>NC_140170.1:59301662-59901662 GCF_963971535.1 Notolepis coatsorum
GCGGAAGTAACTCAAGAGACAACGACGGAGCAGGCAGCGAATTATGTATGATAGAAGAACCTTACTCCAGTAAATAACTCCCCTTGGTAAAGCGGAATAAGGTATGTCGAACACTCAAATGTATTATTATTATTACTGTTGTTGAAGAGGTCTATATTTATGTGTGTAACTGCCAAACATTTATAAACATGTAAAGTGGTGCGCTCACTGAGTAGCCTCTAATCAAAGGCACCTGCTGCCGGACAAGTAACGTTATTATTTATCATTGTTTTTCCCTGAGTGCCTTTGCTATGGAAGACGAGTTCACCCTTAATATCTTTAAATGCAATTAGGCCTGTCACGATAACACATTTTGCTGGGCGATTAATTGTCCCAGAAATTATTGCGATAAGTGATATTATTGCGGTTTTGAGAGAAATCATTTTTTTGAGAAATGTATTTCCCAAAAGTTTTCAATCAACTTTTTTTTTTTACTAATATAATGATAATAGCATAATAATGCAAGGAAACCGTTTCAAAGTGCAATAAACCTTTATTTAACATTGGAAGACATTTTAAATATCCTAAATTACTACCTAACCAATCAGATATGAGGTAGCGTCAGAAGCAGAGTAACCTCGTTCCCAGTTTTATCTCCGTGAGAGCAATGATAAAACGAGCAGAGCAATGTGTGTGGACAAGAGGCAGGTTGCTACGTTTACTGTAGGAAGGGGCTTTTAGACCCATGTTTTTATTTTTTGCTTCGAAAAGAGGGATGTGGGACGTAAAATGGCTGTGCAGTATACAACCAAAAGCGGGACACCTGGTCACCCTAATTGTGGCTCGTGTTTGTTTACTGTGGCTCGCGGATTATGTGATGGGCAAGCTACTTGGAAAATGTAGTAAGCTACACTACCAGTTACTCTCGATTAAAATATAGCTCAACAATAATCAAATAAACACAAATATATACTATCTCTATTGGAATGGAGACTTTTCAGCACAGGATAAACTAGGGATGGGCAAAAAAAAACAGATCGATTGATCACATGATGTACTTGAGTACTCGTGGAGGAAAACGCTGTACAAAATAAACGTCTTTTCTGGTGTTTTATACTTTGCTCTTTTATTTTGAAACCCACTGACCGGAAGTATTGTTGTTATTATCCTAGCAGAACCTATGAGCGGACAACTTGTGTCGTCCGGTTCTGTGTTTTTGAGCTAATGATAAAACAAATGTTGAGATTGTTGGTGAACAACTAACTTTAGGTTAGTTTTAACGTTAGCTACTAATGAATGAATGAATGAATGAATGAATGAATGAATGAAAACTTTATTTAACAGATTGCAGAATGGGTACAATACAGTACGGCTCAATACATACAATTGTTAAGGGGATGCAGACCTGAGAAAGACGTTTGTCTTGTTTCCATCAGGGTCCCCCATTTTCAATTCATATAGACATTTATGACATACACAACATACATGACATTTATGGCATAGGGACATATAGGTATTTAGTACTGATACATTTGTGACATAGGCGGTATTCAAATATACAGTACTGTTACCCCTAGATCCTGACAGAGTATATACATATGATGGGGAGGGGACTGTACATTAGGAGGGGGTGGGTGGGTGGGAGGGAAATATACATACGGCGGGGAGGGAATATATACATGCGGTGGGGAGGAGACTGTCTATTAGGAGGTGGTGGGGGTTTTGGGCATTTACGGTGGCCAGTTTCGAATTGCAGCCTCCCGTAGGTGCTCTTTAAGGGCGGTTTTGAATGTGGGCAGGGATTCACATTCCTTTACAGCTTTGGGTAGGGCGTTCCACATTGTTGTGGCATAATTGCGGAACGTGTTTAGTCCCTTGTTTGAGCCGAATCTGGGTTTAACATGATTTGTTGAGCTTCCTCTGGTGTAGTGGTTGTGGTATTCACTGACCTTTGGGAAGTATTTTGACATGTACATGGGCACCCCGGTCGTATAGTGTATCTTGTAGACCAGGCCCATTGCAAGTTGCTGTACTCTGTCGTCTACTCTAAGCCATCCTAGGTTGGCAAAGTGGGCAGGGGTGAGGTGGGTTCTGGGGTTCAGGTCAAGTAGTAGTCTGACCAGTTTGTTTTGTGATGTTTGTAATTTTGTTTTAAGCGCCTTTGAGGTGCTTTGGTACCATGAGGTGCACGCATAGTCATAGTACCCTTGAATGAGTGCTCCTGCCAGAGTCTTCAGGGTATTCTTGTTTACCAGAGAGGAGATCCGGTACAAGAATCTAGTTCGTTGGTTGACTTTTTTTATTACATTGGATGCCATTTTGTCACAGGAAAGATTTGCCTCTAGGATGGAACCCAGGTAGGTAATTTCGTCTTTCCTTGTGATAATATTGTCACCCACTGTAACTGAGAAACCGTCGGTCTTGCTGAGTTTGTTATTTGAACCGAAGAGAATGGACTCTGTTTTGCCCATGTGTAATGATAGTTTGTTATCAGCGAGCCATATGCAGATTTTGCCTAGTTCCGTGCTGAGGGTTTTTTCAACCTGCAATTTGTTCTTGTCAGAGACCAGCAGGGCTGAGTCGTCCGCAAACAGGAACAAGTTGCAGTCACAGGCTGACGACATGTCATTTGCATAAATTAGGAAGAGTAGCGGTCCTAGTATGCTTCCTTGTGGAACACCACAGCTCACTGTGAGGGGGGGGGGATAGAGTACCGTTTACCTCTACCATCTGTTCTCTCCCCTCCAGGTAGGATTGCATCCAGCTCACTGATAGGCTATCAAAACCAATTGCTTTTAGCTTGTCCATTAGAATGGAGTGATTGACAGTGTCGAAGGCCTTTTGTAGGTCCAGCATGACCATGCCGCAGTATTTGCCAGCGTCCACCTCTTGTTTGATGTGGTCGTTCAAATAGAGGAGGCATGTGTCAGTGGAGTGGGACGTTCTGAAGCCAGATTGGAATTCGTAGATTAGGTTTTTTTCCGCCAGGTACTTTTCGACCTGTTCGTAGACTATTTTCTCCTTGACTTTCGAGATGGAGGTAAGAATAGAAACAGGGCGGTAGTTGCCTGGGTCTAATTTGCTGCCCTTTTTGTGTAGAGGGGTCACTCTCGCAATTTTGAAGTCCTTGGGGACGTGCCCCTGTCTTATAGAGAGGTTTATTATGTGTGTGATGACTGGGGTGATGGCGGCTGCTGCGTCTCTGAGGAATTTGGAGGGGATGTTGTCATGGCCAGTGGCCTTGTTAGGTTGGAGGGCGCTCAATTTTTTGAGTACCTCATCGGTTGTTACCATTTCAAGTTTGAAGTCGTCTTTGTGGACCCCTAGGTTTTTGTAGTATGCTACTATGTGTTCTACCCCATAATGCCCTGAGTGGGAGGGTAGTTTGTTTACCAGTGTTGTGGCTATGTTTGTGAAGAAGATGTTTAAGTAATTGGCTACATCCAGCTTGTCTGTGATGAGCGTGTTGTCCGTCTTTATGTTTATGTTTGAGAATCTGGTTTTAAGTTTTTTACTGCAGCCTAGTTGATTATTGAGTAATTTCCAAAGTTCGCGGGGTTTGTTTTTGTTTTCCTCCGTTTTGTCGTTGATGAAATTTCTTTTTGCGGTTCTGATCATGATGTTTACGTCATTTCTTAGTCTGTTTCTTTGGATTTTTAGTTCAACCACGTGGGCTTGGAGTTCACTGTTTGAGCTTTTGGAAAGCTTTGTCTGACTTTTATGAAGTTCAGAGCATTTTTTGTCTCTGGTTTTCATAGCGGCCAGTATTTCAGTGTGCATCCATGCCTCAGCGCGATTTTTAACCCTGGTGGTTCTTATCGGTGCCATGTTGTTGAGTATTGCTGTGAATTTGGTTTTGAATCCAAGCCATGTTTCTTCAACCTGTGTACCACTGAGCTCATCTGACCAGTCCAAGCTCCCCAGTTCTAGGTTAAAGGCCTCTCTAGAGTAAGTTTTGAGGTCTCTAGATGTGACTGTTTTGTGACAGCCGGCCTTCTGTTTTAGCTTTTTGCGGGTACAGAAAATCATATAATGATCACTTAACCCGCATGCTATCACCCCTTTACTGGAGATCATGGATTGTCAGAGGTCAAAATGAGGTCAATGGTGGTTTGTGTTGAATCGCATACCCTTGTGGGTTGTGTGATTAGCTGGCTGAAACCGTGCAGGTCAGAAAATCTACTGAAGGCCTTGAAGACGGGTGCTGATTTACGCAGCATATCCGTGTTCCAGTCCCCAATAAGAATTTTTTCTACCCCCTCCACCCCAGCTAAACACCCATCAAGTGTGTCATAAAACCCACTCTGTTCTGGTGGTCTATAGATTGTGCCTACTAGTACTGGTTTCGCCCTGTCTAATAAGATTTCAATCCAAACAGTTTCAATTTCATCATGGTTAAGGTCAGTACGGTTGATGTATTTGGTATCCTTGTGTATATACACACAGACGCCACCTCCATACTGGTTCCTATCCCTCCTGACTATTGAGTAGTTTTCAATTTCAATCTCTGGATCCTGTACAGATGAGTCTAATTTTGTTTCTGTGAAACACAATATGTTAGCCTTACCGTTTAAAAACAACTGTTTGATTTCAGCCAGTTTCGGTCTCAGGCTATTTGTATTTAGATGAAATATGTGAAGTCCATTTTTGCTTGTAATAAGATTGACGTCGTCACAGTTGAGGTAACTCTGTTCAATTGTGTCCTGTCCTGTGGTGGGGGGAGGGGGGGCGTTGTTGCTGTTTGTGCCGTGGGTGGGGAGGGGGGGAGGGGGTGATGCTTTGTCCTTTGCTGGAGTCTGTATTCCTTTGTGTGAAAGCCCGCGATGTGGGGGGGGGGGCTGGTTGATTACAGATATGTCTGATTGTACTCCATTGTGGGGGAGGGGGGGTGCCTTTTGTCCTGGCCTCGGCCCGGGTAGACTAGCTGGCATGGCGGCCTTGGCGGGGCCAGCCAAGCTAACCGTCGGGTCCTTGGTGACCTTGATGTTCCGCGCCGCTCTCCCTTTAGCCACTCGCCGAGTCCGCTGGGGCTTCTGTGAGGGTATGTCGCCGCTTGCTGGTCGGCTGGTGCAACTGCTGGCTGAAGCGTCAATTGCGTGGATGCTGTTGATCTCCGGCGCCGGTGTGAGGAGCGATGCCTCGCTGTTTTGTCCCCGCAACGTGCTGGGCGCCTCGGTTGTGAACCCCGGTTCCTTCCCTCTCGCTGTGGCCTCTCGTGGGTTCTTTTGCAGAGGTGGCAGAGGAGGAATGTTGCCGTTGATCATGTCGTTAGCCGCAGTATGTGTGGGTAGCCGTTGATCAGTTGTGCTGGCTGCTGCTTCTTGGGTCAGCAGATTTGACTGTAGTCTCTGGTTCCGTGTCATTACGGGACCAGGGTTCTGATGAATGTCACCCGACATGAGCAGATATAATAAAAACATTGATCTCTTATTACACTTGCCTGCCGGGGGTAATTTCTTTCGTTCCGGATTTGCAGTAAGTACTGTGTGGATGGTCGTGGCTCCGAAGGCTGGATGTTTCCTCTCCGAGCCCGTTAACAAATAGAAGTCGCAATGGGACTGCTGTTTTACGTTTTCGCTACCCTCCACTTCTGTCTGGAGTTGCTGTTTGAGTTGTGAATTCAGGTACAAATCCATAATCCACAGGAGGGAAAGTAGAAAATGCGCAAAGTACTTTTTTGTTGTTGCTCTGTTGCGTTGGTTACGGGAGCTACGTAAAATGCGACCGTCCATGTTGAAGCCGGATCTAACGTTAGATGCAGCTACTACAGGCAATCAACGATGAGGAGGAAGCGTCATAGCATCAACGCTAGATCTTTAATCTTTATTTAGCAGTCCAGTTTCTCCGGGCAGTAGCGTATAGCGTTTGTTCACGCTACATCACTACTTGGGTCTAAAAATAGCTACACTACAAAGAACGCTACTTGGTTCAAAAGGAGCGACGCTACCATCACGCTACTGAGAAATGTAGTTAAGCTATGTAGCGTTGCTACTGCCCAACATACGCATGGTGCTCACAGGAGCTCCCGTGCTGTACTCTGTAGTAACGTCAGCGGCCCGCCTCCCCACACGGAGAGGTACTGGTTCCCGCCTCATTAAAACAAACACGCAAATAGCAATTAATTGCGCCCGTCAAAATCATTGCATTCATTTTCATTATTGCGCGATAAATTGATTTATTGCTTATTGCAACAGGCCTAAATGCAATTGTTTGTTTGAACACGTTGGGTGAACAACATGTGAACAATATTGAACTGTGAACTATGTAACTAATTGTATGTTTGTGTTTGACTGTCCTATGCAGTTTTCACGGTGCAAACGGAGCAAATGATGCAACCGTCACGGTGCAAACGGAGCAAATGAGGCAACCGTCACTACCTGTACAAACACGGTGCAACGACAAACTACCAAAGAAAAGCTACAGTACTGCTAAGCTGAAATGCAAAAGAAAAGAAAGAGAAAATAAATAAAAGCATCTGTACGAAACATAACCGCATCTTTATTTCAACACCAAGCCGGGGGGCAGTTACAGTGAAAACTTACCCGACTCTGAAGAGTGAAAACTTACCCGACTCTGAAGAGTGAAAACTTACCCGACTCTGAAGAGTGAAAACTTACCCGACTCTGAAGAGGATCAACAGTGAGTAAAACCCATACTCTGAAGAGGATAAACAGTGAGTAAAACCCATACTCTGAAGAGGATAAATGTATTATGAAACCTCATTCTGAAGTGGATAGATGTGAAGTAGACCTTACTCTGAAGAGGATATATGTTCTGAAGAGGATGGATGTATTATGAAGACTTTATTCTGAAGTGGATAAATGTAAAATGAAGACCATACTCCGAAGAAAATACATGTATGTTGAAGACCTCACTCTGAAGAAAATGCATGTACAATGAAGACCATACTCCGAAGAAAATACATGTATGTTGAAGACCTCGCTCTGAAGAAAATACATGTATGTTGAAGATCTTACTCCGAAGAAAATACATGTATGTTGAAGATCTTACTCCGAAGAGAATACATGTATGTTGAGGACCCTACACTAAAGAAAATACATGTATGAAGAGAAGGAAGAATGAACCTACTGAGTTAACCCTATGCTGTCTGGTATCCATCCCAGCAAAACCACGGACGTGTGGCAACTCCTGTATATCTAATTAACCCTATGCTGTCTGGTATCCATCCCAGCAAAACCACGGACGTGTGGCAACTCCTGTATATCTAATTAACCCTATGCTGTCTGGTATCCATCCCAGCAAAACCACGGACGTGTGGCAACTCCTGTATATCTAATTAACCCTATGCTGTCTGGTATCCATCCCAGCAAAACCACGGACGTGTGGCAACTCCTGTATATCTAATTAACCCTATGCTGTCTGGTATCCATCCCAGCAAAACCACGGACGTGTGGCAACTCCTGTATATCTAATTAACCCTATGCTGTCTGGTATCCATCCCAGCAAAACCACGGACGTGTGGCAACTCCTGTATATCTAATTAACCCTATGCTGTCTGGTATCCATCCCAGCAATACCACGGACGTGTGGCAACTTCTGTATATCTAATTACCCTTATGCTGTCTGGTATCCATCCCAGCAATACCACGGACGTGTGGCAACTCCTGTATATTTAATGAATATTATGCTGTCTGATATCCATCCCAGCAAGTGGAACTCTTAAATACCATCTATTTATTTGATATTTTGAGTGTGTGTGATCAAGCACAATGTCGGCCCAAGAAGACGATGCTGGCAACCTCTTGGAGTTGGAACAGAACAGAACAGGTGCTCGCCAAAGAACTCTAACCAAGAAAGGAAAAGAAAATCGTGAAGTGGAGGATAAGAGGAATGAGAAAGCTTTTAACAAAGCTTATCAGAAGTGGAAGAAGATAGCCAAGGAAGCAAGAGGGAAGCTAAGAACCTTCTGTCCAGCAGAAGAACTTGAAAGACTAAAACAAGACATTCAAGCAAGTTGTGACTTAGTAAGAAGTTTATATGAGTCCATTTTACGTAACCATGCCACGACTCCTGAGATCGCAAATAAAATGGACGCCTGTATTCAGCTGGCGACAGACACCCAAGAGCTTGTGTGTAAGCAGCTGGAAACAAAAGAAGAAGATTTTAATGAAAGACTTGAGAAGGAGAGGGTGAGAATAGCTCTGAACAAAGAGGAGTACAGATCTGTATATGGTCACACAAATACTGAAACAATTCACTCTCAACGTTCCAAGGCATCAAACAGGCGGAGGGAAGCTGAACTTGCGGCTAAAGTAGAAGAGGTAAAGGCCATTCAAGTGATCCAGGCTCAGCAAACCAGTCTCCTCCAACTAGAGGGGGAAGAGGCAGCCATGCTGATGGAAATGGAGAAGATGAAGGTGCAGAGTCGACGTAAGCTGGAGGAGGAGAGGATGAAGTTACAGCAGCTACAAGCAGAGAAGGAAGTCCAGGTAGCAGCAGCCCGAGTGAGGGCATACAGTTCGGGAAGTGATCTAGACAGCGAAGAAGAAGAAGTCACTGACCATGAAATAAATACTGCTCACCAAAATCCTGAATATAGTGCTCCGCTACATCCTACAGCATTCCAACGTCAAGCATCTCCCAGCGCGACGGCAAACCAAGAGGCCTTCAGTCTAGCCGAAGCAATCACAAGTGCATTAAGCATGAATCGCCTACCTACACCAGAACCAACAATATTCAACGGTGACCCTATGAAATTTGTTGATTGGAAAATGACCTTCATGACCCTGATACACCGAAAGCCTCTCCCAACAAGTGATAAGATGTTTTATCTGAAAATGTACCTTACTGGAGAAGCTCGTAAGTCTGTTGAAGGATTCTTTTACAGAGACTCCGAAGAAGCATATAAAGGTGCCTGGAGAGTGTTGGAAGAGAGGTATGGAAACCCCTTCATTATACAAAGGGCGTTCAGAGACAAGCTAATGAGATGGCCTAAGATAAACACAAACGATCCTCTGGCGCTCCGAGAGTTTGCAGACTTCCTACAGGGATGCACAGAGGCAATTCCACATGTCCGAGGGCTGGACATCTTGAACGACTGTGAAGAGAACCACAAACTGCTCAAGAAACTACCTGAGTGGATTGTGTGAAGATGGAGCAGGATCATCGTAGAAGAGCTAGATAAATCTGGAAGCTATCCAAGTCTTGCACACTTTTCAAAGTTTCTGAACAAAGAGGCACAAATAGCTTGTAACCCCATTGCTACCCCACTACTGTTGAACTCCAGAGCCTCAGACGAGAGGTTTTCCAAGAGAGCCAGAGCGTTGAATACAAGCACTCACATAAAGAGCAACATCGTGGAGACACAGTATTCACCCTATAGAGCCAGACCACCTTGCCCAATCTGCAAGAATGAGAATCATGGCATTGCTACATGCACTAACTTCGCATCAAGGTCTATAGAGGATAAGAGAACGTACATCTACCAAAATCACCTCTGCTTTGGATGTCTGAGGAAGGGACACTCCAGCAAGGACTGTAAACGGCGACATACCTGCAACACCTGCAACCGTCGTCATCCAACGTGTCTGCACGAAGAGAGGTCACAAGCACCAGAGACAACCCAGAGTGGCACATCTACTGCAAACTACCGGAGCCAAGAAGTCCGCAGAGTCGTGTCTCACACTACAACCCGATGTGCTTCTGCGACCTCGAGCATTGTCCCAGTCCTTGTGTCTTCAGTTCAAGAGCCACAGATAACGGTACTCACTTACGCACTACTCGACACACAGAGTGATACAACGTTTATCTTAGAGGACCTGCTTAAGGAGTTAAGTGTGGAAAGTCAACCTGTGAAGCTGAGACTCAGTACAATGACTGCTGTAAATACAGTTATAACCAGCAAGAGTGTCAGCGGCCTACAAATCAGAGGACTCCATTCTGCAAACAACATCAGAGTGCCACAAGCCTACACTCGTAGCTTCATCCCAGTAGACAAATCCTACATTCCTACTGGTAAAACAGCGCTACAGTGGCCTCACCTCAAGCATCTCGTAAACAAGTTACCATCACTTCTAGACTGTGAAGTGGGTATGTTAATAGGATGTGATTGTCCCTCAGCGCTAGCTCCACTCGAATTCATCACAGGCTGTGAAAACGAACCTTTTGCACAGAGGACAGAGCTTGGCTGGAGCATAATAGGCTCATCTAACCCTCATCTGGACCGACAAGGGAGCCAGAGCTTTGTACATAGAGTGTCAGTAAAAGAAATACCAGCCCCGTCTACAACAGATGTCCTTAAAGTACTTGAGTCGGACTTCTCTGAAAGGAACTACGAGGACAAGTACGTGTCTCAAGAAGATGTTCACTTCATACAATTCCTCAGCGAGAACATCAGACAGAAAGAAGATGGGCACTACGAGATGCCTCTACCTTTCAAGGGTAGCAGCCCACCATCCCTACCAAACAACAAGAGACTAGCTACAGTCTGCCTCCAGTCTCTAAAGAAGAAGCTAAAGACGGATAAAGAGTATCACGAACGCTATAAGGCTTTCATGAAAGACATCATCGAGAAAGGTGACGCAGAACTTGACCATACCACTTCATATGGAGAGACCGCTTGGTACCTTCCTCATCACGGCATTTACCACCCTCAAAAGCCTGGCAGGCTACGGGTCGTGTTTGACTGCTCAGCTAAATTCTGTGCAGTTTCCCTAAATGACTGTCTATTGACCGGTCCCGACTTAATCAACTCCCTAATAGGAGTTCTATGCCGCTTCAGAAAGGAAGACGTGGCCATAATCTGCGACGTGGAAAGAATGTTCCACCAGTTCTTCGTCCACCCTGACTCTCGAAAATACCTCAAGTTCCTGTGGTGGAGGGAAGGTGATTTGGAAACGGAACCACAGAAATACAGGATGGCAGTTCACCTCTTTGGAGCTGCTTCGTCTCCTGGATGTGCCAATTTTGGCCTAAGGTACATGGCACACCAACATAGAGAAGACTACCCAGCAGCCTCAGCCTTCATTGAGAAGAACTTCTACGTTGATGATGGGTTAGCCAGCGTTTCATCAGTCGAAGAGGCCAAGAAACTGATCATCGAGGCACAAAAAATTGTGCAAACGAGGAGGCCTACGCCTCCACAAATTCAACTCTAACCACAAAGACGTCCTCGACTGTGTGAAACCCTCAGAAAGAGCAACAATCACTGACCCTCTCGAACTTAAGCTGGAAGCGACCCCAACTGAGCATGCACTTGGCCTTCAGTGGTCTATAGACAACGACACCTTCAGCTTCAATGTCAACATGAAAGACCAGCCTTCAACTCGTCGAGGAATCCTCTCCATCGTCGCCTCTCTTTATGACCCACTCGGGTTTGTTGCCCCATTGACCCTAAGCGGAAAACGCATACTCCAAGAACTATGCCACAGAGGCATAAGATGGGACGATCCACTGCCAGATGACTTAAAGCCACGGTGGGAGGAATGGAAGATCGGGCTATATAACTTAAAGGAATTCACGATCCCTAGATGCTATCACCCACATGACTTCGGCAACATCATCAAGACGGAACTGCATCACTTTGCCGATGCCAGCAGCATGGGGTATGGCGCTTGTTCCTACCTCAGGTACAAAAATGACAAAAATACAGTACACTCCAGTCTTGTGATGGCCAAAGCAAGAGTAGCACCCACAAAGGTCTCAAGCATCCCACGACTAGAGCTCTCAGCGGCAGTGGTCGCAACCAAATTAAGTGTGTTGCTGAAAAGAGAACTGCAGATGAAGATCGATGAAGAATTCTTCTGGACAGATTCACAAGTAGTTCTGGGCTACATCAATAATGAGGCAAGAAGGTTCCATGTGTTCGTCGCGAACAGAGTCCAACTGATAAGAGAAAACACTGACCCAAGTAAATGGCACTATATCGAAACAGCAGAGAACCCGGCAGATCATGCCTCCAGAGGCCTTCAGGCATCTCACATTCCTTCAACAAACTGGATGTCAGGTCCTACATTTCTCTGGGAGCAAGAAGTACATCCCAAACTGAATCCCTTCGCAGACCTACTCGTAGGCGATCCTGAGGTTAAGGCTGTCCAAGCTTTCACAACCAAAGTTAACAATTGTACAGACATTCTAATTCGCCTAAATCAGATCTCTTCATGGTCAAAGATCCTGAAAGTAGTTGCAAGAATCAAGAGGCTGGGATCGGGAAAAGTACACAACACCGAACTGGTGACAGTCGAAGAACGAGAAAGAGCTGCCAAAATAGTGATCAAGCTCGTCCAGCAGCAAGTCTTCTCTCAGGAAATTAAGAGATGCCAGGAAGGAGATGCTCTTCCAAGTTCAAGTGCTCTTCATTCCCTTGATCCAATTCTGCATCAAGAACTTCTCTGTGTGGGTGGAAGATTGAGACACTCATCCCTCAGTCAAGAAATGAAACATCCCATCATTTTGCCAAAAGACAGCCCTTTCACCAAGCTAATTACGGCTCATCACCACGCTCAAGTTTGTCACCAAGGCCGAAGTCAAACCCAAATGGAACTGAGAGCAAATGGATTCTGGGTCATTGGTGGGAGCAAATTAGTAGCCAAGCTGATTCACAACTGTGTACGATGCAGGAAACTCTGACGACCTACTGAAGAGCAGCAAATGGCTGAAGTCCCTAAAGAGCGTGTGGAAGACTCACCGCCTTTCTCATACAGTGGCATGGACTGCTTCGGCCCCTTCCTGATTAAAAAGGCTCGAAAGGAGTACAAAAGGTATGGCCTGATACTAACTTGCCTAGCTTCACGAGCTGTCCACATCGAGATGCTTGAAGACTTATCAACAGACTCATTCATTAACGCCTTGAGATGCTTCATCAGCCTCAGAGGAGCTGTTCGGCAACTTCATTGCGACCACAGTACTAACTTCGTGGGAGCTAGAAACCAGTTTAAAGAAGCACTCAAACAATGTGATGCCAGTTTACTGGAGATCTTTCTAGCAGAGAAACAGTGTGAATTTGTCTTCAACGCTCCATCCGCCAGCCATGCAGGTGGTGTCTGGGAACGTCAAATCAGGACAGTAAGAAATGTGCTGAACGCCACTATCGCTCTGTGTCCAGGCAGACTTGATGACGCCTCCCTTAGAACACTCTTCTATGAAGCTACAGCTATTGTAAACAGCCGACCACTGACAGTAGATGGTATCAACGATCCTATGGCGCTAGAGCCCTTAACACCAAACCATCTCGTCATGATGAAGTCTAAAATCGCTCTTCCACCCCCTGGGAGATTTGTTAAAGAGGACATGTATGCAACCAAGAGATGGCGCAGAGTCCAGTACCTAATTGAACAATTCTGGAGCCGCTGGAAGAAGGAATACCTCCTGAACATTTCTACACGCCAGAAGTGGCACGTACCACGGCGTAACCTCAAGGTGAACGACATAGTCATCCTCAAGGACAGTAACCTGCCAAGAAGCCAGTGGCAACTATGTCGGGTCGTCGAAGCCACTCAAGAGAGCGACGGTCTAGTACGTTGAGTAAAAATACAGACTGGGGAGCGAAAAGATCACTCTACCAGACCTTCAGTCCTCGAGCGACCGATCCAGAAATTGGTACTCCTTCTCGAGAGTAATTAGTATAGAAACGCTTGAATTGTATTATTTTGATGCTATGTGAAATCTAAAAGGAAATCCTGTATGACTAAATTAATTGTTTTGTGCTTATCCGTCATAGCAGGATTTGGTGGGAGTGTAACTGACCGCCAAGGGTAAAGATGCCTATCATCTTTATTGTCAGTAAGCTTTGATTTGCGTTGGTCTAGATGATCAAATTCTCTGTATTGGCTCAGAATACTGAGCTCTCTATTTAAGAAAAGTATATTTCGGAGCCACTTGTGCATTTTCATTTCGTGTCCACATGGGGGCAGAGCTCGTCTTTCCTATAGTATAAAGGTCACAGCATCTTGTGTGACCAAGGCGGAAGTAACTCAAGAGACAACGACGGAGCAGGCAGCGAATTATGTATGATAGAAGAACCTTACTCCAGTAAATAACTCCCCTTGGTAAAGCGGAATAAGGTATGTCGAACACTCAAATGTATTATTATTATTACTGTTGTTGAAGAGGTCTATATTTATGTGTGTAACTGCCAAACATTTATAAACATGTAAAGTGGTGCGCTCACTGAGTAGCCTCTAATCAAAGGCACCTGCTGCCGGACAAGTAACGTTATTATTTATCATTGTTTTTCCCTGAGTGCCTTTGCTATGGAAGACGAGTTCACCCTTAATATCTTTAAATGCAATTGTTTGTTTGAACACGTTGGGTGAACAACATGTGAACAATATTGAACTGTGAACTATGTAACTAATTGTATGTTTGTGTTTGACTGTCTTATGCAGTTTTCACGGTGCAAACGGAGCAAATGATGCAACCGTCACGGTGCAAACGGAGCAAATGAGGCAACCGTCACTACCTGTACAAACACGGTGCAACGACAAACTACCAAAGAAAAGCTACAGTACTGCTAAGCTGAAATGCAAAAGAAAAGAAAAAGAGAAAATAAATAAAAGCATCTGTACGAAACATAACCGCATCTTTATTTCAACACCAAGCCGGGGGGCAGTTACAATCTATAACAAAAAACACTCATTCGGCCTTTACACCTTCTGTAGTGTGGTAGTGAAAGGGGTAACCCTTTGTCGCGTGGCAGTGAAACGGTTAACCTTCTGTATTGTCGCAGTGAAAGGGTTAACCATTTGGTAGTGTGGTAGTGAAAGGGTTAAGACAAGCTTTCTCTAGGCTTTTCAAAATGTCAGATGAGAACACTTGACAAAACGGCTTTTTTCTCCTTTCCTCCTCTTTGTCTTGACGCACAACTTTCCATATATGATAACTAATATTTGGGTTCTGTGGGTCCAAAATGAAGACACAGGGCAGTCCTCCAGGTCATTTTTTACGGTGAACAGACGGTGATGCCTAGGCAGTGGCTGCGTCAATGGAGCTCATGACGTCATTTATTTTCCCACCAAATTATAATAATAATTAATTATTCTGTGTCCATCTCATTATCTGTGCTTTCCCAAACTTATATTTGGATTCATGTGCATCCCTAGACGGTATACAGAGTTGTGAAAGGGTGTATTTAAAAAGAAGTCGATCACAACCCACACAATCTAGGACTGTCGTGGTCAAGGAATTTTTCTGATTTTAGTGATTGAGTAAACTAAGAGTTCATTTAACCGCTAAACTGCTGATTCCACCCTAATCAAGTGTAAAGTAAACATAGTTGATATTGACATCAAAGTAAAAGTGCCCGTCTTCATTACTGAATCCCATTTCATAGTATCTAAAAATCCAGCAAAAGCTACATTACAACTACACAAAAAAGTTAAACCCAAGCGAGCCACATCCTTGGCAGCAACAAGCCAGCCTAAGTTACCTGAGGTGTTGTGCACATAAGTTACGTAACATGTTATGTACCACATCTGACTGACACCAAAATCAGCCACCTTGAATCATTCATCATATATTAACTTGTCAGCCTACGGCCTACCTCATGCCTTCACACAATTTTCCTTTCGGTAAAGCAAATAAAAAAGAATCCATGTCTTGATCAGCTAAAGTAATCTAGTCTGAGACACAGAGAAACGGTTCAGGTCAAGTTATTTTCTACTCATGTGGTCACATGGCAGCTCAACAAGCATATGAAGACCCTGTGATTGAATTGGCATATGGTACTTTAGTCTCAAGAAATTTAATTTACCTACCTCAGTCGTAAAAAATAAAATCCAAACTTCAAATAACTACAATTTCGACCGTTTTCAGCTTGCCATTGCTCCGACTGCTTTGTTGTTGAATCAAGTCAAATCCTAGGTAAGCAAGTTTCAAGTTTCTTTAATAGTTGTCATACAGAAGTACAGAATACTTTTGTACAAAATGATTCTTACTGTTGCGCTCCAGAGACTGTGCATGACAAGATAAGTATGAAATAAAGACATAGTAAAAATTAGAAGTAAAAAAAGAGGTCACAGTGTTCAGTTTAGACATATGTACAATGTTCGTAGACGTAGTTACCATACAATATACAATACTGTGCAGTGTACTAATATACAATACTATATAGTGCAAGGCATAAATGGACGAGGTGCAGTTTAGGTACAATTCACAGTAGGTGTACGAGTTGTAGTGCAAATCCTTTATCAATAAATATAAAGTGTAAGTGTGTTTGTGTGATCTAAAGTGTGGAGAGTGGGTGCTGCAGTGTGTTGTTTGTTTGAGTGAGTGTGTGCGTGTGGGTGTGTGTGCTGTGTGCATTTGATGGTTGTTGCATAGTGATTATTGTTCGTTTAGCGATTATTGTTCGTTTAGCAGCCTGATGGCCTGGGGATAGAAGCTCCTTCTGAGTCTTTCTGTGCTCGCCATAAGACTCCGGTATCGCTTGCCTGACGGCAGCAGTTCAAAGAGGCAGTTGTTCGGGTGGCTCGAGTCCTTAATAATTCTCTTAGCCTTCCCCTTGCACCGCTTGTTGTAAATGTTCTGGAGGGTGGGAAGCCCCCCTCTAATTGTGCGTTCGGCTGAACGTGTCACTCTTTGTAGTCTGCTACGGTCTTGTGCAGTGCTATTCCCAAACCAGGAGGTGATGTTGCCGGTCAGGATGCTCTCTATTGTACATGAGTAGAAGTTCCTAAGGATCTTCTGACTGACTTGGAACTTCCTTAGGCGCCTGAGGAAGTAGAGGCGTTGTCGTGCCTTCTTCACAACACTGTCAATGTGTGTGGTCCATGTCAAGTCCTCGGATATGTGGGCTCCGAGGTACTTGAAACTGTTCACTCTCTCAACTGGTGCCCCGTCGATGCTGAGGGGGCTGTAGTCCTTGACCCCCGACCTCCTGAAGTCCACAATCATCTCTTTTGTTTTGCTGACGTTCAGGGAGAGGCAGTTCTCCTGACACCACTGTGACAGGTTCTCTACCTCTTCCAGGTAGGCCCTTTCGTCGTTGGCAGAGATCAGGCCCACCACTACTGTGTCATCAGCAAATTTGATGATGGTGTTGTTGTTCCGCTGTGCTACGCAGTCATGTGTGTACAGGGAGTAGAGGAGGGGGCTCAGAACACAGCCCTGGGGGGCCCCTATGTTGAGCGTGATGGATGAGGAGGTGCAGTTGCCGGCTCTTACCACCTGGGGTCTGCCCGTCAGGAAGTCCAGGACCCACTGGCACAGGTCATAGTTCAAGCCCAGGTCCCTGAGCTTGGCTATGAGTTTGGAGGGGACTATGGTATTGAATGCTGAGCTGTAGTCGATGAACAGCATTCTCACATAGTTCCCCTGCCTCTTGTCCAGATGTGATGCTGCTGTGTGCAGCACATGGGCTATGGCGTCCTCCGTGGACCTGTTGGGGCGATATGCAAATTGCAGAGGGTCCAGGTTGATGGGGAGGGAGGAACAGATGTAGCCCTTCACTAGCTTCTCAAAGCACTTCATGGCTATGGAGGTGAGGGCTACAGGGCGGTAGTCGTTGAGGCAAGCGGGCGTAGATTTTTTGGGTACAGGGATGATGGTGGACTTCTTCAGACAGGTGGGGATGACGGCCTGTTCCAAGGACAGGTTGAAGATGTCAGTGAATACCGGGGCCAGTTGGTCGGCACAGACTTTTAGGACGCGGCCGGGGATGCCGTCCGGTCCTGCTGCCTTCCTGATATCCACTTTTTTAAAGATCCGTCTCACCTCATGCTCTGTTACCCTGAACACTGAGTCTCCATCAGCAGACCCCCCCCCCCCCATTTCCGTGGTTTGTAGGCTGGTGTTGTTATTCACAGCCTCAAACCTCGCATAGAAGGAGTTGAGATCATTTGCTAAGGAGATGTCACTGTTCAGTTTGAGGGGGGTTCCTTTGTAGTCTGTCATTGTTCTGAGGCCCTGCCACATGCCTCTAGAGTCAGCCTGTTCAAACTGAAGTTCAACTTTATCCCTGTAACGCCGTTTTGCCTCTATTACTGCTCTCCTGACGTTGTATCTTGCCATCTTGTGTTCTTCCATGTTGCCTGTCACCAGCCCGGTGTTGTATGCTGATGTGCGCACTTTCAGAGCCTCACGGACGGATTTGTCTACCCAGGGCTTTTGATTTGGGTAGATATTAATTTTGGTGGAGGGGATTATTACTTCTACCTGAGTACAGACATAGTCAATCACCGTTTCGGTGTATTCGTTAATATTGGCTGTGTTATCACGGAATACACTCCATTCTGTGCTTCCCAGCACTGCTTGGAGTGACTCCACTGACGTCACGGCCCAACGCTTAACCTCTCGCGAGACCACCGGCGTTCGCTTGAGACTCTGTTTGTACTTAGGCAAAAGAAAAATGGCGGCGTGATCGCTTTTACCGAATGGACTAAGAGCCTGTGACTTGTACCCATTCTTAAATTGCGAGTATACATGGTCTAATATGTTCTCGCCTCTGGTGGGACAGGTCACATGCTGATAGAAATTCGGCAGCACCTTTTTAAGACGCGCGCTGTTGAAATCCCCCAAGACCAAAATGGCAGCGTCAACATTAGCTGCCTGGAGTTTGTTTACCTCGTCGTGAAGTTTTGAAAGTGCGACCCCAGTGTTCGCGTGTGGTGGAATGTACACTCCGATGAGGATGATGGACGTTAACTCTCTTGGGAGGAAGAAGGGTCGACATTTTATCGTGATAAACTCCAGGTCTGGGGAGCAGTGGTTAGACAGTTCCTTTGTGTTGCCTAAATCGCACCACTCCTTGTTTATCATGAAGGCAATGCCGCCTCCTCTCGTCTTTAGTGACTCTTCTGCCGTCCTGTCTTTGCGGAGAACGAAGAAATGGTCTGCCGGTTCTATTGCGTGATTCGGGACATCTGGACTCAGCCAAGTTTCTGTGAAACAGAGGACGTTACAATCCCGAATGTCCCTCTGGAATTGGATCCTTGCTCTGATGTCGTCCAATTTGTTTCCTATCGATTGCACATTGGCCAACAATATGCTGGGCAATGTGGTTCTGTGTCGTTTGGACCTCAGTCTGTTCCGGACCCCGGCTCTCTTTCCTCGTCTTCGCGGCGGCTTCTGGTGGTCTTGGCCATGGCCGGCATAACAAAGGATCTCGGCGGGCCATTTCTGCTGTTCAGCGATCCGATCCAGAGAGCAATCCAAACGGTAAGTTTTTCTTAATCCAATGTCAATGATTGACTGACGGTCATACACATATAATGCACCAACAGTTGGTGCAAATAAAACTCCTAATACTATAAAAATTAACAAAATAAAGCACAGTCTCGTCGGAGCGATCAGAAAGGCAGCCATCAGAGCAGCGCCAGTGTGTGTGTGCATATATTGTGCGTGTGAACGTTGACATGAAAAGAAAAAATGTAAAAAAAAAAATTGTATCTCACTTGAATCGATACTCTGTAGTACCGACGTGTTTCGGTTCGGTACCTCAAAAGTACCGAATTCGGTACCCATCCCTAATGGCAGCTCAACAAGCATATGAAGACCCTGTGATTGAATTGGGTCTAATGCTCAATGTTAGGGCTTGTGAGCTGCTTTAGCGCTCTTAACTCTTGTTTTCATTAGGAATTTATTTAACATTCAATACACGCGCCTTGAAGTGTAAAACGAGAAGGGCCTAAGAAAAAAGGTGAACATTTCGGTTGTGGTGGTTGCTTGCCGTCCCCTGTGGTTGGCTTGTCAATAGAGTGGTATTACAATATTACGATTATCGTGACAGCCTTAACTTAACTCTATTCCAATATTCTCTAAAACCTCACCACGGACAGTCCAAACAGTCCAGTCCTCCTTTTCCCCCAAATAGTCCACTTTTTTGTCCGTGATGAATTATTTGTTCACCGGCTCTGCGTTTTTGTGACCACACGCTTCTACTCAACTTGGCGCACATGCACTACAGAAAAAGTAATGCCCTACACCTGGTGAAACGATGAAAACGCAGAGCTGGACAACAAACAATTCATTATGGACTAAAACATTATTTGAGTTTGAGAGTAACAGTATCAGAGTAACCTGTGCAACTTTGAGTTTAATCTTTGAGTGAAGAGCATCATAAAACAAATGAATTAAAACACCTGATCAATTATATATAGGCTTACTCAGGCCCATTGAGGACAGTAGACTTGGTCGTCTTCAAAGCTCTGTACAACATCTATATTGAAACAATGCCATACAAACCGAGTACCTCTATGTTGGGAAAGACTTAAGAAAGACTTCCATTGCAATTGCATTTTAAGTGAGCATTTATGTGGCCATTTTCAAAGCTCTGTAAAATATACAAATCACATTCATACCACAGAAACAGAGTAGATAATTTACTTGATCTTGCATAGAAAACCACATTTGAATGCATAACTGCGTCTGTTTTTCTGCTCTTGAGTTACAAAGGACTACTACTATGGGGCCACATTGGCCTTTCAGTTAGTACAATTACTCAGTACAATTAAAGTAAAGTGCAATTAAGTACTGAGTAAATATTATAGTAGTAGTAATTTGCAGTAGATGTGTACTGAGATTGAATGGCATGAATGTGATTTGTATATTTTACAGAGCTTTGAGATGGCCATATGTACTGAGTAAGGTCAATAATGGCTCCATAGTAGACAGTACATATCGGCATCAATCAGAAATATTTAACCTATAATTATGACATTTACATTTTGTATCTACTTTTTCTCCCCATTTTCTATTTTTCTCCCAGCCCAATTTCGTATGATCCAATTATTCCCTCCCCGGTCTCGAACATTGCTAGACCATGCCTCCCACTGGTCGGCTGCAATGTGGACGAAGCCTTGCATCACGTGTCCCCTCCGGTACACGAGGAGGCAGCCGTCGCATCTTTTCACCTGTACAGCACGATCTCTCAGTGGCGAGGAGTAACGCGTGGGAGGCTCACACTGCCCCCGATACTTCCTGATTCTGCTGTACAGGCGCACCAACCGACCTGTATGAGTCGCTGTCCACAACGTCCGATCCAGCCCCAGCCAGAGGGATTCCAATGATGTGCAATAATAATAATAATGGATTGGATTTATATAGCGCTCTTCATGACACCCCAGTGATCCCAGAGCGCTTACAGAGTCCATTATTCGTTCATACACAGTCATACCGGTGGTGGTAAGCTACAATTGCAGCCAGAGCTGCCCTGAGGCAGACTCACGGAAGCGTGGCAAATAATCATCGCCTACGGCCCCTCCGACCACCACCAACATTCATTCACATGCATACGAGGCAAGTAGGTTTTGTGTCTTGCCCAAGGACACAACGGCAATGGGATGGACATGGGCTTGGGCGGGATTCGAACCACCAACCCTTCGATCATTGGACGACCCGCTCTACCCCTGAGCCAAAGCCGCCCCACAATGCAATACGGGAGACGTTAGGCGGCGGTATTTGCCCTTTGCGAGCTCAGACCCATTCCCAATGATAACGTCAGGCTGGATGGATGAAAAATGTATGGATATAGCTAATAAAAGAAATATCGATTAAACCCCGAGATATCTCGAGTCTTGGTGCCCAGCATATTTAACCCGAGATATCTCGGGGTTGGAGCGGCCGGGTAGCGCGGTGGACTAAGCGTCTGTCTAGTGTCTACCACCGCAGAGACAGTGGGATCGAATCTGGTTTCCGCGGTACCTCCGGCTTGGTCGGTCGTCCATCCTGACAGAATTGGCAGTGTCAGTGGGTGGAAAGCCGGTGGGGTGGGTCCTGGTCGTTGTAAACAGCGACTCCTACAGGTCGGTCAGGGCGCCTGCACAGCGAGGGAGGGAACTGGGGGAGGTAGTGTGATCCTCCCACGCGTTACACTTCCCCAGTGAGAGTCCTCGCTGTCAGGTGAAAAGAGGCTGCTGGCTGTCTCCACATGTATCGGAGGAAGCATGTGATAGACTTCAGGGCTCCCTAGACTGGCAAGTAGGGGGCAAATGCACGCAACAACCAGGAAGGGGAGGGGGGAATTGGCAAAATGACTAAATTGGGAGGGGAGAAAAATACAAAAAATAGGAGGAGAAAAAGTAGAAAAAAAAATAGATATCTTGGGGTTGGCCTGGAATGTGTTAATGGTCAACAATATTGTGTGAACATGATTATATATATATTTTTTTTATGTTTTTTTTCTTTGTGTGTATTGTTTTTATTGACCTATAGTCCATTCATGCTGAGTGAATCAGTTCCCCCAGCCACATTTGTGTATTGTCGCGTTGTGGAAAGCAGGATGAGAGAGCGTAGATTTCAGTGTGTATCATTTAATCATTTAACATTTGAAAGGCATACATTGTTGTCATAATACTTTTATCCAAAATGCTTCTTACTGTTACTGTTATAGACTGTGCTAGACGCGATAAGTATGAAATAAGAGCCCTAACAGTGTTTATTATTAAGAGTCAGATAGTCCTAACAGTGTTTATTATTAAGAGTCAGATAGTCCTAACAGTGTTTATTAGTAAAAGAAATAATGAAGAGAAATAATGTCAGCTTGGGGCCAAAGTAAACAAAGGGTAAGAGTATTCCTTTTCTTATCTATTGTTGCCGTATCGTTATTTTTTACATAGGATAACATAGGGAGGTTCGGTTTGTGGATATCATAGCATGGGGGGGGGGGGGCAATTCTGGGCCATGGTTACACTTACGTTTAATTTTCGAATTATTTCGTTTGCATGTCCAAGTTAAAAGGCAATGCCGTTTTGGCAGGCAATTTCGTTTTCCTAGCGGCAACGCTCAAAGGGGGTTTTCATTTTCAAAACTCCCCTGCAACAGTGCCATGTAATATGCGCAAGCCAGATACGGAGCCGTTCACGGCCCATGCGCAGTAGAAGTAGACACCGACATCCGCGTGCCCTTGATATGACAGATGATGATATCACAGAACGCTGCTAGAACAAGACGCAAATATTTATTGCTCAAGATGTAAAATACGCTAGTGAGCAGGCGAGCCACTAGTGAGCAACGCATGGAGGACAACCCGTCACTTTCAAACATTCTATCGGCTATTAATAAGATGAACAGCTGAACCGGGTTTATATCCTACTCCCTAATCAACATTATCTGGCCATCCTCAGTAAATACTATCAAACTCCTGGAATTCTGTTTATTTTCTAACTGGGCGGGTCTTAACACATTGGGTGCCACGCCCCTTCCGGGAAGTGCATCTGGCCTTGATTTGATTTGATTTTTATTTAGTACATACAATTTATACAATAGTATAAAAACAAGGGGTACAAGGATAACATGTGAAAGTCTGTCGACTTGTTTCCAACATGGTCCCAAGAAAAATACAATAAATCACAAAGAAAGAGTTAAGATAAAATAGATACAACAAGTAGATAAAATAGACAACACAATTTTCTAAGAGCCTCATTACAGCATGTCATGTTCCTGTTCTTCAAGAGTGGTGGCCAAGCACCCTCTGCAACCTATTGTTGCAGATGTCGCTTCACACCCCTCTTGAAGACAGCAATAGTGGGGGAGTTTTGGATGGCCCTGGGCAGAGAGTTCCACAGCCGGCAGGCTGTAGACAGAAAGCCATTCTGTGAATAGGAACCCTTTCTAGGCTCATAAACTGAGAGCTGTCCAGACCGTAACTGTCGTCCGTGGACCTGGCCATGCAGGACAATACGAGAGCATAAATATCTGGGGGCAGATCCATTTAACATTTTATATGTCCCAGTTTCAGAAAGGAGACCCTCTGCTCCACAGGGAGCCATCCCACCTCATTGAAGTGACATGGCTCAATATGGGTTTGAGGTGGCAGATTTAGGACCAATCGTATGGTCTTATTTTGGCTGGTTTGTAGCCTGTGTTTACTTTCCACTGTAACACCACTATACCAGTAAGTACTTGCATAGTCATATTGGCTGAGGATCATGCAGTTGGCAAGCAGTTTCATAGTTTCCAGTGATAAGAACCTCTTTTTTCTGTGCAAAAATTTCACCCTTGTGTTAACTTTTTTGATCACCTTCAGGGCCATTGTTTTCCCTGAGAGTGTTTGGTCGAGGTCTGCACCTAGGTATTTAACACAGTCTCTAGACTCGACACTGAAGCCATTACAGCTTATCTCAAGTCGGGAACATTCCTTTAATTTATGTTTTGAGCTGAATAGAATTGACTCAGTTTTTCCAAGGTGAATCGATAATCTGTTGTCAACTAACCATTTGTGAAGGCTTTCCAGCTCCCTACTGAGACCGGCTTGTATTTCTGCCGTGTCGTCTCCAGACACCAGAAGTGCTGAATCGTCAGCATACAGTAGGAGTCTGCAGGATACTGCAGACACCATGTCATTAACATATAGTGAAAATAGCAATGGAGCAAGGATGCTGCCTTGCGGCACCCCACATGTTATTTCATTATATGAAGATGCGACACCATTTATGTTCACAACCTGGGTCCTCCCAGTCAAGTACGACCTGAACCATCTCACCGACCCATCGTCCATCCCACAGGCTTTGAGCTTCTCAAGCAGGATCTGATGGTCAACAGTATCAAACGCTTTCTGCAGGTCAATCAGAACCATGCCAGTTCGTTTGCCACAGTCCATCTGGGTTTGAATATGGTCAGTGAGATCAATCAGGCAAGCATCCGTAGAATACCCAGGGCGAAAGCCAGACTGGAATTGATAAAGGAGATCTGTCTGTTTAAGAAAATCTGATATTTGATTAAATATGACCTTCTCAAGAACTTTGGAGATGACGCTGAGAATAGAAACTGGACGATAGTTTCCCTCGTTTGTCCTATCTCCTTTTTTGTGTAGTGGAACCACTCTGGCACATTTTAAGTCATCGGGTACGATACCCTGTTTCAGTGATAGGTTGATGATATGTGTTAGAGGTTCACTAATCTGGTTTGCTCCGTCTTTGATAAACCTCACTGGTAAGCCATCTATTCCAGTAGCTTTATCCTTGCCTAGGGTATTGATCGTTTTTTCTACCAGGGCCATGTCCACTGGTTGTAATTTGAAGGAATCCTGTGCAACCTTATCTGAATAATAATTAAATACATGACTACTACCAAACTGTCCAGTGGGTTCGGGTAACTTCTTCACAAGTGTTGATGCCACTTGCCGTCCATTAACCCCATGTAAACGATCACCTTGTTTGTAGAGCTAAACCTATATTTTATATTATAGCTATGGGTCTAATAACACCGTCGATTGTCAGTGAGTTGCTTCCAGTCAACGTGCAAAAAACGGATTATTTCTTCATCCGTACATTTCAGTTTTATACCGTTTTGAATATGAATATAGTTTGGGTGCTTCTGAGTAATTCCAGGAAAAAGACGTGAAAATAGTGTTCGAGTGGAATCCACTAATCACGTTGTCATTTTTCGCCTGATTATCGAATCTTGCTCAAATCAACGCTAGATTATCATTATTATGTCTCCTCGTGCATATATGAAATGGGCCCTGGAGTGCGGCGCTCCCCCCCCCCCCTCCTGCATCCAACGGTAAACAGCCACACACAGCACACACAGATAGCTTCAATCGCGGGAGAAAGAAATATCAGATCAACGCAAGATTGGAATGAGAGTGCAATAGCGGCCAAAGGCATTAGAGGGCGGTATAAGACCGTCTGCCAGCTCAGACACATTCAGTACAGCATGCACAAGGTGCCCCGCTGAATTATGAATGGCAATAGCGAATAAAAAGAAATACTGTGAGAAAAACGTAATCTACGTTTCCGGCACTCAACCGTCGGGCGACAGAAACGTAATTCTACGTCAACAGCACCCAAAGGGTTAATCAACTCTCAAGGTACTGACATGTGGGATTGATTGATCTAACGTGAATCGGTACCCTTATACTGTAAGTACCGAGTTCGGTACCCAACCCTAATCATACCCCCCCCCCCCTCACACATAGATGTTTGGCACCGGGATTGGGTTTCTTCATTGAGTGCTTATCCTTATCTTTAGGGCACAAGTATCTTGTGTTTTACTTCAAATTCAGACCTAATTACTAGCTCCTACTCAAACCCAGCAATAAACAACTACTACCCACACATAATTTTGAATCCGAATAAAATGTGCCTAGCTTTTAACACATTCCCTGCCACGCACTTTGAGCATCTTATACCATTCTCTGCCAGTACTGTAAGTCTATGGAGATGTTCACCTTCTTTGCAGGGCTATAACTTTTTAAATTGTATTGCTAAATTGACATTACTATGGCCCATTCAACATCGATTATCTATCGTTCAGGATGTAGGAACGTTTTACTTTTTCATTCCATTCATACGAAAATACCGTCTAGAATATAAATATGTTTTTATCGTTTTCTGCAGTAATTCCTAGAACGTGAGATATAGGCATAAACGCATATATAGATTATCAAATGCCGTTTGTTGCCGATCCACGCTATATTAAAAATGTCAACTGTACATGATCCGAAATGTTATGACTGATCATGCGCGGATGAACGGAGGGGGGGGGGGGTCGTTTATAATTCCGTGATCGTCGTTAAATGCTTTATGTAGTATGGGTGATATATTGCTCAGAGCAGTTTGCATGGATAATAATAAACAAACAGGCTGAAAGTAACGTCAGCGTCCTCTTATAATTTAGGACCTGCTCCGAGGTCATCAATTGGCACACATGCGATGCATGCATGCAATTCGTATCTGCGATTAACCCATCCCGTCATCCTTCCCCCCCAAGGGCAGCCGGGAGCAGACAGGCGTCAACGTGAGCCGCGCCAGGGGACCAATCCAAGTGCTCCTGTCCGTCTTCGTCAAGGACGCCACAGCGTTAGCAATCTTGTTGTTGTGCATGTTTTTCCATTGGGTTTATCTTATCGGGGGGGAAACCCTTGCGAGCACGGGGAGAACATGCAAACTCCACACAGAAAGGCCTGGGAGATACCCCACCTGGGTAACTGGCATCATGGAAACCTGGTCCCCAAGCGGGAATCGAACCCTGGACCTTCTTGCTGTGAGGCGACAGTGTTAACCACTACACCACCGTGCCGCTTACCGTTGGGCGATGAGACTGGAGCAAAAACATCCCACTTATTTGATGGCAATCGCCTAAATCCATTTCCGGTTTGTATAATCATAATACACAGCCAAATCGTATCGATTATTGCGTTATGGCAGCGATCGCTACACGCGGACGTGTGTATACAGTCCCGCAACAATATGCGAGTGGCCGGACGCATTTCGGAGACGCACCGAGATCCAACCGACCATTTCCGGTTTGGCAACTTGCCGATCATCCACCAGGGGGCAGTATTGAAGCGTTGCAGATTTGTGCCGGCTCACACTGCATCAGACCAGGCTCCGTGAGGGAAATATGAATAACATGGTGAAAAAATGAAATATGATCTCAATAACGTCGTACACTGTGGATTGGCAGAATTAGCATGAACTTGAAACACGTTGTACGACGTTTTTGGCGCAGGAAGTGTTAATAAACATTAATATTTGTGGTTTTCTACAGTCTGGTTAACATTTACATTTACATTTAGCTGACGCTTCCAAAGCGACTTACAAGTTCTGTACGACAAGTCATAGGTTAAGATGTGGGGACTGACCCTGCTGTTGATCATGGAGGCTTCCCACACAGCTTATAGTGAATATGGAGTCTTTGGTATCAGCCTCCTCCAGGCCTTGAAGCTGCTCTCCCTCCTGACTGGTCCAGGTTTCCTCCTGTTCCTCTTTAATCTGTGAGGGCTCTGGGTCCTCCTGGTCCAGACCGGGGCCCCCCTGCTGCTGCTCAGGGGGAACCTCCTTACAGACTGTCAGCTGTGGGGGGTCTGGAGGGAAGGACAGAGAATTGAAGAACCAGAATTATCTTTGCTAGTTTCTGAAAACTTGACAGTGCAGAATTTAAACTGGTCTGACACCACACGCGGAAGTGCAGTATTTCTCTCAACTCATACTGATTGATTGATTGATTGAAGATTTTATTAACAGATTGCAGAATGTGTACAACACAGTACGGCTCAATACACACAATTGTTAAGGAGATGCAGACCAGAGAAAGACTTTCGTCTTGTTTACATCAGGGTCCCCCATTTCCAATTCATAATGACATTTATGACATACACGACATAGATATCATGACATTTATGACATACACGACATACAGATGTACAGTACTGTTACATTTATGACATACAAGATATAGATTCAGATTTAGATTAGATTCAGAGTTTTATTTGCCACATGGAAGCAATACAATCATACAGTATTCATTAAAGTTCATGCTGCTGCGGTCAGGCAAACGCCTGCGAACACCAGCAACTAGGACAGAGAGACTTCGGCTCAGCTTCTTCCCACAGGCCATCAGAGCCTTGAACACTGAACTCTCCACACACAAGCACACATGAGCACACACACAACACACACACTCATGCTGCACACGCTCACACTTATGGTCACTTTACAAAAGGAAAGGTCACTTTAACCTGTCAATCTGTAGACCGTTTTCGCCTAAAGGTACATGCCTAAGTAAATGGAAGATTGCTCCACTTTTTACGATAATTAGCATTTTCCGATAAATTCGTATTTTTTCGATAAATCGTATAAAACATCTGTAAAAATGAAAATTTACACTTTGACTACTGTTTTTGATAGGGTTATGGTATTTACTCTTGGCTACAATTTTTTATTAAAATTAAAACTCTATTCCTTCCTGACGCTCTACCTCGCCTCGGTCTTTCTCACTTCCTGTATTTTGTCACGTGAGCAACACAAGGTGCGTCATTGCTCATTGGCGGGTTTACTCCTCCTATCCACCACAGACAAGGAGACTATACAATAGAAGAGTCATCACGTCAGAACACCAGGCAGACTGGCAGGCAGTTTCTACACGTAATGACCCATCCTTATTTTATAGTTTCCTTGCCTGTCTGTGGTGGATAGGAGGAGTAAATCCGCCAATGACGCACCTTGTGTTGCTCACGTGACAAAATACAGGAAGTGAGAAGACGCGTCTCTACATTTCGTAGCTCCATTTCTGCAGACCCCTCTCTGATTGGCCCACGCCTGTTTCTACACTGGTTAAGCTTAGGCACTCTTTCGAAGTTGGTTAAGGTTAGAGTTTGTCTTAGAGCGTGACGGCAAGTTCTTTCGACGGTTAAGCTTAGGCACTCTTTCGAAGTTGGTTAAGGTTAGAGTTTGTCTTAGAGCATGGCGATAGAACGCCAGGTAGTTTGCAGGCTGTTCGACGCGGAAATGGGCAAAGACACAGCTCGTCACGCGATTGGGCAACAGTGGCCAATCAGAGAGGGGTCTGCAGAAATGGAAGTTAGTCTGGTTGTCGAGGAATATACGTGGAGGCAGGTAGCTGTGTGGCTGTGTGTACCTGACGAGCGAGGTATTGACCTGTATGTAATCATATCACTGGAATTAAACAACCCCAAAGAAACATAAACCTCTCCTCATTCTTCCTAACAATAAGGCAGAACACTACAGACAGTGCTTATCGTAGAGTGTCCGATAGATATTAAAAAAAGTATTGTAAGCAGCATTGACGTCTTGACCCCTTCCATTCTTCATTCAAAAGATCATACAAATATACAGTACTATTTAACAGAGATCCTAAAAGAAAATATATACATTCAAGGGGGAAGACACTGTACATTGGGAGGGTGGGGTACTATGCACCAACTAGCCTAGCCTACATCAGTGACTTCCAGGACCATTATTATTGGTAAAGGTAAAGCTTTCACAAATGCTGCACATAGATTCCCTTCAATCTTTATAAGCATACATGGTGGAAACATGTGGTTTGGATTATTGTTTTACTACAGTTCTTGTATTGATATTTCGCGAAAGGATACGTGAGTAAAACACCCGCTGCTAGTTTCTGATATTTAACGGTGCTGTGCGTTACCTGCTTCGTTCAGCCATAACCTGTCAAATCATCTGCAAAACAGATTGAAAACACAAACCTGCTCTTTGTAACTTTATATCTTGGGTTTCAGAAGGATGTCCAGCAGCTTGTTTTGACGCTCGATCTGCCATTTTGACCGGGAATCCTTCTCCTAATAAACGTTAATCATATTTTCAATTATATCCTCAACAGTTGTTTTAGTCGCTCTTTAACAAGAGCCTCCATCTGTTCTATTTGAGACATTTCTAAATATGAAATTAAAACTCAATTCCTTCCTTCTTCTTCTTCAATGGGTTTAAAGCCCAACATCCAGGTTAAACCCTACTGATCAATTATGGGTAGTTTACATCATTGGTATATAATTTCATTATTTATTTTTTTCCATTTGACACCGGAAATGCCACTCCGAAAGAGTTAAAAAGGTCCATGCACGAATAACATGCACGCGCGAATCAAAAAAGCTTATCAAACGCCGACGTCACTACAGGTGCATATTAATGAGCCGAATCTAAAAGCTTATCAGACGCTAGCACGGCCGTGACGTCACTTCAGGAAACGTATGCCTTATGCCCGTCCGGGTCATAGTACTACTCGATATATGGCGCTGGCTAACGTTAGCATTATGTCTACTGTCATGAACCATTTGAGATCGGGGCATGTAGAGGAGTTTGGGGAACGAGTAAAATCATGTGCAGGTCCTCTTCTCAGACCTGTGTGGCAAAGCACTGCACACGCATCATGCAAGCTACATGTCGCTGCATGTTGATCAATGGTGGCCCACTCGGTGCATCACAGTTAGCCTATAGCTCCGCCGTCCCTGCTACAGTCGGGACCACTACACTGACGTTAGCCTATAGCTCCGCCGTCCCTGCTACAGTCGGGACCACTACACTGACGTTAGCCTATAGGCGGAGCTATATTAGTGGTTCTCTCCTCTTTGTGTGCCCCCGTTCTTGCGTGTGTCCTGCCGGGGAGCTTGTGGACGCGACAACAGCGGCGGCCGTAGCGTTAGTTAGCTCATAGCTATCATGTACCACTAGCGTTACGGCGGGCTTGAGCACCCTACGGCTGCCGCCGTTGTCGCGTCCATGGGCTCCCCGGCAGGGTACCCGTGGGGACGGGGGTGTACAGAGAGGAGAGAACCATTTTGTGTCGGGCGTTCATGCCGGCCAGCGAGCCGGACGTCGGGATATGTTGTTAGCACAATAGCTACCAAGCTAAGCTATGTTAGCTTATAACGGTGTACACAATATGTACAACGACACAATGATTTACATTATTACAAATATGGTAACGTGGTTGTGGCTTTTACAAATAGTGGTTAGCTTTAGAGATGGATGGCTATGATCACGGAGCAATAGTGTTGTTAGGTGAAACAGATACATTTTCATTCGGCTAGTAGTAGCAAGGCTCTCAGTGCCTGCCACTAGCTGTGTGTGACTCTCAGCGCCCCCTGGTGAGCCCCCTGGTGCCCTGCACCTCTTGTGACGACATCATTTCGATTACACACGCACATTATGAACCATTGATTAAAATATCCACGTGCGTGGTGATTGTGTTGGGCAGACAAAATGTTTGATAAAAACGCTAAAACTGGGTCAAGGTTGGCCTTTAATGGCGGATCGCGACCACAATGAATTTCTTCCTGATGTTCTACCTCGCATTGGTCGCGTTATCTTTTTTCGTAGCCGCAGTTTGCCGAGACGCTCTCTGATTGGCCACTGACGTTTCTGGTCATGTGACATGTGCGCCCAATCGCGTGACGAGCTGTGTCTTTCTCCATTTCCGCCTCGAACAGCATGCAAACTACCTAACGCCTAGTTTATCACTGGTTAAGATTAGGCGACTCTTTCGAAGTTTGTCTTTCGCCCTGCTCTAAGACAAACTCTAACCTTAACCAACTTCGAAAGAGTGCCTAAGCTTAACCGTGAAAGAAACAGGCGCCACACGATTGGGCGCACATGTCACATGACCAAAAACATCAGTGGCCAATCAGAGAGCGTCTCCGCAAACTGCGGCTACGAAAAAAAAAATAACGCGCTTTGCTGTCTGTCTCACTTCCTGTATTTTGTCACGTGAGCAACACAAGGTTTACAACACATTGGCGGGTTTACTCCTCCTATCCACAGGCAAGGAAACTTTACAAAATGGAAGAGTCATCGCGTCAGAAGTAGAACACCAGGCTGAGGCAGCCTCATTACTTTTACCAACCGGTTCGTGCGTTTTGCAAATCTGATTGGCCACTGACGTTTCTGGTCAGTTTCTGGTCACTTTACCAAACAAGAATACCCTGAAGACTCTGGCAGGAGCACTCATTCAAGGGTACTACGACTATGCTTGCACCTCATGGTACCAAAGCACCTCAAAGGCACTAAAAAACAAATTACAAACATCACAAAACAAACTAGTCAGACTACTGCTTGACCTGACTCCTAGAACCCACCTCACCCCTGCCCACTTTGACAACCTAGGATGGCTTAGAGTAGACGACAGAGTACAGCAACTTGCAATGGGCCTGGTCTACAAGATACACTACGCGACCAAGGTACCCATGTACATGTCAAAATACTTCCCAAAGGTCAGTGAATACCACGATCACAACACCATAATTTATGCAAATGACATGTCGTCAGCTTGTGACTGCAACTTGTTCCTGTTTGCGGACGACTCAGCCCTGCTGGTCTCTGACAAGAACAAGTTACAGGTTGAAAAAGCCCTCAGCTCGGAACTAGGCAAAATCTGCATATGGCTCGCCGACAACAAACTATCATTACACATGGGCAAAACAGAGTCCATTCTCTTCGGTTCAAATAACAAACTCAGCAAGACCGACGGCTTCTCGGTTACAGTGGGTGACAATATTATCACAAGGAAAGATGAAATTACCTACCTGGGTTCCATCCTAGAGGCTAATCTTTCCTGTGACAAAATGGCATCCAATGTAATAAAAAAAGTCAACCAACGAACGCGATTCTTGTACCGGATCTCCTCTCTGGTAAACAAGAATACCCTGAAGACTCTAGCAGGAGCACTCATTCAAGGGTACTACGACTATGCTTGCACCTCATGGTACCAAAGCACCTCAAAGGCACTAAAAAACAAATTACAAACATCTCAAAACAAGCTAGTCAGACTACTACTTGACCTGACTCCTAGAACCCACCTCACCCCTGCCCACTTTGACAACCTAGGATGGCTTAGAGTAGACGACAGAGTACAGCAACTTGCAATGGGCCTGGTCTACAAGATACACTACGCGACCAAGGTACCCATGTACATGTCAAAATACTTCCCAAAGGTCAGTGAATACCACGATCACAACACCAGAGGGAGCTCCACAAATCATGTAAAACCCAGATTCGGATCAAACAAGGGACTAAACACGTTTCGCAATTATGCCACATCAATGTGGAACGCCCTGCCTAAAGCTGTAAAGGAATGTGAATCACTACCCACCTTCAAAAACACTCTCAAAAAACACCTACGTGAGACTGCAATTCGAAACTGGCCCCTACAAATGTCCTAACCTAGTTGTACAGTAAATGACCAAGTAAGGCTTTGTCAATATTCAAATGTACAGTGTAAAATGTGTGTGTCCCCTTCCCAACCCCCCCCCCCCCCCCCCCCCCCCACCTCCAATGTACAGCCCTCACCCAACCCACCCAACCCCACCCCACCCAACCAACCTCCTCCAATGTACAGTTTCTATGCCAAATGTATATACACTCCTTTTCTGGACACTTTTGTATCACAAACAGTACTGTATTTGCAAATCTGATATGTCATAAATGTATAGATGTAGCAGTACTGTCTATCTGTATGTCATGTATGTCATATATGTTATGATGAATTGAAAATGGGGGACCCTGATGTAAACAAGTCGAAAGTCTTTCTCTGGTCTGCATCCCCTTAACAATTGTATGTATTGAGCTGTACTGTACTGTACCCATTCTGCAATCTGTTAATAAACTTTTCAATCAATCAATCAACTAGAGGGAGCTCCACAAATCATGTTAAACCCAGATTCGGCTCAAACAAGGGACTAAACACGTTTCGCAATTATGCCACATCAATGTGGAACGCCCTACCCAAAGCTGTAAAGGAATGTGAATCACTACCCACTTTCAAAAACACTCTCAAAAAACACCTACGGGAGACTGCAATTCGAAACTGGCCCCTACAAATGTCCTAACCCAGTTGCACAGTAAATGACCAAGTATGGCTTTGTCAATATTCCAATGTACAGTGTACAGTGTCCCCCCCCCCTACCCAAACCCCCCCCCCCCCACCTCCAATGTACAGCCCCCACCCACCCAACCTCCTCCAATGTACAGTTTCTACGACAAATGTATATACACTCTTTTTCTGGACACTTTTGTATCACAAACAGTACTGTATTTGCAAATCTGATATGTCATAAATGTATAGATGTAGCAGTACTGTCTATGTTATGGTTTGTAACCGACCCCAATCGCACAACACAAGACAGGTATGAGAGTAAGCCAAGAACTGGGCATTTATTGAATACAACAGAAAGGCGGCACTGTCCCTTTAAGGGAGAACACAAAATACTGGAAAACAAGAACTTGGGAAAATAGGCACTGTGCCTTTAAGGGGGAACACAAAACACTGGAAAACAAGAACTAGGGAAAAAGGGCAATGTGCCTTTAAGAGGCGAGCTGGCTAAGGGGAAGGCTAAGGGAAAGGCTAAAGGACAGGGCCAGGGCAAGGGACAGGGCAGGAACAGGGGCACAGGAGAGGGGAACAGGAACAGAGGCCCGCGGGGGCGGGCTGGAGACAGGGACAGAGAAAACAGGGTTAAGGCCTTGGACAGGGCGAGGGACAGGGGCACTGGAGAGGGGAACCGGGAACAGAGGCCCGCGGGGGCGGGCTGGAGACAGGGACAGAGAAAACAGGGTTAAGGCCTTGGACAGGGCGAGGGACAGGGGCACTGGAGAGGGGAACAGGGAAGGGGCTAGCAGAGGGAAAGGGTAGCTGCCAGGGCACTGATAGCTACAGGGCCTATGCCAGCATGAGAGAACAAGCTAGCTGGAAGGACAGTCCTAGCTGTGGAGAAACTGACCTTGCTAGCTGAAGGGGCAGTCCTAGCAGTTGGGAAAACTGACCTTGCTAGCTGAAGGGGCAGTCCTAGCAGTGGGAGAAAACTGACCTTGCTAGCTGAAAGGGCAGTCCTAGCAGCGGGGAAACTGACCATGCTAGCTGAAGGGGCAGTCCTAGCAGTGGGGAAAACTGACCTTGCTAGCTGAAGGGGCAGTCCTAGCAGTGGGGAAAAACTGACCTTGCTAGCTGAAGGGGCAGTCCTAGCAGTGGGGAAAAACTGACCTTGCTAGCTGAAGGGGCAGTCCTAGCAGTGGGAGAAAACTGACCTTGCTAGCTGAAGGGGCAGTCCTAGCAGTGGGGAAACTGACCTTGCTAGCTGAAGGGGCAGTCCTAGCAGTGGGGAAAACTACACAAAAAGTGGAGGCCATGCAGAGGGACCGGGTTAGCTGCCTGGGCATGGCTAGCTACAGGGCCTATGCTAGCTGCAAGGGCTGCATTAACATAGAGGCTGTGCTAGCAGCCGGGGCTAAGCTAGCAGACTGGGGCCATGCTGGTAGTAGAGGCCTAGCAAGCTGCAGGGGAGCTAACGAGGCTAACAAGGAAGCTACAGGGGAGTCAACAGGCTAACAGGGGAGCTAACAGGGAAGCTAACAGGGGAGTCAACAGGGGAACTAACAAGGCTAACAGGGGAGCTAACAGGGGAGACTAACAGGCTAACAGGGGAGCTAACAGGGAAGCTAAACAGGGGAGTCAACAGGGGAACTAACAAGGGCTAACAGGGGAGCTAACAGGGAAGCTAACAGGGGAGTCAACAGGGGAACTAAACAGGCTAACAGGGGAGCTAACAGGGAAGCTAACAGGGGAGCTAACAAAGAAGCCAACAGGGGAGACTAGGGCCAGAGCTGCTTACAGGGATGGAGTAGGAGCGCGCAGGCTAGACGTCTGGAGGAGGCGCGTCGGCTTGGAGAACGCGCCGGTTCGGAGAGCGCGCCGGCTCGGAGAGACGCATCCTCCCGTAGAGGATTAGAGAGCGATGCGCGTCTGGAGTGGAGCGCGTCTGCAGAAGGAGCGCGTCTGCTGTAGGAGCGCATCAGCGCGGAGTCTGGAGTCGTGCGCGTCTGCTTGGAGAACGCGCCGGTTCGGAGAGCGCATCTGGCGCGGGGTCTGGAGTGGTGCGCGTCTGCTTGGAGAACGCGCCGGTTCGGAGAGCGCATCTGGCGTGGGGTCTGGAGTGGTGCGTGTCTGCTTGGAGAACGCGCCGGTTCGGAGAGCGCATCTGGCGCGGGGTCTGGAGTGGTGCGCGTCTGCTTGGAGAACGCGCCGGTTCGGAGAGCGCATCTGGCGCGGGGTCTGGAGTGGTGCGTGTCTGCTTGGAGAACGCGCCGGTTCGGAGAGCGCATCTGGCGCGGGGTCTGGAGTGGTGCGCGTCTGCTTGGAGAACGCGCCGGTTCGGAGAGCGCATCTGGCGCGGGGTCTGGAGTGGAACACTGGAATACCTCCCGTAGAGAATTAGAGAGCGCAGTACTGTGTCCCACTCCAGGCAAACGGCGACAGGTGGCGAAGGCTTGCACCTCGTCTCACGCCGGAGATGAAACAGCATACAGACAGATAGGGAAACTCCCGTAGGAGCTTACAGATAGAGAATCTCCCGTAGGAGTTTGCAGAACGACCCGACGAGGACTGGGGGGGGAGATCGAGCTATTTAAAGCCCACTGGGGCGCTAATTAGAACACACATCAGGTGCAAGATAGTAATTGATACTTGACTAGAAGTGTGTGTTCGGCACGGACCAATCAAACACATAATGACAGGTAGTCCAAGGGTGTGGGCTGCTGAAGAGCAGACGAGAGGGTGGGGGCTGGAGAGGTGAGGAGACAGGGAATCAAAGGTCCAGGGAACAGGAATTAAAGGTCCAGGGAAGAGGCGAACCTCACAGTACTCCCCCCTCCACGGGAGCCACCGGGCGACCGAAAAATACAGACAGAGGGGCAGGGGACAAGACAAGGCAACAAACAAAAAATTGGGCCATGCTAGCGGGGAAGCTAGAACTAACAAAGGACAAACTCAACATACACTGTCTGTGCTGGCTGGGGTCGTCGACTGGTCGGGTCGTACTGTTATGGTTTGTAACCGACCCCAATCGCACAACACAAGACAGGTATGAGAGTAAGCCAAGAACTGGGCATTTATTGAATACAACAGAAAGGCGGCACTGTCCCTTTAAGGGAGAACACAAAATACTGGAAAACAAGAACTTGGGAAAATAGGCACTGTGCCTTTAAGGGGGAACACAAAACACTGGAAAACAAGAACTAGGGAAAAAGGGCAATGTGCCTTTAAGAGGCGAGCTGGCTAAGGGGAAGGCTAAGGGAAAGGCTAAAGGACAGGGCCAGGGCAAGGGACAGGGCAGGAACAGGGGCACAGGAGAGGGGAACAGGAACAGAGGCCCACGGGGGCGGGCTGGAGACAGGGACAGAGAAAACAGGGTTAAGGCCTTGGACAGGGCGAGGGACAGGGGCACTGGAGAGGGGAACCGGGAACAGAGGCCCGCGGGGGCAGGCTGGAGACAGGGACAGAGAAAACAGGGTTAAGGCCTTGGACAGGGCGAGGGACAGGGGCACTGGAGAGGGGAACAGGGAAGGGGCTAGCAGAGGGAAAGGGTAGCTGCCAGGGCACTGATAGCTACAGGGCCTATGCCAGCATGAGAGAACAAGCTAGCTGGAAGGACAGTCCTAGCTGTGGAGAAACTGACCTTGCTAGCTGAAGGGGCAGTCCTAGCAGTGGGGAAAACTGACCTTGCTAGCTGAAGGGGCAGTCCTAGCAGTGGGAGAAAACTGACCTTGCTAGCTGAAAGGGCAGTCCTAGCAGCGGGGAAACTGACCATGCTAGCTGAAGGGGCAGTCCTAGCAGTGGGGAAAACTGACCTTGCTAGCTGAAGGGGCAGTCCTAGCAGTGGGGAAAACTGACCTTGCTAGCTGAAGGGGCAGTCCTAGCAGTGGGGAAAAACTGACCTTGCTAGCTGAAGGGGCAGTCCTAGCAGTGGGAAAAAACTGACCTTGCTAGCTGAAGGGGCAGTCCTAGCAGTGGGAGAAAACTGACCTTGCTAGCTGAAGGGGCAGTCCTAGCAGTGGGGAAACTGACCTTGCTAGCTGAAGGGGCAGTCCTAGCAGTGGGGAAAACTACACAAAAAGTGGAGGCCATGCAGAGGGACCGGGTTAGCTGCCTGGGCATGGCTAGCTACAGGGCCTATGCTAGCTGCAAGGGCTGCATTAACATAGAGGCTGTACTAGCAGCCGGGGCTAAGCTAGCAGACTGGGGCCATGCTGGTAGTAGAGGCCTAGCAAGCTGCAGGGGAGCTAACGAGGCTAACAAGGAAGCTACAGGGGAGTCTACAGGCTAACAGGGGAGCTAACAGGGAAGCTAACAGGGGAGTCAACAGGGGAACTAACAAGGCTAACAGGGGAGCTAACAGGGGAGACTAACAGGCTAACAGGGGAGCTAACAGGGAAGCTAAACAGGGGAGTCAACAGGGGAACTAACAAGGGCTAACAGGGGAGCTAACAGGGAAGCTAACAGGGGAGTCAACAGGGGAACTAAACAGGCTAACAGGGGAGCTAACAGGGAAGCTAACAGGGGAGCTAACAAAGAAGCCAACAGGGGAGACTAGGGCCAGAGCTGCTTACAGGGATGGAGTAGGAGCGCGCAGGCTAGACGTCTGGAGGAGGCGCGTCGGCTTGGAGAACGCGCCCGTTCGGAGAGCGCGCCGGCTCGGAGAGACGCATCCTCCCGTAGAGGATTAGAGAGCGATGCGCGTCTGGAGTGGAGCGCGTCTGCAGAAGGAGCGCGTCTGCTGTAGGAGCGCATCAGCGCGGAGTCTGGAGTCGTGCGCGTCTGCTTGGAGAACGCGCCGGTTCGGAGAGCGCATCTGGCGCGGGGTCTGGAGTGGTGCGCGTCTGCTTGGAGAACGCGCCGGTTCGGAGAGCGCATCTGGCGCGGGGTCTGGAGTGGTGCGCGTCTGCTTGGAGAACGCGCCGGTTCGGAGAGCGCATCTGGCGCGGGGTCTGGAGTGGTGCGCGTCTGCTTGGAGAACGCGCCGGTTCGGAGAGCGCATCTGGCGCGGGGTCTGGAGTGGTGCGCGTCTGCTTGGAGAACGCGCCGTTTCGGAGAGCGCATCTGGCGCGGGGTCTGGAGTGGTGCGCGTCTGCTTGGAGAACGCGCCGGTTCGGAGAGCGCATCTGGCGCGGGGTCTGGAGTGGAACACTGGAATACCTCCCGTAGAGAATTAGAGAGCGCAGTACTGTGTCCCACTCCAGGCAAACGGCGACAGGTGGCGAAGGCTTGCACCTCGTCTCACGCCGGAGATGAAACAGCATACAGACACATAGGGAAACTCCCGTAGGAGCTTACAGATAGAGAATCTCCCGTAGGAGTTTGCAGAACGACCCGACGAGGACTGGGGGGGAGATCGAGCTATTTAAAGCCCACTGGGGCGCTAATTAGAACACACATCAGGTGCGAGATAGTAATTGATACTTGACTAGAAGTGTGTGTTCGGCACGGACCAATCAAACACATAATGACAGGTAGTCCAAGGGTGTGGGCTGCTGAAGAGCAGACGAGAGGGTGGGGGCTGGAGAGGTGAGGAGACAGGGAATCAAAGGTCCAGGGAACAGGAATTAAAGGTCCAGGGAAGAGGCGAACCTCACAGTCTATCTGTATGTCATGTATGTCATATATGTTATGATGAATTGAAAATGGGGGACCCTGATGTAAACAAGACAAAAGTCTTTCTCTGTTCTGCATCCCCTTAACAATTGTGTGTATTGAGCTGTAGGCCTACTGTACTGTACCCATTCTGCAATCTGTTATAAACTTTTCAATCAATCAATCAAACCAAACGGTTTGTGCGTTTTGCGAATCTGATTGGCCACTGACATTTCTGGTCAGTTTCTGGTCATGTGACATGTGCGCCCAATCGTGTGATGGCAAGTTCTTTGGACTGTTAAGCTTAGGCGCTCTTTCGAAGTTGGTTAAGGTTAGAGTTTGTCTTGACTTAGAGCAGGGCGATAGAACGCCAGCCCTGATTCCAAACTCTAACCTTAACCAACTGCGAAAGAGACGCCTAAGCTCAGTGTTGCGATGCTGATATCAACACTGGCTGCACGCACGCTAATGATGCCACGTGCACGCACGCTCCCAGGCGTGTGCGCACGCTCCCGCGCATGCGCATCAATGTTCCCTCGCATTAAGGACAGACTAAAAACAATGCCTAATTGCCTCTACGAATGGAATGTAACACCTGACGACCGGCGCTATTGATATGCAAAGTAGCCAGGTGTGTACTGCGAGTTGGCGCATCAGTCGAGTGCAACGCATTCCTGTGTGCACGCGCGTGCACATCCGTGCGTGTGCGTGCACGCGCTTCTGCTCACAAAACTTTGGTTGCACGGAGTGCAATCTCGTCCCATGAGCAACGCATGACTGCCTAAGCTTAACCAGTGATAAACTAGGCGTTAGGTCGTTTGCAGGCTGTTCGAAGCGGAAATGGGCTAAGACACTGCTCGTCATCCGATTGGGCACACATGTCACATGACCAGAAACGTGCGTGGCCAATCAGAGCGCAAAGCGGGAATGTGGAAACACGAACCGTTTGGTAAAAGCATAGACGCCGAGTAGCCTCCAGCTGCATCCCCGGAGAAATCCGCTCACTGGCAACTTCCGCCAGCCACAAGACACGCCTGCCGCTGACAGGACACTGAGATTAATGCACAAGAGATGTACTGGCCGCGTTAACATAAATTATGTTTGTGCTTTCTTCTAGATAACGCCTTCAACCATCATTTGGCCATGGGACTGGTTCTCGGCAATGGAAATAAAAAATGTTTTACAAATAGCTAAAAACTGTGAGGTTTGGTCCGCTCCCCGCCACACGCTCCGTTCCTTTAAGGTACTTTGTTGATTAATTGCATTCCCCGCCACACGCTCCGTTCCTGTAAGGTGCCGTGTTGATTGGTGCTCTCCCCGCCACACGCTTCTGGAGCAAGTATCAATTTCATCCCGCAGCTGTCACAGCTTGTAATCAGCGCCCTGTGGCTTTATATAACCTGATCCCCCTACTATCGATGTTGGATCGTTCTGAATACTCCTGCATTTGCCTGCCTTCCCCGTCGCTGTTTGCTGTATTTTGCTCTCCAGGACTTTCGTGGAGAATCCCTGTGGAGAACCTGGTTTCCCGTTCTGAGCTGCGCCTCGTTATCTGCCCGCTTTACGCCTTTGCGCTCTGGTGAGTTTTTGGAAACAGTTCTTTTGGATCATCAGTTTTTTGTGTGTTTGTGAAACACCGAAGAGATCCCGTTTTTGTTTGTACTGTTCTCACCTATTTTTGTGTTGGATTTACACTTTGGATTACCGTATTGTTTTTTCTCTGGACTCTGCTAACTGTGTGTGGTACACCGAAGATCAAGTCACTTGGATATATACTGGATCAGTCACCTCTCTGTTTCTGTTGTGCGCTGGGCTAACTCAGATTTCTCGCACTCTCCGTTTCCACCGGGAGTGAAAGCTGGGAGGATCTGCAGAGCCGCTTCAGACGTCACAAGCCAATTCCTCACCACCACCTACTGAGAGTATCTGCAGAGCCGCAACAACCTTCACATGCCAGATTCCCCGTTTGTTCGGTTGCTCAACTTCATTCCGTCTTGTAACTCTGAAAATAAATACGCCCTTGCTTTGGCTAACTCTGAATGTAGCATCCCTGGGAGAGTGATGGATGGACTCCTTTACTGGTGTTTCATGAATGTTTATTTCAATTCACAACGTAAGAGCTGAAGTGAAATGACAGAGAAAGACAAAGAAAAGATACTCAGATATATATACATTATATACATTAGTGCCACATTCACATTGTTCCATAAGCTAACATAACACTTGACACAAATGGTTTCCAATAACAGTGACATAGCCAATACATTAAATGAATACAAATATAAAGTAAACAGCCCATATCAATAAGTAGGACAAATAGACATCCCAGTACCTTGTCCTCTCTCTCTCCAACAGGGGCTTAACCATAACCCACATGAAGGTCTTCTTTTCCAGATCTACAATCAAACAAAAACTCTTAAAATGCTGGTACTCTGGACCTTATTAAATGTGTAGACAAGCTAACAATTTGCAATGACCAAGTTAGCTAGAAAACAACGTATTTTCACAGTAGCAGGAATAACTTTAAGTTGTCAAAACACAAACAAAAGTGAATTCAAACCAACATTAAAACCATAGAAAGTGCACAGCAGTTACCTTGTACCATTTCCATACTCATGCTCGCGGTATCTGCTTCCGGTTAGCTACTTCCGGTTTGGCGGTGCTTCAAAATAAAGGTTCCCTATCACACACAAACTGAATGACGCTACCTGGAGGGTCGTTTACACTCCCACCAATCAGGAGTGGTTTATATTATCTAACCCTAACTAACCATACTGTCATGCACTTGTCCTAATAAACTAACCTACACTGTAGCACTCAACACTTTGATGAACATTGTTACTCAGCTGATAGAGTTGTGCTCTTCCTGATGGCTTGTCGTACAGAACTTGTAAGTCGCTTTGGATAAAAGCGTCAGCTAAATGACTAAATGTAAATGTAAATGTAAATGATATTACACTGTAAATCCGACTGATTCCATAATAAGGAATAACCTAGTTGGCCTGTAACCCCAGGTAGGGAGGCTTAGGGGGTACTACCACTTGCCCAAAGTGGACCCCCAGACCAGTGGATGGAAGGAGTCATCTTACTTCTCCATTCTAGTTCATTACGGACTAGCCACTGCCGCTAATTCTATATGACTTCTGATTGTTCGAGAGGTTAGAGTGTTAGACTTGATATACTGTAAAATAAGACTATATAGCTGTAGGTTTAAATGGTCGGAAGAAGCAAGATCAGCTTCTGTACTGGTCGGTCGACAGTGGAAGGTTTTCCAGTACGTGGTCCATCGTTTCCCATCTTCTGGTCTCCAATTCGAATCCTCACTCTTCTAACAAGCCCATCCTTGTCCATCACCGTCTCGACAACCTTAGATAATTCCCACTCATTACGAGGCAAATCACAAGACTTCTCCATGACAATGTCACCGACTTTGAGATTTCTTCTTGGGGTGTGCCAGCGCTGTCTAAGAGCGATGTTGGCGAGGTACTCTTTTTTTCCATCTGCTCCAGAACTGTTCTGCTAAATACTGGACATGACGCCATCTTTTCTTGCCATAAATATCCTCTGCTGAAATCCCCTGGAGGAGGTAGAGCTTTGGCAGACTTCATGGTCAGCAGATGATTTGGCGTGAGAGGCTCAGGACTCAGAGGATCGTTGAGGTTGGTAACAGTCAGTGGGCGACTGTTGACGATTGCCATAGCTTCGTAGAGAAAGGCCCGTAGAGAGGCATCATTGAGTCTTCCGGAGGACAGAGCCAGTGTGGACCGTAGGACGCTTCTCACTGTCCTAATCTGTCTCTCCCACACGCCTCCCACATGACTAGAGTGGGGAGTGTTCATGCTGAAGTCGCATTGCCTTTCGGCAAGGAATGTGGCCAGCCGGTCTGGGTTTACTTCCTTTAGAGCCTCCTTGAGTTCATTCTTGGCTCCAACAAAGTTGGTTCCACAATCTGACTTGATTTCACGAACAGATCCACGTATTGCAATGAAAGATCGAAGGCCATTGATGAGTGTATCTGTAGACATGTCGTCTAACATCTCAATATGAATTGCACGGGAGCTGAAGCAAGTGAAGAGAAGGCCGTATCTCTTATTTTCCTTTCTTCCTTGTTTTGTAAGAAATGGGCCAAAGCAGTCCATACCGCAGAAGGAGAAGGGGGGAGATGGCTCTAAACGTTCCGGGGGTAGATCGGCCATCCGTTGTTCTTCCGTAGGTTTCCTGAGCCTTCTACAGCTCACACATTTTCGAATGTAAGATGCTACTGCTCTGTTGATTCCTGGAATCCAATAGCCGTTGGACCGGACTTCGTTGATGGTGAGACCCTTGCCTTGATGCTTCGTTCTTTCGTGATGATGCGCGATTATCATTTCGGTAATGTGATGATCTTTAGGAATGATGGCCGGGTGCTTGACGAAGTGAGGAAGAGTGGAGTTGCGCAGTCTTCCTCCCACCCTGAGTATACCATCTTCATCGAGGTAAGCATCAAGAGAGTGCAGGGGATTGTTAGATGGCAGAGGAGTGCCCTTGCTCAGCAGCGCCAGCTCTTCGCGATAAACTGATCTCTGCAGGCCCTTGACTATGTGGCATTCAGCTTCCTCTCTTTCTGCCACAGTGCTGAGGCCGCTAGACCTATTCTTGTGGACGCGTCTCTGAATGCGTGCGATAGCTCGAGTAGCGAGTGACCAAGAAGAAAACTTAGACAAGTGATCAACTATAGTGCTTTGCTCCTTGGTCGTTGTGCTAAGTGTGAAAGCACTTCTGACTTCTGGATCTCCAATAGTTAGTTCTGGAGCATCATCTGCCGGCAGCTCCATTTCTTTGTTCCACAAAAACTTGGGTCCAGTGAACCAGTTGGATATCAGCAGCTCGCTGGGAGTCAAGCCCCTGGACGCATGGTCAGCAGGGTTGTCACTCGTTGGGACGTATCTCCATCGTTGAGGGTCTGAGCTGAGCTGAATCCGTTGGACACGGTTAGAGACAAAGGTGTGGAATCGTCTTGCTTCATTTCTTATGTATCCCAAGACTACTTTCGAATCAGTCCAGAAGAACTCCTCAGCACCAGGAGAGCCAAATTCCTCTTTGAGCAGGCTGCTCATTTTCACAGAGATAACCGCGGCTGTCAATTCCAATCTTGGAATAGTTGTGACCTTGGTCGGCGAGACACGTGTTTTTCCGATAACCAGGGCGCAGTGGACATCTCCTTTCTCATTTTTAAGTCTTACGTACGAACATTGACCATACCCTTTAGTACTGGCATCTGAGAAATGATGCAGCTCCACCTTTGAGATTTTTCCAAATCCAGCAGGTGAGTAGGTACGAGATATGGTGACGTTTTCCAACTGTACTAGTTCAGCTTTCCATTTCTCCCATTTTGGACGAAGCTCCTCTAGGAGAGGGTCGTCCCAGCCTGTTCCACGCCTGCACATCTCCTGGAGAATCATCTTCCCTTTGAGCAGGACCGGTGCCACAAACCCGAGGGGGTCGTACAGGGAGGCTACTGTTGACAGGATGCCGTGGCGTGTAGGAGGCTGTTCTTTAAGGTTGACGTTGAGACATAAGTTGTCAGACTCCGTGTCCCATTGAATCCCGAGAGCTCTTTCAAGTGGCAACTCGTCAAAGGTGAGGCGCATGCACCTTACGTTGGTTGCTCGTTCAGAGAGTGGGATACTCTCGAGGACATCTCTGTCGTTTGACACAAACTTATGTAGACGGAGGCCACCTGTGGCACAGAGTTTGCGTGCTTCTTTGGCTAACTGAATTGCACTCTCAGTGTTTTCAACACTTGTGACCCCGTCGTCCACGTAAAAGTTTCTCATGACGAATCGCGATCCATGCGGGTAAGTGTGTGCCTTCTCCTTAGCTAAGTGCTTTAGTCCATAGTTGGCACACCCTGGCGAGGAGGCCGCACCGAACAGATGCACCTTCATGCGGAACTCCCTGGGCGGTGAGCTCAGGTCTCCTTGCTTCCACCAGAGAAAGCGCAAGTAGTCTCGATCAGCTTCCTCGACGTGAAATTGATGGAACATTTTTTCAACGTCGCACATCAGAGCAACTGGGTGCTGGCGAAAGCGGATGAGCACTCCACTCAAGTTGTTCAACATGTTGGGCCCAGAAAGGAGGTGGTCATTGAGGCTTGTTCCTTTGTATTTTGCTGAGCAGTCAAACACAATGCGAAGTCTGTCAGGTTTGTTTGGCTGAAAGACGCCGTGATGGGGAATGTACCACATTTCGCCTTCTCTCCCATCATCTTCGACTAGTTCTGCGTCTCCCTTTCCTATAACCTCTTCCATGAACTCGACGTATTTCTTCTTGTACCCTTCGTCGCGCTGCAGTTTCCTTTTAATATGATTAAGGCGTATCAGGGCTGAGTTCTTATTGTTGGGGAGGCTGGGTCTGTGTTTGAAGGGCAGAGGCATTTCGTAATGGCCTTGTTTGGTTTTCCGTATTCCTTCATCCATCATTTTCAGAAACGTGATGTCATCTTGAGACACTGTTTTTCCGTCTTCACTGCCGTCCTTAAAGTCTGACTCTAGAATGCGGATAACATCGGCCGGTGTGGCCGGGGGTAGCTCTTTAACTGTGGTTCTGTGGCACATGCGACTGGTGCTCAACGAATCCTGGCTTTGAGCTGAGGGCCCCACGATACTCCACCCTAGATCTGTCCGTACAGCGTATGGTTCCTCATCTGCTCCGAGGATGACTTGCCTTGGAGCCATGGCTCTCGAGCAGTTATAACCTATGAGAAGACCCACTTCGCAGTCCTTTAGTGTTTGGATTTCGTCTGCTATTCCTGCTAGATGACTCCATTTCTTAGCCGTCTTACAAGTGGGGATGTGTGCACGGTTTACGGGTATGCAGTCCTTAGTGTAGGCCACCGGAAGATCGACTTGAGTGGCAGAGCTATATCCTCTTACGCGAAGGCCGCAGACTCTCTCACTTGTGAGGATTGTGTCCTTTCCGCTCATGGTTGTCAGCTTCAGTTTAACTGGATGCTTGTCTGTATTAAGACCGTCACTCACCTCTTGGTCGATAAATGTAGTATCGCTTTGAGTGTCGAGAAGAGCGTAGACAAGTCTCTCCACAGTTGGGTTACTTTTGGAGGAAACCCATACTGGTAGAATCATTGATGTGCTGGATGAGCCTCCAACTGCTACACTGAGGGATCTTGCCTCAGGGTCTTGATCTGATTCTGTATCAGGTGCAGGCCTTTCTTCTCTTTGATAGTTGTTATCGTGGAGGGCTGTAGGATGTTTTCTCTTGCAGGTGTCACAGGAGTGACGATGGCGACAGTCTTTCGCATTGTGTCCTGGCTTTAGACATCCATAGCATAGTCTCTTCTCCTTTATGAATTTGCGTCGCTCATCCAATGACATCTCTGTGAATCTTTCACATGCATGGAGCTGGTGTCCATCATCTTCACACTGAATGCATGAAGCCTTAGTCCTAAACTTCCGGTTCTCATTGTCAGTGTTCGCTTGAGTGGCAAGAACGCTGGCTTTGTTTCTCTTAGAGTCTCTGACATTTCCCTTATCGGCGCTAGTGGCTGATGAGTGTAGAGCTTGGAAAGACGTGATTGGATTGCAGGCAATCTCCGCTTCAGTTGATATGAATTTTGTGAAGTCCTCGAAAGTTGGAAATTCTTGACATTCATTCAAGCGTTTTGTGACTTGACGGTTCCACTGGGCGGCTGCCCAGTCTGGCAGTTTGTAAATGAGCTTTCGGTTCTCCTCACAGTCGTTGAGTATGTCAAGACCCTTGACATGAGGAATGGCATCCCGACAGGCATTGAGAAAATCAGAGAAATCCCTGAGTCCCTCTGCATCCTTAGGCTGAATCCTCGGCCAGTTGGATAGCTTCTCTCTGAATGATCTCTGAATGGCAAATGGCTGGCCAAAGCGATGATTCAGCTTATTCCAGGCGTCTTTGTAGGCTTCCTTGTCGTTACGATAGAACGTGCCCTCTAGAGCCTGGCGTGCTGGGCCACCAACGTACTTCTTCAGGTAGTAGAGTTTTTCAGCTGGGGTTGTTGCTCTTTGGTCGATGAGTGAAGTAAACGTTGTTTTCCATTCGATGAACTGTATAGGATCACCATTGAAAACGAATGGCTCTGGCGCAGGAAGCCTACTCAAGGCTATGCTGTCATGGAAGACCTGTGCGAGAGAAGCAATGTCAGAATGAGAGGTTGGTGCAGCATGAGATGGAAAGAGTGTGGCAGCAGGTGCGTTCCTCGTCTCTGCATCGCTTTCATTGATGTGTTCGGCAGCTTCATGTCTGATCTGATCGTCGTAGACCTTTAGTTTGGCTTGGGCTGCGAACACTTCCTTCTTGGCCTGCAGTCGCTCCAACTCACGCCGTTGTACCTCCAGAGCCTTTCGTTGTTGTTCCTCTAGTTCGCGTATAACTTCCCTTTGTTTTTCCTCTACTTGCATCATCTGATAGGTGGCTTCCTTTTCGGCTAGTTCAGCCGCTGCCTCCACACGCTTCGTTGTTATTATAGACGAGCCTTGTGCAGACCCGCTGCTCTGAGTTAATGCAGAGACGTCAGAGGCAGCTCCATAGACCGACCTTGCGTAGTCATGGCGACGCAGTTCATGAAGTCGGCTCCTTTCCCGTTGGACATTGAAATCGTCTTCTGAACCTATGGTTCTATCATGAGCGATGTTGACTAATTCATTGGTTACTGTCTCGCACGTATCCACTCGTCGTCTTATGTCATTGTGAGGCGCGGCGGAACCTCTGATTTCGACGTACATCGTACAAATGTCCATCTTAGACCCATTTAGTTTGTCGATGAGAGTCCAGAGCTCCTCCTGTGACATGTATGTCTTCATCTCATCTCTTGCCTTGCAAATGTCGAGCTTCCATTTTTCATACAGGTACAGCAGTCTTTTCTCCCTTTTGCGTGCTTCGTCCTCTTGGTGCGCACGCATCCTTTCTGTTGGGCGCAGCGTACGATGGGAGCGTCGGAGACCTTCAGTTAGGTCATCCTCTTCCTCAGGGATATCAGTGGGACCTTTTTCCTCTTCACTAGCTTCCTTCTGTGGGTTTTCAGACTCTTCCAACCCTAGTTCTACCTCTGTATGATGCTCTTCTCCTACGCCTTTGACCTCATCTGGGGAGCTAGTTTCCTTATATAACCCTCCTTTCCCTTCTAAGGATGCCATGATGAGCTAATTATTGCACCTTTCAACGTTAGAATAAAGTGAATGTGGTTGCGCCTTCATACAGAGCAGCATAGACATGGACAGAGAAATAGCCCAGCATGCATACACTTTGAATGGTAAATTAGGGCAATTAAGCAGCATTGAATGTGTTATCTAAGGGCATTTACATCAGTGTTCATGCCAAAGCAATGACTAGAATACACACAATAACAAAGGAAGCTCTACATGAAGTGTGCATTTTTAAAACAAAAAAAAAAGTAATTAATTATCAGGTCTATAGTAAAGTAATAAAACGGTTCCTTCTCTTAACAACTCAAGTGAGGGTGAAGTTCAGTGCAGGGTCCTGGAGACGAATATCCGAAGTTCCACTTCACCATAGAGTAAGCTCTTACTGTAGCATCCCTGGGAGAGTGATGGATGGACTCCTTTACTGGTGTTTCATGAATGTTTATTTCAATTCACAACGTAAGAGCTGAAGTGAAATGACAGAGAAAGACAAAGAAAAGATACTCAGATATATATACATTATATACATTAGTGCCACATTCACATTGTTCCATAAGCTAACATAACACTTGACACAAATGGCTTCCAATAACAGTGACATAGCCAATACATTAAATGAATACAAATATAAAGTAAACAGCCCATATCAATAAGTAGGACAAATAGACATCCCAGTACCTTGTCCTCTCTCTCTCCAACAGGGGCTTAACCATAACCCACATGAAGGTCTTCTTTTCCAGATCTACAATCAAACAAAAACTCTTAAAATGCTGGTACTCTGGACCTTATTAAATGTGTAGACAAGCTAACAATTTGCAATGACCAAGTTAGCTAGAAAACAACGTATTTTCACAGTAGCAGGAATAACTTTAAGTTGTCAAAACACAAACAAAAGTGAATTCAAACCAACATTAAAACCATAGAAAGTGCACAGCAGTTACCTTGTAGACCATTTCCATATAACAAAAGAATAAAGAAGATATTCACGGAGAACTCTGTTTCCTTGTAGCCGTATGTCTAACGTTCATTTGGACCGTCAAGCTGCACTCATGCTCGCGGTATCTGCTTCCGGTTAGCTACTTCCGGTTTGGCGGTGCTTCAAAATAAAGGTTCCCTATCACACTCAAACTGAATGACGCTACCTGGAGGGTCGTTTACACTGAACAACTCTCTCTGTGCCGTTGCGTTTGAGGTCGGTTACAAACCCTAACAAAAAACACTGTCGACTGATTTCTTCTGCAGTTTATTATTGCATTTACATGTTGAAATAACTATCGCTTAGATCAATAACACTTGTGTTACCTAAAAGCTGTAAATAGTTATGTAATGCCATTAGATTTGAAACGCATTTTAGCATTACAACCCAATAACTGAACTATGTTTGTATTTGTTACACCTTATCCTCAGTATTTTGAGACACTGGGTAACACCATTAACCTCTTACTGTATCTAGGGACATCTATGGATCTCAGGTATGGACGAATCCATTATTGGAATACAGGTAGGTACAGAGCAAACGCTGTCTGATTGATTGATTGATTGATTGAAAAGTTTATTAACAGATTGCAGAATGGGTACAGTACAGTACAGCTCAATACATACAATTGTTAAGGGGATGCAGACCAGAGAAAGACTTTCGTCTTGTTTACATCAGGGTCCCCCATTTTCAATTCATCATAACATATATGACATACACGACATACAGATAGACAGTACTGCTACATCTATACATTTATGACATACCAGATTTGCAAATACAGTACTGTTTGTGATACAAAAAGAGTCCAGAAAAGAGAGTATATACATTTGACGTAGAAACTGTACATTGGAGGAGGTTGGGTAGGTGGGGGGGGGGGGGGGGGGGGCAGTACATTGGAGGTGGTTGGGTGGGTGGGGGACACTGTACAATTGTACAAGCAAAACTGCACATTGGAATATTGACAAAACCATACTTGGTCATTTACTGTACATTGGAGGGGGTTGGGTTACAACACAGGAGCAGAGTATAAACAGTACAGGAATGAGAAACGGTCTAAATGGGTTTTCGATATACGTTCGGTAACTTCGCCCCCCCCCCCCCCTCTCATGTTGATAACGGAACAAGGAACTCTCCAACCGTATTGTACCCATTCTGCAATCTGTTAATAAAGTTTTCAATCAATCACTCTCTACAACCGCACGTCAGCGCAGACGCGTCTATACTTTCCGTAGCCGCATTTCTGCAGACCCCTCTCTGATTGGTTGAGCCCATTTCTGCAGACCCCTCTCTGATTGGTTGAGCGAAGCCCCTCTCTGATTGGTAAAATGAAGCTCGGGGGTAGACGCCGGCTCGTGTGGTGAGCACAGACCATCGCTGTTTCCCAACAGGAGTAAAGTCTGTAGCAATCCGAAGTGACATTGACCACCAGACTCTTTCTCTTAAGGCATTAACTGGGTTAATTAATATAAATGTTATATTGTAACTGTCTAGTTACACATTGGTTCCGAAACATGTATGTTCCAGGCTGCAATTAAAACTTTTAATCTGAGAGAGCTCTGGTCAGCGAAGCCGGCGATGCGAGCGATTATTATTGGTTTTTAATGACAAACCAATTACATAATCCAACATATGTGTAAAGGCACACACAACATATTCCAGTTAACGGTATATTTTTTTAATGATTCGTTACGGCGTAATCAATACTTCCATGCGTATAAATTGCGTTCGCGACCTCCATCTTTTGGGGGTATTCATCAGAAAACTCGGATCCGGGATTCGGCTCCCATCCGTCGGGCAAGAACTGTGGGTTTTCAGCCTCTCTCTCTGGAGCTTAACGGAGTTTCGATTCCTGGCTAGAGGAGCTTGTCGCGGCTCATGCGCATGCGCGTGCTCGGCCAATCAGAGAGGGGTCTGCAGAAATGGGCTCAACCAATCAGAGAGGGGTCTGCAGAAATGCGGCTACGGAAAGTATAGACGCAGCGCAGACGTACTTCGAGATACTTCCGTACTTTCCGCCAATCAGCGCGCAGTGTCCTGTGGCTGGCGGAAGTTGCCAGTGAGCGGATTTCTCCGGGGATGCAGCTGGACCCTATTGTAGACGCCACCAGGCAGACTGGCAGCTTCTACATAAAATTACAAACATCACAAAACAAACTGGTCAGACTACTACTTGACCTGAACCCCAGAACCCACCTCACCCCTGCCCACTCTGACAACCTAGGATGGCTTAGAGTAGACGACAGAGTACAGCAACTTGCAATGGGCCTGGTCTACAAGATACACTATACGACCGGGGTGCCCATGTACATGTCAAAATACTTCCCAAAGGTCAGTGAATACCACAACCACTACACCAGAGGAAGCTCAACAAATCATGTTAAACCCAGATTCGGCTCAAACAAGGGACTAAACACGTTTCGCAATTATGCCACAATAATGTGGAACGCCCTACCCAAAGCTGTAAAGGAATGTGAATCCCTGCCCACATTCAAAACCGCTCTTAAAGAGCACCTACGGGAGGCTGCAATTCGAAACTGGCCACCGTAAATGCCCAAAACCCCCACCACCTCCTAATAGACAGTCTCCTCCCCACCGCATGTATATATTCCCTCCCCGCCGTATGTATATTTCTCTCCCACCCACCCACCCCCCCCTAATGTACAGTCCCCTCCCCATCATATGTATATACTCTGTCAGGATCTAGGGGTAACAGTACTGTATATTGGAATACCGTTTATGTCACAAATGTATCAGTACTAAATACCTATATGTCCCTATGCCATAAATGTCATGTATGTTGTGTATGTCATAAATGTCTATATGAATTGAAAATGGGGGACCCTGATGGAAACAAGACAAACGTCTTTCTCAGGTCTGCATCCCCTTAACAATTGTATGTATTGAGCCGTACTGTATTGTACCCATTCTGCAATCTGTTAGTTTTCATTCATTCATTCATACATGTATGACCCTTCCTTATTTTATAGTCTCCTTGCCTGTGGTGGATAGGAGGAGTAAACCCGCCAATGACGCACCTTGTGTTGCTCACGTGACAAAATACAGGAAGAGAGAAAGACCGAGGCGAGGTTTGATTGATTGATTGAAAAGTTTATTAACAGATTGCAGAATGGGTACAGTACAGCTCAATACATACAATTGTTAAGGGGATGCAGACCAGAGAAAGACTTTCGTCTTGTTTACATCAGGGTCCCCCATTTTCAATTCATCATAACATATATGACATACAGATAGACAGTACTGCTACATCTATACATTTATGACATATCAGATTTGCAAATACAGTACTGTTTGTGATACAAAAGTGTCCAGAAAAAGAGTGTATATACATTTGTCGTAGAAACTGTACATTGGAGGAGGTTGGGTGGGTGGGGGCTGTACATTGGAGGTGGGGGGGGGGGGGGGGGACACTGTACACTGTACATTGGAATATTGACAAAGCCATACTTGGTCATTTACTGTGCAACTGGGTTAGGACATTTGTAGGGGCCAGTTTCGAATTGCAGTCTCCCGTAGGTGTTTTTTGAGAGTGTTTTTGAAAGTGGGTAGTGATTCACATTCCTGTACAGCTTTGGGTAGGGCGTTCCACATTGATGTGGCATAATTGCGAAACGTGTTTAGTCCCTTGTTTGAGCCGAATCTGGGTTTAACATGATTTGTGGAGCTCCCTCTGGTGTTGTGATCGTGGTATTCACTGACCTTTGGGAAGTACTTTGACATGTACATGGGTACCTTGGTCGCGTAGTGTATCTTGTAGACCAGGCCCATTGCAAGTTGCTGTACTCTGTCGTCTACTCTAAGCTATCCTAGGTTGTCAAAGGTAGAGCATTAGGAAGGAATAGAGTTTTACATTTAGAAATGTCTCAAATAGAACAGATGGAGGCTCTTGTTAAAGAGCGACTAAAACAGCTGTTGAGGATATAATTGAAAATATGATTAACGTTTATTAGGAGAAGGATTCCCGGTCAAAATGGCAGATCGAGCGTCAAAACAAGCTGCTGGACATCCTTCTGAAACCCAAGATATAAAGTTACAAAGAGCAGGTTTGTGTTTTCAATCTGTTTTGCAGATGATTTGACAGGTTATGGCTGAACGAAGCAGGTAACGCACAGCACCGTTAAATATCAGAAACTAGCAGCAGCTGTCTGACAGTAATCAATGACATCACCGTTATCCTGTCAAACTAAAAGTCCCTCGGCCTATCAGCCAAATATCACGTAAGAAACAAACTAACAACAAAGAAATCATTCTTACCGATAGACATGGATTGTCTTAACATTTTAACTTCTGTAATAATAATATCTATCTATTTATCCATCTATTTACACCATGAAATACAGGGCCAAAATGCTTTTCTATTAACTGAAATTACTCTTAATTACCAGACTAGGCATTAGGCACCTACAGATTTGTTTGTATTATTATTTCATTGATTGATTCATTGATTCATTACCCAAATGTGAACAATTGTGTTTGATATTGAGATTGTTTGTATTATTGTTCATTGAATTCATTACACAAATGAGAGCAACAGTATGTGTGTTTGTTTGATTCTTCACTCCCCCCTATGCAGGGGGTGCAACACTAGGTCCTCTGCTGTGCAGGGTCCACCTAACAGAGGACATGGAAGGAGGTGCTCCATGGTCTGGGGTTCTGTGCCACAGTCACATGTGGTTGGGCCACTAAGATAGCCCCATCTGCTTGGGGCTTCCCTGGAACGGCCAACACCTGGAAAGGAGCTAAGCAGCTATGACCCACGTGGCGTGTGGCCGGGACAGTGTCACAATATCGGACCTTAACAGGAAACCCAACAGCACAGCTAACATTGCTGCCTCCCTACCGGATGAGCTGAACAGCTTTTACGCCCGTTTTGAACTGTACCACCAAGCCCCCACCACTCATTAACCCCTCCCACAAGTCTGTACGATGAACGGTTCATGAGATATGAAAGGGGCGGGGCTCATTGCAATGGACAATAATCTATTCATAAATATATCAATGACAATAGGTTCACTATGGCATGTCTATATATTGTTAACAGGTGCCAGAGAGCTGATTACTAGCGAACCTGTGTAATATCACCCTCTTGTGGTGAAAAGCTATAACTTCATACTGAATATGCATTTCAATGATAGAAATGAATTAACTTAAAATACTTGTCCAAAACTGCCCTATTGTGAGGTTAGCTGCGGACAGAGATAGACAGGTGGACAGAACCTACCTGATGGAGATAATTATTATATTATATATAGTCTAGAGCAGGGGTGGGCAATTCACTTTTACAAGGGGCCACATGAGAAACCTGAACTGTGTTGGAGGGCCGAACCAATGATAACTTGAACTTAATTCTGCTCAATATTCATTATCTCCCATTGTAAAAATTTACCGCGGGCCGGACACGGACGCCCAAAGGGACGGAAGTGGCCCGTGGGCCGTAATTGCCCAGGTCTGGTCTAGAGGCACTAAACCAACATTCATCTCTTTGTGGGGGAATGGTATCCAACAAACGGTAAAGTAGCAATGGAGAATGAGACACTTGTTTTAAATTAAACCATTATTTTATTTTTCTGCCTAGGTTACATCTCTAAACTTTTACTGACATAGAGAAATCACTTCCGGTTCCTTATATTATGGGGAGGGGGTAATAGGTTAAACCCACAACATTAAGATATTTCTCACAAATTAATAATATAGCCATACCATCGGTAATATGAACAAAAACTAAATCTTTATATTAAATCAAATTAGATTAGTGTAAATATTTATATTCAATAATGTAAATGAATATAAAAACTTCTTGAACACAAAATCACTATTCTGGCTGCTACATTTCCAATCCCCAATTGTTACCGTGGAACAATTATCAATGAATGATAATATTGCAGCCACAATCTACAACATAATATGTACCTACAGTACATATGGAGCTGTAGCCTGGACTAGGCCTGGTGGTGGAGCCTGTAGCCTGGACTAGGCCTGGTGGTGGAGCTGGACTAGGCCTGGTGCTGTAGCCTGGACTAGGCCTGGTGGTGGAGCTGGACTAGGCCTGGTGGTGGAGCTGGACATGGTCAGATGGGAGTGCTGGGACAATTAAGTTGAGAGGGCTGTGGGAAATGTCTGCAGAGGGATGTGGATTCTGCACCCAGAACGGGGGAGTCATAGCGTCATTCTACAAGGGTGGAAATGTGGCAGCAAGGTTGTTCGCCATGACTGTAATTCCCTTATGATTGGGAAGAAGTCTATCGTATTTATATAACTTTGTCTCAGTCCAGAAGGAATCAAAGTGGCTGATGTAGCCATAGCCATATCCACAAGCTAAGCAAACATTTTGCAGCCATCTATCAGCACTGTAGATATGGCTAAAAGACTCAGAGCTCCCTCTGAGGGTGGGAATTAGACCAGAAAGAATGCAAACCTTGCCAAGATTTACAATTGTTGCTACTAGGTGTAACTGCCTCTGTGTTCAGTTTAAGTTTGGGTTCCTAAAATTTTTTTTGTTCCTACCTAAATGCTGCTAGTTTAATGGCGGAACTAATGTTGAAGCCCACAGTGTCCGGGGACGTTTTAATGCCGACGCACGCGTGTCAAAATCTCCGCGGATTTAAGAGATAGTTTCACTTCTTCTTGTAAAGAGATAGTTTCACTTCTTCTTGTAAAGAGTTCATAAGATCAATAGAATAGAATAGAATGATCTTTATTGCCATTATTACAAGGTCAAGAAGATGATACAGTCCCTATAATGTCGTCTCTTATTGCATGCAGCCAATAAGGTACGTTTTTGGTGTTGTGGTTGTTAGTTATGTGTAGGCCCAAGCCATGTAGCTAAATTTCTAACTAAATGTTTGCTAAGTGAGTTATTATTGCAGAAGGACTTAAAGACAAACGTCTTTTTCTGGTCTGCATCCCCTTAACAACTGTGTGTATTGAGCCGTACTGTATTGTACCCATTCTGCAATCTGATAAAGTTTTCACAGACAGTCTCCTCCCCACCGCATGTATATTATATTCTCTCCCCGCCGTATGTATATTTCTCTCCCACCCACCCCCTCCTAATGTACAGTCCCCTCCCCATCATATGTATATACTCTGTCAGGATCTATGGGTAACAGTAGTACTGTATATTTGAATACCGTTTATGTCACAAATGTATCAGTACTAAATACCTGTATGTCCCTATGCCATAAATGTCATGTATGTTGTGTATGTCATAAATGTCAATATGAAATGAAAATGGGGGACCCTGATGTAAACAAGACAAACTTCTTTCTCTGGTCTGCATCCCCTTAACAATTGTGTGTATTGAGCCGTACTGTATTGTTTGTACCCATTCTGCAATCTGTTAAATAAAGTTTTCATTCAATGTGTTTTTTAGGTTAAGTTAATTTGTTTAACAATATTGCAAAGACATGTGACACTAAGGCCATGTTTAGACGGGAACGCTCGCGGGTGAAACCGGCAAAATATTTCTTCGAATGTGCCTTTTGTTTATACGGCAACAGCGTTTTTGCGGGGAGAATCCGCAAAAAAGTGAGACCACCTTCCTGGGTGGAAATCCTAGAAACGATAAACCTTCGCGCTATCATCTGAACAGTCAAACCGCATAAAACTATGACGAAAGGGTTCTCAATTAAGGCTCTCATCGCGTACTGCTTACATCACAGACATGCACCAGTAGCCTAGAAGCGTAAACAAAGCATGTCTGATTCTATCCATGGCGATCACCTGAAGGCTACATTGGCAGTACTTTTAAATACACAAGAATCAGTCGTGCGGCTATCGCAACTATTAGTGACTGCCTGACTGGAGCCACTGTCTGTGAGTGACTCTGCTTTGGTCCAATCACATTCCCCCACCCACAGTCTGCGAATCAGAGGCAGAGTAGGGCGGGTCTTCACAGCATGTCTGGTTGTCTCAACGACCTGAGGCAGTGTAGCGTATGGGTTGCGTGAATATTTTCCCTAACGGAGTCCTCATTTGTGCAGGCTACCGCCCTAACGGAGTTGCACTTCCGTGTTCGGTTTGCGCGATCTGATTGGCCACTGACGTTTCTGGTCATGTGACATCTGCGGATTCTGCGCCAATCGTGTGACAGCGGGGCTCCGTCGTCTCGAGTCTTTACAGCCTCGTCTGCACGCAGAATTCCATCCCAAAACACTAGTCTAAACGCAACATTAAAAGTGAGACCGCAAGATGACTTTTGCGGTTTCGGTTCAGACTCTCTCCGTCATTCATTCACTCATTCATTCATTCATTCATTCAATGTGTTTTTTAGGTTAAGTTCATTTGTTTAGCAATATTGCAAAGACATGTGACACTAAGAGACAAGTAGAAATAAGATGGATTATGTTGTTATTGTTTGATCTGTGATTTATTGTATTTCATGTGTTCCACAGTTCTCACCGTCCGGATTTGAAAGAAATCCCACCAGTACTATAAATAACGTGTTGCTGTCATCATTGTATAAGAGGGAATTACACTAGGGCTGCATAGTCTTCGGTGAGTTTGATGTACCCATGTGTCTCGCGATGGTCTGTTGATTGTCTGCATCTGACGTAATTTACTCCCACATGCACAATGACTATGTGCAGAGTGCAGACGGATAGCGCTCCACAATAGTTGGAATATGTTTAATTATATCAAGGACTTTTTCACCAGAAAAGGAGTATGAGATGCCCTTGGGAATCGGGACGTTTCTTACAATGGAATCACCCACAAGGATGTATTCGGGAGGAGAAAAGAAAGAGGGCTTGCCATCACTTGCTGCAACAGTAGCAGGAGGAGGTGGATGACTAGCAGCAGCTAAGCTAGCTGTAGCAGCGTTAGCAACAGTAGCAGGAGGAGGTGGATGACTAGCAGCAGCTAAGCTAGCTGTAGCAGCATTAGCAACAGTAGCAGGAGGAGGTGGATGACTAGCAGCAGCTAAGCTAGCTGTAGCAGCGTTAGCAACAGTAGCAGGAGGAGGTGGAGGACTAGCATCAGCTAAGCTAGCTGTAGCAGCGTTAGCATTAGCAACAGGTGAGAGATCAGGGAAGACTGTGGGGACCGGGGGGAACATTTTACTGTGGGGACGCTTACCGGAGGGAGAGAGAGAAGTAGACCGTGACCTGGAAACGTTGCTGCCGGCAGAAGTGCGTTTCCTACGCGAGGTAGAGAGGTAGAGAGAGAGAGGGAGAGAGAAACAGAGAGGGAGAGAGAGAATCAGAAGTGCGTTTCCTAAGCGAGGTAGAGAGAGAGAATCAGAAGTGCGTTTCCTATGCGAGGTAGAGAGAGAATCAGAAGTGTGTTTCCTACATGAGGTAGAGAGGTAGAGAGGGAGAGGGAGAGAGAGAATCCGAAGTGTGTTTCCTACATGAGGTAGAGAGAGAATCAGAAGTGTGTTTCCTACATGAGGTAGAGAGAGAATCAGAAGTGTGTTTCCTACATGATGTAGAGAGGTAGAGAGAGAATCAGAACTGTGTTTCCTACATGAGGTAGAGAGGTAGAGAGAGAATACGAACTGTGTTTCCTACATGAGGTAGAGAGGTAGAGAGAGAATCAGAAGTGTGTTTCCTACATGAGGTAGAGAGAGAGAGAGAGAGAGAGAGAGGGAATCGGAATCAGAAGTGCGTTTCCTGCGAGGTCGCTCTTCAGCGTCTTGGACCAGGCAGCTAGTCCAGCGTGTGCTGCGTGGCCGAATTGGAGAAATCGCAGGGCAGTGAGACGGTGCTTCACCGTGGAGTAGAGCTGCCGCGGTTACCGCATTACCGCGGTATCGCTGTTACATCACGCCCACCGCAGAGTTTAGCTGAATACCGCATCACCGCTGTTTTTTATAATAATACTCTCAACCAAAGCAATGCAAAGGAACAATTTTGATTGACAGTCGATTCTGCCAATTACGTCACACCGCTTGCACCCGCCTCTGCTGTTACCACCAATCGGCAAGCGCGTATTCGTTTTTTTACTTCCTGAATGTCAGCCATTGATCAGAACTCACAACAACAAGGCTAATAACGTTAGCTCCCCGCCGGAGTGGACTACCAGGAGTACTAAACGAGGGATAATGATTTTACTGCAACGAATGTTATAATAAAAGCCCTTCGTTCTATACACTTGTCTGATTGAAAACTTTATTAACAGACCGCAGAATGGGCACAACTCAGCACGCTCTGAGCAAAGAAAGGAACTGAGATATGAATTGAGTAATGCTTGCCTTGCTATGGTCCGGTAAATACGCTGATGTTATTGAACATGTAACTATATAACGTTAATGCCACAAAACGAATGCCTTTGTTAATCATAAGTAGTAACTTTATAATAATAAGAAGAAGAAGAAAGGGTCGGGGGGGGTAACCGCCGGGCGCTACCACCCCTGCCCGCGACACCGAGTGAACTGCGCACGACCAGAGGGAAGACTTCGAATCCGTGTTTCACTTTCAATAACGAAGCGTGCTTGCCGAATCCCAAACAATATTCATGCTGCAAAGTCATCCTCTAAAGATAGACATTTAGACTAGAGGCAGGCTATATGCTATAAAGAGTAGACTACTAAAAAAAAAAAAAAAAAAAAAATGCATTCAAACTTTTTTATTTTTTTTTTAAATTTTTGTGGTAACCGCGGCGGTAGGAAATATTTCGCAAATTTGTCCGGTAAGGAAAACATCAATACCGCGGCAGCCCTACCGTGGAGATGAAAAGGTTCCTCATCACTCAGGGGATCAGGAGACAGCGGCGAGGTCAGCCTCCTTTTCTTTGGCCCCAATCCTTTGGTCTCCACGAGGGCCAGGAGGATGGCTTGCTACTTGCGGCTAGCGTTAGCCTCGGAGCGTAATCACCAGCCAGCGAAGCCACACAGCTAGACTGGAGGGCCCGATCTGGGGAAGCTGCTCCCTGGATAACACCATGCTTGCCAGAAGAGGGTAATCCTGGGGCGTCGAAGCATTCTGACAGTGGAGTTTAACGGTTTGAGAGCAGCGGGGAGTCCATGGGGTGGAAGAGAGGTAGGGATGCCTTTCTTTTCCCCCTCACAACAGTCGCCCAGGAGGAGCGAGCAGGCGAGGGGACAGCTTACCGGAGGGAGAGAGAGAATTCTACAAAAACTGAATCAAACCATAAACAAGGTGGTCTGTTGGGATGTTGGATCCTAATGTGAAAAACTGTGATTTTATACCCTTGCTATTATTTGACTTATTAGTACTGTATATTTGTATATCTTGTATGTCATAAATGTCAGGATGAAACAGTACTGTATATCTGTATGTCATGTATGTCATAAATGTCACTATGAATTGAAAATGGGGGACCCTGATGTAAACAAGATGAAAGTCTTTCTCTGGTCTGCTCCCCTTAACAATTGTTTGTATTGAGCCGTACTGTATTGTACCCATTCTGCAATCTGTTAATACAGTTTTCAATCAATTTGTATCCTGACAGTCTTCCCTCTTGTCTGACACCCACTCTTAATCTGCACTTTACTTTACACTTTATATATATATATTTATTCAAATTATTAATCTTTCACTGTCTTTGTCCTGTGTCTGTTGTTGCTCTTATGTGAAAAAAAGATTTATGGAAAAATGCATACTGTAATTGCTGTAACAATTACCAATGTTTGTAATCTAGGTGTCATTAATAATAATGGCTTATTAAAATAATCTGAATCAATCGATCAGTAACATCCAAAGCAAATTCCTTGTATGTGAAAAGTATACGACAGAGAGAGAGCCCCCCCCCTCATCCGCAGTAGTGTTCCCCCCTCATCTGCATGCGCAGTAGTGTCCCCCCCTCATCCGCAGTAGTGTCCCCCCCCCCCCTCATCCGCATGTGCAGTAGTGTCCCCCCCTCATCCACATGTGCAGTAGTGTCCCCCCCTCATCCGCAGTAGTGTCCCCCCCCCCCTCATCCACATGTGCAGTAGTGTCCCACCCCCCTCATCCGCATGCGCAGTAGTGTTCCCCCCTCATCCACATGTGCAGTAGTGTCCCCCCCCCCCCTCATCCGCATGCGCAGTAGTGTTCCCCCCTCATCCACATGTGCAGTAGTGTCCCCCCCCTCATCCGCATGCGCAGTAGTGTTCCCCCCTCATCCGCATGTGCAGTAGTGTCCCCCCCCCTCATCCGCATGCGCAGTAGTGTTCCCCCCTAATCCGCATGTGCAGTAGTGTCCCCCCCCCCTCATCCGCATGCGCAGTAGTGTTCCCCCCTCATCCGCATGCGCAGTAGTGTCCCCCCCTCATCCGCATGCGCAGTAGTGTCCCCCCCTCATCCGCATGTACAGTAGTGTGTCCCCCCCCCCCTCATCCACGTGCGCAGTAGTGTCTCCCCCCTCATCCACATGTGCAGTAGTGTCCCCCCCTCATCCGCATGCGCAGTAGTGTCCCCCCTCATGCGCAGTAGTGTCCCCCCCTCATGCGCAGTAGTGTCCCCCCCTCATGCGCAGTAGTGTCCCCCCCTCATGCGCAGTAGTGTCCCCCCCTCATGCGCAGTAGTGTCCCCCCCTCATCCGCAGTAGTGTCCCCCCCTCATCCGCAGTAGTGTCCCCCCCTCATGCGCAGTAGTGTCCCCCCCTCATCCGCATGCGCAGTAGTGTCCCCCCCTCATCCGCAGTAGTGTCCCCCCCTCATCGGCAGTAGTGTCCCCCCCTCATCCACATGTGCAGTAGTGCCCCCCCCTCATGCGCAGTAGTGCCCCCCCCTCATGTGCAGTAGTGTCCCCCCCTCATCCACATACGCAGTAGTGTCCCCCCCTCATCCGCAGTAGTGTCCCCCCCCCTCATCCGCATGCGCAGTAGTGCCCCCCCTCATCCACATGCACAGTAGTGCCCCCCCCTCATGTGCAGTAGTGTCCCCCCCTCATCCACATGTGCAGTAGTGTCCCCCCCTCATCCGCAGTAGTGTCCCCCCCCCCTCATCCGCATGCGCAGTAGTGCCCCCCCTCATCCACATGCACAGTAGTGCCCCCCCTCATCCACATGTGCAGTAGTGTCCCCCCCTCATCCACATGTGCAGTAGTGTCCCCCCCTCATCCACATGTGCAGTAGTGTCCCCCCCTCATCCACATGTTCAGTAGTGCCCCCCCCCTCATCCACATGTGCAGTAGTGTCCCCCCCTCATCCACATGCGCAGTAGTGCCCCCCCCTCATCCACATGCGCAGTAGTGTCCCCCCCTCATCCACATGTGCAGTAGTGTCCCCCCCTCATCCACATGCGCAGTAGTGCCCCCCCCTCATCCACATGTGCAGTATTGCCCCCCCCTCATCCGCATGCGCAGTAGTGTCCCCCCCCCTCATCCGCATGCGCAGTAGTGCCCCCCCTCATCCACATGCACAGTAGTGCCCCCCATCATCCACATGTGCAGTAGTGCCCCCCCCTCATCCACATGTGCAGTAGTGTCCCCCCCTCATCCACATGTGCAGTAGTGTCCCCCCCTCATCCACATGCGCAGTAGTGTCCCCCCCCTCATCCACATGCGCAGTAGTGTCCCCCCCCCTCATCCACATGTGCAGTAGTGTCCCCCCCCCTCATCCACATGCACAGTAGTGTCCCCCCCTTCATCCGCATGCGCAGTAGTGTCCCCCCCTCATCCACATGTGCAGTAGTGTCCCCCCCTCATCCACATGTGCAGTAGTGTCCCCCCCCTCATCCACATGTGCAGTAGTGTCCCCCCCTCATCCACATGTGCAGTAGTGTCCCCCCCTCATCCACATGTGCAGTATTGCCCCCCCCTCATCCACATGTGCAGTAGTGTGTCCCCCTCATCCACATGTGCAGTAGTGTCCCCCCCCTCATCCACATGTGCAGTAGTGTCCCCCCCTCATCCGCATGTGCAGTAGTGTCCCCCCCTCATCCGCATGTGCAGTAGTGCCCCCCCCTCATCCACATGTGCAGTAGTGTCCCCCCCTCATCCACATGCGCAGTAGTGCCCCCCCCTCATCCACATGCGCAGTAGTGTCCCCCCCTCATCCACATGTGCAGTAGTGTGTCCCCCTCATCCACATGTGCAGTAGTGTCCCCCCCTCATCCACATGCGCAGTAGTGCCCCCCCCTCATCCACATGCGCAGTAGTGTCCCCCCCTCACCCTCATCCACATGTGCAGTAGTGTCCCCCCCTCATCCACATGTGCAGTAGTGTCCCCCCCCTCATCCACATGTGCAGTAGTGTCCCCCCCCTCATCCACATGTGCAGTAGTGTCCCCCCCCTCATCCACATGTGCAGTAGTGTCCCCCCTCATCCACATGTGCAGTAGTGTCCCCCCCCTCATCCACATGTGCAGTATTGCCCCCCCCTCATCCACATGCGCAGTAGTGTCCCCCCCCTCATCCACATGTGCAGTAGTGTCCCCCCCTCATCCACATGTGCAGTAGTGTCCCCCCCCCATCCACATGTGCAGTATTGTCCCCCCCTCATCCGCAGTAGTGTCCCCCCCCCCATCCACATGTGCAGTAGTGTCCTCCACCTCATCCGCAGTAGTGTCCCCCCCTCATCCACATGTGCAGTAGTGTGTCCCCCCTCATCCACATGTGCAGTAGTGTGTCCCCCCCTCATCCGCATGTGCAGTAGTGTCCCCCCCCTCATCCACATGTGCAGTAGTGTCCCCCCCTCATCCACATGTGCAGTAGTGTCCCCCCCCCATCCACATGTGCAGTAGTGTCCCCCCCTCATCCGCAGTAGTGTCCCCCCCCCATCCACATGTGCAGTAGTGTCCCCCACCTCATCCGCAGTAGTGTCCCCCCCTCATCCACATGTGCAGTAGTGTCCCCCCCCCCCTCATCCGCATGTGCAGTAGTGCCCCCCCCCCCTCATCCACATGTGCAGTAGTGTCCCCCCCTCATCCACATGTGCAGTAGTGTCCCCCCCTCATCCGCAGTAGTGTCCCCCCCTCATCCACATGTGCAGTAGTGCCCCCCCTCATCCACATGTGCAGTAGTGTCCCCCCCTCATCCACATGTGCAGTAGTGTCCCCCCCATCCACATGTGCAGTAGTGTCCCCCCCTCATCCACATGTGCAGTAGTGCCCCCCCTCATCCACATGTGCAGTAGTGTCCCCCCCTCATCCACATGCGCAGTAGTGTCCCCCCCCTCATCCACATGTGCAGTAGTGTCCCCCCCCTCATCCACATGTGCAGTAGTGTCCCCCCTCATCCACATGTGCAGTAGTGTCCCCCCCCTCATCCACATGCGCAGTAGTGTCCCCCCCTCATCCACATGTGCAGTAGTGTCCCCCCTCATCCACATGTGCAGTAGTGTCCCCCCCATCCACATGCACAGTAGTGCCCCCCCTCATCCACATGCACAGTAGTGCCCCCCCTCATCCACATGTGCAGTAGTGTCCCCCCCTCATCCACATGTGCAGTAGTGTCCCCCCCTCATCCACATGTGCAGTAGTGTCCCCCCCTCATCCACATGTGCAGTAGTGTCCCCCCCCCTCATCCACATGTGCAGTAGTGTCCCCCCCCCTCATCCACATGCGCAGTAGTGTCCCCCCTCATCCATATACGCAGTAGTGTCCCCCCCTCATCCACATGCGCAGTAGTGTCCCCCCCCTCATCCACATGTGCAGTAGTGTCCCCCCCCTCATCCACATGTGCAGTAGTGTCCCCCCCTCATCCACATGTGCAGTAGTGTCCCCCCCCTCATCCACATGTGCAGTAGTGTCCCCCCCTCATCCACATGTGCAGTAGTGTCCCCCCCTCATCCACATGTGCAGTAGTGTCCCCCCCTCATCCACATGTGCAGTAGTGCCCCCCCTCATCCACATGTGCAGTAGTGTCCCCCCCTCATCCACATGTGCAGTAGTGTCCCCCCCCCTCATCCACATGTGCAGTAGTGTCCCCCCCTCATCCACATGTGCAGTAGTGTCCCCCCCTCATCCACATGTGCAGTAGTGCCCCCCCCTCATCCATATACGCAGTAGTGTCCCCCCTCATCCACATGTGCAGTAGTGTCCCCCCCTCATCCACATGTGCAGTAGTGTCCCCCCCTCATCCACATGTGCAGTAGTGTCCCCCCCTCATCCACATGTGCAGTAGTGTCCCCCCCTCATCCACATGCGCAGTAGTGTCCCCCCCCTCATCCACATGCGCAGTAGTGTCCCCCCCCCTCATCCACATGTGCAGTAGTGTCCCCCCCCCTCATCCACATGCACAGTAGTGTCCCCCCCCTCATCCACATGTGCAGTAGTGTCCCCCCCTCATCCACATGTGCAGTAGTGTCCCCCCCTCATCCACATGTGCAGTAGTGCCCCCCCTCATCCACATGTGCAGTAGTGTCCCCCCCTCATCCACATGTGCAGTAGTGTCCCCCCCTCATCCACATGTGCAGTAGTGTCCCCCCCTCATCCACATGTGCAGTAGTGTCCCCCCCCTCATCCACATGTGCAGTAGTGTCCCCCCCTCATCCACATGTGCAGTAGTGTCCCCCCCTCATCCGCATGCGCAGTAGTGCCCCCCCCCCATCCACATGTGCAGTAGTGTCCCCCCCTCATCCACATGTGCAGTAGTGTCCCCCCCTCATCCGCATGCGCAGTAGTGTCCCCCCCCCTCATCCGCATGCTCAGTAGTGCCCCCCCCTCATCCACATGCGCAGTAGTGTCCCCCCCCCTCATCCACATGTGCAGTAGTGTCCCCCCCCCTCATCCACATGCACAGTAGTGTCCCCCCCTTCATCCGCATGCGCAGTAGTGTCCCCCCCTCATCCACATGTGCAGTAGTGTCCCCCCCTCATCCACATGTGCAGTAGTGTCCCCCCCCTCATCCACATGTGCAGTAGTGTCCCCCCCTCATCCACATGTGCAGTAGTGTCCCCCCCTCATCCACATGTGCAGTATTGCCCCCCCCTCATCCACATGTGCAGTAGTGTCCCCCCCTCATCCACATGTGCAGTAGTGTCCCCCCCTCATCCACATGTGCAGTAGTGTCCCCCCCCTCATCCACATGTGCAGTAGTGTCCCCCCCTCATCCGCATGTGCAGTAGTGTCCCCCCCTCATCCGCATGCGCAGTAGTGCCCCCCCCCCCATCCACATGTGCAGTAGTGTCCCCCCTCATCCACATGTGCAGTAGTGTCCCCCCCTCATCCACATGTGCAGTAGTGTCCCCCCCTCATCCGCATGTGCAGTAGTGTCCCCCCCCCTCATCCGCATGCGCAGTAGTGCCCCCCCCCTCATCCGCATGCTCAGTAGTGCCCCCCCCTCATCCACATGTGCAGTAGTGTCCCCCCCTCATCCGCATGCGCAGTAGTGCCCCCCCCTCATCCACATGCGCAGTAGTGTCCCCCCCTCATCCACATGTGCAGTAGTGTCCACCCTCATCCACATGTGCAGTAGTGTCCCCCCCATCCACATGCACAGTAGTGCCCCCCCTCATCCACATGCGCAGTAGTGCCCCCCCCTCATCCACATGTGCAGTAGTGTCCCCCCCTCATCCACATGCGCAGTAGTGCCCCCCCCTCATCCACATGCGCAGTAGTGTCCCCCCCTCATCCACATGTGCAGTAGTGTGTCCCCCTCATCCACATGTGCAGTAGTGTCCCCCCCTCATCCACATGCGCAGTAGTGCCCCCCCCTCATCCACATGCGCAGTAGTGTCCCCCCCGCCCTCATCCACATGTGCAGTAGTGTCCCCCCCTCATCCACATGTGCAGTAGTGTCCCCCCCTCATCCACATGTGCAGTAGTGTCCCCCCCCTCATCCACATGTGCAGTAGTGTCCCCCCCCTCATCCACATGTGCAGTAGTGTCCCCCCTCATCCACATGTGCAGTAGTGTCCCCCCCCTCATCCACATGTGCAGTATTGCCCCCCCCTCATCCACATGCGCAGTAGTGTCCCCCCCCTCATCCACATGTGCAGTAGTGTCCCCCCCTCATCCACATGTGCAGTAGTGTGTGTCCCCCATCCACATGTGCAGTAGTGTCCCCCCCTCATCCGCAGTAGTGTCCCCCCCCCCATCCACATGTGCAGTAGTGTCCCCCACCTCATCCGCAGTAGTGTCCCCCCCTCATCCACATGTGCAGTAGTGTGTCCCCCCTCATCCACATGTGCAGTAGTGTCCCCCCCCCTCATCCGCATGTGCAGTAGTGTCCCCCCCCTCATCCACATGTGCAGTAGTGTCCCCCCCTCATCCACATGTGCAGTAGTGTCCCCCCCCCATCCACATGTGCAGTAGTGTCCCCCCCTCATCCGCAGTAGTGTCCCCCCCCCATCCACATGTGCAGTAGTGTCCCCCACCTCATCCGCAGTAGTGTCCCCCCCTCATCCACATGTGCAGTAGTGTGTCCCCCCTCATCCACATGTGCAGTAGTGTCCCCCCCTCATCCGCAGTAGTGTCCCCCCTCATCCACATGTGCAGTAGTGCCCCCCCTCATCCACATGTGCAGTAGTGTCCCCCCCTCATCCACATGTGCAGTAGTGTCCCCCCCATCCACATGTGCAGTAGTGTCCCCCCCCTCATCCACATGTGCAGTAGTGCCCCCCCTCATCCACATGTGCAGTAGTGTCCCCCCCTCATCCACATGCGCAGTAGTGTCCCCCCCCTCATCCACATGTGCAGTAGTGTCCCCCCCTCATCCACATGTGCAGTAGTGTCCCCCCTCATCCACATGTGCAGTAGTGTCCCCCCCCTCATCCACTTGCGCAGTAGTGTCCCCCCCCTCATCCACATGTGCAGTAGTGTCCCCCCTCATCCACATGTGCAGTAGTGTCCCCCCCATCCACATGCACAGTAGTGCCCCCCCTCATCCACATGCACAGTAGTGCCCCCCCTCATCCACATGTGCAGTAGTGTCCCCCCCTCATCCACATGTGCAGTAGTGTCCCCCCCTCATCCACATGTGCAGTAGTGTCCCCCCCCCTCATCCACATGTGCAGTAGTGTCCCCCCCCCTCATCCACATGCGCAGTAGTGTCCCCCCTCATCCATATACGCAGTAGTGTCCCCCCCTCATCCACATGCGCAGTAGTGTCCCCCCCCTCATCCACATGTGCAGTAGTGTCCCCCCCTCATCCACATGTGCAGTAGTGTCCCCCCCCCCATCCACATGTGCAGTAGTGTCCCCCCCTCATCCACATGTGCAGTAGTGTCCCCCCCTCATCCACATGTGCAGTAGTGTCCCCCCCTCATCCACATGTGCAGTAGTGCCCCCCCTCATCCACATGTGCAGTAGTGTCCCCCCCTCATCCACATGTACAGTAGTGTCCCCCCCCTCATCCACATGTGCAGTAGTGTCCCCCCCTCATCCACATGTGCAGTAGTGTCCCCCCCTCATCCACATGTGCAGTAGTGCCCCCCCCCTCATCCACATGTGCAGTAGTGCCCCCCCCTCATCCATATACGCAGTAGTGTCCCCCCTCATCCACATGTGCAGTAGTGTCCCCCCCTCATCCACATGTGCAGTAGTGTCCCCCCCTCATCCATATACGCAGTAGTGTCCCCCCCTCATCCACATGTGCAGTATTGCCCCCCCCTCATCCACATGTGCAGTAGTGTCCCCCCCTCATCCACATGTGCAGTAGTGTCCCCCCCCCTCATCCACATGTGCAGTAGTGTCCCCCCCTCATCCACATGTGCAGTAGTGTCCCCCCCTCATCCGCATGCGCAGTAGTGCCCCCCCCCCCATCCACATGTGCAGTAGTGTCCCCCCTCATCCACATGTGCAGTAGTGTCCCCCCCTCATCCACATGTGCAGTAGTGTCCCCCCCTCATCCACATGTGCAGTAGTGTCCCCCCCCCCTCATCCGCATGCGCAGTAGTGCCCCCCCCCTCATCCGCATGCTCAGTAGTGCCCCCCCCTCATCCACATGTGCAGTAGTGTCCCCCCCTCATCCGCATGCGCAGTAGTGCCCCCCCCTCATCCACATGCGCAGTAGTGTCCCCCCCTCATCCACATGTGCAGTAGTGTCCCCCCTCATCCACATGTGCAGTAGTGTCCCCCCCATCCACATGCACAGTAGTGCCCCCCCTCATCCACATGCACAGTAGTGCCCCCCCTCATCCACATGTGCAGTAGTGCCCCCCCCTCATCCACATGTGCAGTAGTGTCCCCCCCTCATCCACATGCGCAGTAGTGCCCCCCCCTCATCCACATGCGCAGTAGTGTCCCCCCCTCATCCACATGTGCAGTAGTGTGTCCCCCTCATCCACATGTGCAGTAGTGTCCCCCCCTCATCCACATGCGCAGTAGTGCCCCCCCCTCATCCACATGCGCAGTAGTGTCCCCCCCCGCCCTCATCCACATGTGCAGTAGTGTCCCCTCCTCATCCACATGTGCAGTAGTGTCCCCCCCTCATCCACATGTGCAGTAGTGTCCCCCCCCTCATCCACATGTGCAGTAGTGTCCCCCCCCTCATCCACATGTGCAGTAGTGTCCCCCCTCATCCACATGTGCAGTAGTGTCCCCCCCCTCATCCACATGTGCAGTATTGCCCCCCCCTCATCCACATGCGCAGTAGTGTCCCCCCCCTCATCCACATGTGCAGTAGTGTCCCCCCCTCATCCACATGTGCAGTAGTGTGTGTCCCCCATCCACATGTGCAGTAGTGTCCCCCCCTCATCCGCAGTAGTGCCCCCCCCCCCATCCACATGTGCAGTAGTGTCCCCCACCTCATCCGCAGTAGTGTCCCCCCCTCATCCACATGTGCAGTAGTGTGTCCCCCCTCATCCACATGTGCAGTAGTGTCCCCCCCCCTCATCCGCATGTGCAGTAGTGTCCCCCCCCTCATCCACATGTGCAGTAGTGTCCCCCCCTCATCCACATGTGCAGTAGTGTCCCCCCCCCATCCACATGTGCAGTAGTGTCCCCCCCTCATCCGCAGTAGTGTCCCCCCCCCATCCACATGTGCAGTAGTGTCCCCCACCTCATCCGCAGTAGTGTCCCCCCCTCATCCACATGTGCAGTAGTGTCCCCCCCTCATCCGCAGTAGTGTCCCCCCTCATCCACATGTGCAGTAGTGCCCCCCCTCATCCACATGTGCAGTAGTGTCCCCCCCTCATCCACATGTGCAGTAGTGTCCCCCCCATCCACATGTGCAGTAGTGTCCCCCCCCTCATCCACATGTGCAGTAGTGCCCCCCCTCATCCACATGTGCAGTAGTGTCCCCCCTCATCCACATGCGCAGTAGTGTCCCCCCCCTCATCCACATGTGCAGTAGTGTCCCCCCCTCATCCACATGTGCAGTAGTGTCCCCCCTCATCCACATGTGCAGTAGTGTCCCCCCCCTCATCCACTTGCGCAGTAGTGTCCCCCCCTCATCCACATGTGCAGTAGTGTCCCCCCTCATCCACATGTGCAGTAGTGTCCCCCCCATCCACATGCACAGTAGTGCCCCCCCTCATCCACATGCACAGTAGTGCCCCCCCTCATCCACATGTGCAGTAGTGTCCCCCCCTCATCCACATGCGCAGTAGTGTTCCCCCCTCATCCACATGTGCAGTAGTGTCCCCCCCCCCCCTCATCCGCATGCGCAGTAGTGTTCCCCCCTCATCCACATGTGCAGTAGTGTCCCCCCCCTCATCCGCATGCGCAGTAGTGTTCCCCCCTCATCCGCATGTGCAGTAGTGTCCCCCCCCCTCATCCGCATGCGCAGTAGTGTTCCCCCCTAATCCGCATGTGCAGTAGTGTCCCCCCCCCCTCATCCGCATGCGCAGTAGTGTTCCCCCCTCATCCGCATGCGCAGTAGTGTCCCCCCCTCATCCGCATGCGCAGTAGTGTCCCCCCCTCATCCGCATGTACAGTAGTGTGTCCCCCCCCCCCTCATCCACGTGCGCAGTAGTGTCTCCCCCCTCATCCACATGTGCAGTAGTGTCCCCCCCTCATCCGCATGCGCAGTAGTGTCCCCCCTCATGCGCAGTAGTGTCCCCCCCTCATGCGCAGTAGTGTCCCCCCCTCATGCGCAGTAGTGTCCCCCCCTCATGCGCAGTAGTGTCCCCCCCTCATGCGCAGTAGTGTCCCCCCCTCATCCGCAGTAGTGTCCCCCCCTCATCCGCAGTAGTGTCCCCCCCTCATGCGCAGTAGTGTCCCCCCCTCATCCGCATGCGCAGTAGTGTCCCCCCCTCATCCGCAGTAGTGTCCCCCCCTCATCGGCAGTAGTGTCCCCCCCTCATCCACATGTGCAGTAGTGCCCCCCCCTCATGCGCAGTAGTGCCCCCCCCTCATGTGCAGTAGTGTCCCCCCCTCATCCACATACGCAGTAGTGTCCCCCCCTCATCCGCAGTAGTGTCCCCCCCCCTCATCCGCATGCGCAGTAGTGCCCCCCCTCATCCACATGCACAGTAGTGCCCCCCCCTCATGTGCAGTAGTGTCCCCCCCTCATCCACATGTGCAGTAGTGTCCCCCCCTCATCCGCAGTAGTGTCCCCCCCCCCTCATCCGCATGCGCAGTAGTGCCCCCCCTCATCCACATGCACAGTAGTGCCCCCCCTCATCCACATGTGCAGTAGTGTCCCCCCCTCATCCACATGTGCAGTAGTGTCCCCCCCTCATCCACATGTGCAGTAGTGTCCCCCCCTCATCCACATGTTCAGTAGTGCCCCCCCCCTCATCCACATGTGCAGTAGTGTCCCCCCCTCATCCACATGCGCAGTAGTGCCCCCCCCTCATCCACATGCGCAGTAGTGTCCCCCCCTCATCCACATGTGCAGTAGTGTCCCCCCCTCATCCACATGCGCAGTAGTGCCCCCCCCTCATCCACATGTGCAGTATTGCCCCCCCCTCATCCGCATGCGCAGTAGTGTCCCCCCCCCTCATCCGCATGCGCAGTAGTGCCCCCCCTCATCCACATGCACAGTAGTGCCCCCCATCATCCACATGTGCAGTAGTGCCCCCCCCTCATCCACATGTGCAGTAGTGTCCCCCCCTCATCCACATGTGCAGTAGTGTCCCCCCCTCATCCACATGCGCAGTAGTGTCCCCCCCCTCATCCACATGCGCAGTAGTGTCCCCCCCCCTCATCCACATGTGCAGTAGTGTCCCCCCCCCTCATCCACATGCACAGTAGTGTCCCCCCCTTCATCCGCATGCGCAGTAGTGTCCCCCCCTCATCCACATGTGCAGTAGTGTCCCCCCCTCATCCACATGTGCAGTAGTGTCCCCCCCCTCATCCACATGTGCAGTAGTGTCCCCCCCTCATCCACATGTGCAGTAGTGTCCCCCCCTCATCCACATGTGCAGTATTGCCCCCCCCTCATCCACATGTGCAGTAGTGTGTCCCCCTCATCCACATGTGCAGTAGTGTCCCCCCCCTCATCCACATGTGCAGTAGTGTCCCCCCCTCATCCGCATGTGCAGTAGTGTCCCCCCCTCATCCGCATGTGCAGTAGTGCCCCCCCCTCATCCACATGTGCAGTAGTGTCCCCCCCTCATCCACATGCGCAGTAGTGCCCCCCCCTCATCCACATGCGCAGTAGTGTCCCCCCCTCATCCACATGTGCAGTAGTGTGTCCCCCTCATCCACATGTGCAGTAGTGTCCCCCCCTCATCCACATGCGCAGTAGTGCCCCCCCCTCATCCACATGCGCAGTAGTGTCCCCCCCTCACCCTCATCCACATGTGCAGTAGTGTCCCCCCCTCATCCACATGTGCAGTAGTGTCCCCCCCCTCATCCACATGTGCAGTAGTGTCCCCCCCCTCATCCACATGTGCAGTAGTGTCCCCCCCCTCATCCACATGTGCAGTAGTGTCCCCCCTCATCCACATGTGCAGTAGTGTCCCCCCCCTCATCCACATGTGCAGTATTGCCCCCCCCTCATCCACATGCGCAGTAGTGTCCCCCCCCTCATCCACATGTGCAGTAGTGTCCCCCCCTCATCCACATGTGCAGTAGTGTCCCCCCCCCATCCACATGTGCAGTATTGTCCCCCCCTCATCCGCAGTAGTGTCCCCCCCCCCATCCACATGTGCAGTAGTGTCCTCCACCTCATCCGCAGTAGTGTCCCCCCCTCATCCACATGTGCAGTAGTGTGTCCCCCCTCATCCACATGTGCAGTAGTGTGTCCCCCCCTCATCCGCATGTGCAGTAGTGTCCCCCCCCTCATCCACATGTGCAGTAGTGTCCCCCCCTCATCCACATGTGCAGTAGTGTCCCCCCCCCATCCACATGTGCAGTAGTGTCCCCCCCTCATCCGCAGTAGTGTCCCCCCCCCATCCACATGTGCAGTAGTGTCCCCCACCTCATCCGCAGTAGTGTCCCCCCCTCATCCACATGTGCAGTAGTGTCCCCCCCCCCCTCATCCGCATGTGCAGTAGTGCCCCCCCCCCCTCATCCACATGTGCAGTAGTGTCCCCCCCTCATCCACATGTGCAGTAGTGTCCCCCCCTCATCCGCAGTAGTGTCCCCCCCTCATCCACATGTGCAGTAGTGCCCCCCCTCATCCACATGTGCAGTAGTGTCCCCCCCTCATCCACATGTGCAGTAGTGTCCCCCCCATCCACATGTGCAGTAGTGTCCCCCCCTCATCCACATGTGCAGTAGTGCCCCCCCTCATCCACATGTGCAGTAGTGTCCCCCCCTCATCCACATGCGCAGTAGTGTCCCCCCCCTCATCCACATGTGCAGTAGTGTCCCCCCCCTCATCCACATGTGCAGTAGTGTCCCCCCTCATCCACATGTGCAGTAGTGTCCCCCCCCTCATCCACATGCGCAGTAGTGTCCCCCCCTCATCCACATGTGCAGTAGTGTCCCCCCTCATCCACATGTGCAGTAGTGTCCCCCCCATCCACATGCACAGTAGTGCCCCCCCTCATCCACATGCACAGTAGTGCCCCCCCTCATCCACATGTGCAGTAGTGTCCCCCCCTCATCCACATGTGCAGTAGTGTCCCCCCCTCATCCACATGTGCAGTAGTGTCCCCCCCTCATCCACATGTGCAGTAGTGTCCCCCCCCCTCATCCACATGTGCAGTAGTGTCCCCCCCCCTCATCCACATGCGCAGTAGTGTCCCCCCTCATCCATATACGCAGTAGTGTCCCCCCCTCATCCACATGCGCAGTAGTGTCCCCCCCCTCATCCACATGTGCAGTAGTGTCCCCCCCCTCATCCACATGTGCAGTAGTGTCCCCCCCTCATCCACATGTGCAGTAGTGTCCCCCCCCTCATCCACATGTGCAGTAGTGTCCCCCCCTCATCCACATGTGCAGTAGTGTCCCCCCCTCATCCACATGTGCAGTAGTGTCCCCCCCTCATCCACATGTGCAGTAGTGCCCCCCCTCATCCACATGTGCAGTAGTGTCCCCCCCTCATCCACATGTGCAGTAGTGTCCCCCCCCCTCATCCACATGTGCAGTAGTGTCCCCCCCTCATCCACATGTGCAGTAGTGTCCCCCCCTCATCCACATGTGCAGTAGTGCCCCCCCCTCATCCATATACGCAGTAGTGTCCCCCCTCATCCACATGTGCAGTAGTGTCCCCCCCTCATCCACATGTGCAGTAGTGTCCCCCCCTCATCCACATGTGCAGTAGTGTCCCCCCCTCATCCACATGTGCAGTAGTGTCCCCCCCTCATCCACATGCGCAGTAGTGTCCCCCCCCTCATCCACATGCGCAGTAGTGTCCCCCCCCCTCATCCACATGTGCAGTAGTGTCCCCCCCCTCATCCACATGCACAGTAGTGTCCCCCCCCTCATCCACATGTGCAGTAGTGTCCCCCCCTCATCCACATGTGCAGTAGTGTCCCCCCCTCATCCACATGTGCAGTAGTGTCCCCCCCTCATCCACATGTGCAGTAGTGCCCCCCCTCATCCACATGTGCAGTAGTGTCCCCCCCTCATCCACATGTGCAGTAGTGTCCCCCCCTCATCCACATGTGCAGTAGTGTCCCCCCCTCATCCACATGTGCAGTAGTGTCCCCCCCCTCATCCACATGTGCAGTAGTGTCCCCCCCTCATCCACATGTGCAGTAGTGTCCCCCCCTCATCCGCATGCGCAGTAGTGCCCCCCCCCCATCCACATGTGCAGTAGTGTCCCCCCCTCATCCACATGTGCAGTAGTGTCCCCCCCTCATCCGCATGCGCAGTAGTGTCCCCCCCCCTCATCCGCATGCTCAGTAGTGCCCCCCCCTCATCCACATGCGCAGTAGTGTCCCCCCCCCTCATCCACATGTGCAGTAGTGTCCCCCCCCCTCATCCACATGCACAGTAGTGTCCCCCCCTTCATCCGCATGCGCAGTAGTGTCCCCCCCTCATCCACATGTGCAGTAGTGTCCCCCCCTCATCCACATGTGCAGTAGTGTCCCCCCCCTCATCCACATGTGCAGTAGTGTCCCCCCCTCATCCACATGTGCAGTAGTGTCCCCCCCTCATCCACATGTGCAGTATTGCCCCCCCCTCATCCACATGTGCAGTAGTGTCCCCCCCTCATCCACATGTGCAGTAGTGTCCCCCCCCTCATCCACATGTGCAGTAGTGTCCCCCCCTCATCCACATGTGCAGTAGTGTCCCCCCCTCATCCGCATGCGCAGTAGTGCCCCCCCCCCCATCCACATGTGCAGTAGTGTCCCCCCTCATCCACATGTGCAGTAGTGTCCCCCCCTCATCCACATGTGCAGTAGTGTCCCCCCCTCATCCACATGTGCAGTAGTGTCCCCCCCCCTCATCCGCATGCGCAGTAGTGCCCCCCCCCTCATCCGCATGCTCAGTAGTGCCCCCCCCTCATCCACATGTGCAGTAGTGTCCCCCCCTCATCCGCATGCGCAGTAGTGCCCCCCCCTCATCCACATGCGCAGTAGTGTCCCCCCCTCATCCACATGTGCAGTAGTGTCCACCCTCATCCACATGTGCAGTAGTGTCCCCCCCATCCACATGCACAGTAGTGCCCCCCCTCATCCACATGCACAGTAGTGCCCCCCCTCATCCACATGTGCAGTAGTGCCCCCCCCTCATCCACATGTGCAGTAGTGTCCCCCCCTCATCCACATGCGCAGTAGTGCCCCCCCCCTCATCCACATGCGCAGTAGTGTCCCCCCCTCATCCACATGTGCAGTAGTGTGTCCCCCTCATCCACATGTGCAGTAGTGTCCCCCCCTCATCCACATGCGCAGTAGTGCCCCCCCCTCATCCACATGCGCAGTAGTGTCCCCCCCGCCCTCATCCACATGTGCAGTAGTGTCCCCCCCTCATCCACATGTGCAGTAGTGTCCCCCCCTCATCCACATGTGCAGTAGTGTCCCCCCCCTCATCCACATGTGCAGTAGTGTCCCCCCCCTCATCCACATGTGCAGTAGTGTCCCCCCTCATCCACATGTGCAGTAGTGTCCCCCCCCTCATCCACATGTGCAGTATTGCCCCCCCCTCATCCACATGCGCAGTAGTGTCCCCCCCCTCATCCACATGTGCAGTAGTGTCCCCCCCTCATCCACATGTGCAGTAGTGTGTGTCCCCCATCCACATGTGCAGTAGTGTCCCCCCCTCATCCGCAGTAGTGTCCCCCCCCCCATCCACATGTGCAGTAGTGTCCCCCACCTCATCCGCAGTAGTGTCCCCCCCTCATCCACATGTGCAGTAGTGTGTCCCCCCTCATCCACATGTGCAGTAGTGTCCCCCCCCCTCATCCGCATGTGCAGTAGTGTCCCCCCCCTCATCCACATGTGCAGTAGTGTCCCCCCCTCATCCACATGTGCAGTAGTGTCCCCCCCCCATCCACATGTGCAGTAGTGTCCCCCCCTCATCCGCAGTAGTGTCCCCCCCCCATCCACATGTGCAGTAGTGTCCCCCACCTCATCCGCAGTAGTGTCCCCCCCTCATCCACATGTGCAGTAGTGTGTCCCCCCTCATCCACATGTGCAGTAGTGTCCCCCCCTCATCCGCAGTAGTGTCCCCCCTCATCCACATGTGCAGTAGTGCCCCCCCTCATCCACATGTGCAGTAGTGTCCCCCCCTCATCCACATGTGCAGTAGTGTCCCCCCCATCCACATGTGCAGTAGTGTCCCCCCCCTCATCCACATGTGCAGTAGTGCCCCCCCTCATCCACATGTGCAGTAGTGTCCCCCCCTCATCCACATGCGCAGTAGTGTCCCCCCCCTCATCCACATGTGCAGTAGTGTCCCCCCCTCATCCACATGTGCAGTAGTGTCCCCCCTCATCCACATGTGCAGTAGTGTCCCCCCCCTCATCCACTTGCGCAGTAGTGTCCCCCCCTCATCCACATGTGCAGTAGTGTCCCCCCTCATCCACATGTGCAGTAGTGTCCCCCCCATCCACATGCACAGTAGTGCCCCCCCTCATCCACATGCACAGTAGTGCCCCCCCTCATCCACATGTGCAGTAGTGTCCCCCCCTCATCCACATGTGCAGTAGTGTCCCCCCCTCATCCACATGTGCAGTAGTGTCCCCCCCCCTCATCCACATGTGCAGTAGTGTCCCCCCCCCTCATCCACATGCGCAGTAGTGTCCCCCCTCATCCATATACGCAGTAGTGTCCCCCCCTCATCCACATGCGCAGTAGTGTCCCCCCCCTCATCCACATGTGCAGTAGTGTCCCCCCCTCATCCACATGTGCAGTAGTGTCCCCCCCCCCATCCACATGTGCAGTAGTGTCCCCCCCTCATCCACATGTGCAGTAGTGTCCCCCCCTCATCCACATGTGCAGTAGTGTCCCCCCCTCATCCACATGTGCAGTAGTGCCCCCCCTCATCCACATGTGCAGTAGTGTCCCCCCCTCATCCACATGTACAGTAGTGTCCCCCCCCTCATCCACATGTGCAGTAGTGTCCCCCCCTCATCCACATGTGCAGTAGTGTCCCCCCCTCATCCACATGTGCAGTAGTGCCCCCCCCCTCATCCACATGTGCAGTAGTGCCCCCCCCTCATCCATATACGCAGTAGTGTCCCCCCTCATCCACATGTGCAGTAGTGTCCCCCCCTCATCCACATGTGCAGTAGTGTCCCCCCCTCATCCATATACGCAGTAGTGTCCCCCCCTCATCCACATGTGCAGTATTGCCCCCCCCTCATCCACATGTGCAGTAGTGTCCCCCCCTCATCCACATGTGCAGTAGTGTCCCCCCCCCTCATCCACATGTGCAGTAGTGTCCCCCCCTCATCCACATGTGCAGTAGTGTCCCCCCCTCATCCGCATGCGCAGTAGTGCCCCCCCCCCCATCCACATGTGCAGTAGTGTCCCCCCTCATCCACATGTGCAGTAGTGTCCCCCCCTCATCCACATGTGCAGTAGTGTCCCCCCCTCATCCACATGTGCAGTAGTGTCCCCCCCCCCTCATCCGCATGCGCAGTAGTGCCCCCCCCCTCATCCGCATGCTCAGTAGTGCCCCCCCCTCATCCACATGTGCAGTAGTGTCCCCCCCTCATCCGCATGCGCAGTAGTGCCCCCCCCTCATCCACATGCGCAGTAGTGTCCCCCCCTCATCCACATGTGCAGTAGTGTCCCCCCTCATCCACATGTGCAGTAGTGTCCCCCCCATCCACATGCACAGTAGTGCCCCCCCTCATCCACATGCACAGTAGTGCCCCCCCTCATCCACATGTGCAGTAGTGCCCCCCCCTCATCCACATGTGCAGTAGTGTCCCCCCCTCATCCACATGCGCAGTAGTGCCCCCCCCTCATCCACATGCGCAGTAGTGTCCCCCCCTCATCCACATGTGCAGTAGTGTGTCCCCCTCATCCACATGTGCAGTAGTGTCCCCCCCTCATCCACATGCGCAGTAGTGCCCCCCCCTCATCCACATGCGCAGTAGTGTCCCCCCCGCCCTCATCCACATGTGCAGTAGTGTCCCCCCCTCATCCACATGTGCAGTAGTGTCCCCCCCTCATCCACATGTGCAGTAGTGTCCCCCCCCTCATCCACATGTGCAGTAGTGTCCCCCCCCTCATCCACATGTGCAGTAGTGTCCCCCCTCATCCACATGTGCAGTAGTGTCCCCCCCCTCATCCACATGTGCAGTATTGCCCCCCCCTCATCCACATGCGCAGTAGTGTCCCCCCCCTCATCCACATGTGCAGTAGTGTCCCCCCCTCATCCACATGTGCAGTAGTGTGTGTCCCCCATCCACATGTGCAGTAGTGTCCCCCCCTCATCCGCAGTAGTGCCCCCCCCCCCATCCACATGTGCAGTAGTGTCCCCCACCTCATCCGCAGTAGTGTCCCCCCCTCATCCACATGTGCAGTAGTGTGTCCCCCCTCATCCACATGTGCAGTAGTGTCCCCCCCCCTCATCCGCATGTGCAGTAGTGTCCCCCCCCTCATCCACATGTGCAGTAGTGTCCCCCCCTCATCCACATGTGCAGTAGTGTCCCCCCCCCATCCACATGTGCAGTAGTGTCCCCCCCTCATCCGCAGTAGTGTCCCCCCCCCATCCACATGTGCAGTAGTGTCCCCCACCTCATCCGCAGTAGTGTCCCCCCCTCATCCACATGTGCAGTAGTGTGTCCCCCCTCATCCACATGTGCAGTAGTGTCCCCCCCTCATCCGCAGTAGTGTCCCCCCTCATCCACATGTGCAGTAGTGCCCCCCCTCATCCACATGTGCAGTAGTGTCCCCCCCTCATCCACATGTGCAGTAGTGTCCCCCCCATCCACATGTGCAGTAGTGTCCCCCCCCTCATCCACATGTGCAGTAGTGCCCCCCCTCATCCACATGTGCAGTAGTGTCCCCCCCTCATCCACATGCGCAGTAGTGTCCCCCCCCTCATCCACATGTGCAGTAGTGTCCCCCCCTCATCCACATGTGCAGTAGTGTCCCCCCTCATCCACATGTGCAGTAGTGTCCCCCCCCTCATCCACTTGCGCAGTAGTGTCCCCCCCTCATCCACATGTGCAGTAGTGTCCCCCCTCATCCACATGTGCAGTAGTGTCCCCCCCATCCACATGCACAGTAGTGCCCCCCCTCATCCACATGCACAGTAGTGCCCCCCCTCATCCACATGTGCAGTAGTGTCCCCCCCTCATCCACATGTGCAGTAGTGTCCCCCCCTCATCCACATGTGCAGTAGTGTCCCCCCCCCTCATCCACATGTGCAGTAGTGTCCCCCCCCCTCATCCACATGCGCAGTAGTGTCCCCCCTCATCCATATACGCAGTAGTGTCCCCCCCTCATCCACATGCGCAGTAGTGTCCCCCCCCTCATCCACATGTGCAGTAGTGTCCCCCCCTCATCCACATGTGCAGTAGTGTCCCCCCCCCATCCACATGTGCAGTAGTGTCCCCCCCTCATCCACATGTGCAGTAGTGTCCCCCCCTCATCCACATGTGCAGTAGTGTCCCCCCCTCATCCACATGTGCAGTAGTGCCCCCCCTCATCCACATGTGCAGTAGTGTCCCCCCCTCATCCACATGTACAGTAGTGTCCCCCCCCTCATCCACATGTGCAGTAGTGTCCCCCCCTCATCCACATGCGCAGTAGTGTCCCCCCCTCATCCACATGTGCAGTAGTGCCCCCCCCCTCATCCACATGTGCAGTAGTGCCCCCCCCTCATCCATATACGCAGTAGTGTCCCCCCTCATCCACATGTGCAGTAGTGTCCCCCCCTCATCCACATGTGCAGTAGTGTCCCCCCCTCATCCATATACGCAGTAGTGTCCCCCCCTCATCCACATGTGCAGTAGTGTCCCCCCCCTCATCCACATGTGCAGTAGTGTCCCCCCCCTCATCCACATGTGCAGTAGTGCCCCCCCTCATCCACATGTGCAGTAGTGTCCCCCCCTCATCCATATACGCAGTAGTGTCCCCCCCTCATCCACATGTGCAGTAGTGTCCCCCCCTCATCCATATACGCAGTAGTGCCCCCCCCCCCTCATCCACATGTGCAGTAGTGTCCCCCCCTCATCCACATGTGCAGTAGTGTCCCCCCCTCATCCACATGTGCAGTAGTGTCCCCCCCCCCTCATCCACATGTGCAGTAGTGTCCCCCCCTCATCCGCATGTGCAGTAGTGCCCCCCCTCATCCACATGTGCAGTAGTGTCCCCCCCTCATCCGCATGCGCAGTAGTGTCCCCCCTTCATCCACATGTGCAGTAGTGTCCCCCCTCATCCGCATGCGCAGTAGTGCCCCCCCCCCCCCCCCCCCCCCATGCGCAGTAGTGCTTAGCGAGTCAAAAGTAACCTCGCCCTCGATCCGCTCCACAACATCTTCCTGAATGACTGACACACGCTTTGTGTGTTTCTAGTGTAAAGTGTCTCTGTGACGGAACTCTACTGGACCAAGGCTTTCTACTCAAACATCTGGATCAGAACCTTCTTCTTGTGGAACCAGACAGCAGACTGGACACCACAACATCTGTAAGTACAAACATGTAAACATTGTTTCCTCTTATTGCTCCTCCTTGCAGAAGCGGCGAGAAAGGAGCCTTGAAGTTGTACAATCCCAGTTGAATTGTAGAACATGCCAAATGTTTTCCATGTTTGTACTTTACCGTCTCCATGGAAACTAACTGCGAGCATCTGCAGCGACGTGATTCTGTTCACAATGAAATGTTACATTTCTCCCGATACCGGGAGCTCCCGCTGTTAGCTCGATCGTAGCTGTAGCTTCAAGTCCACTTTTATTATCACATACGGTTCAAGTACATTACAGTGAAATGCTTGGTTCTGTATGAGCCTCCTGAGGTTGTGCTTCATACAGTAAACATGAACCAAATCAACACAATCTGGACGGAGCTCAACGAGGCGCACAGCGCGGCGCCATCTTGTTGACGTTCATCCTCAATGAATTGGGTCATAAAGGAGAAAAGAGCTGCAGACGTAGTACAAGTGTTTTACTGTTTTACTATTGATCATTAGTTTGTAATGTGTTTTTCAGATCAACATAAGCATAAGACAGACAGATATGACCAAATTGTGACGACCCTCCCCCACACTGTTTGCTTGCTCTGCGTGTTTCATTGTTTCACAGGATTGGTGGCAGAGCTGGGGAGGGTTATCAGAGTGTGTCCCAGGCCTTTATACATGCAGGCTTCCTTTAGTGTCCCAGGCCTTTATACATGCAGGCTTCCTTTAGTGTCCCAGGCCTTTATACATGCAGGCTTCCTTTAGTGTCCCAGGCCTTTATACATGCAGGCTTCCTTTAGTGTCCCAGGCCTTTATACATGCAGGCTTCCTTTAGTGTCCCAGGCCTTTATACATGCAGGCTTCCTTTAGTGTCCCAGGTCTTTATACATGCAGGCTTCCTTTAGTGTCCCAGGCCTTTATACATGCAGGCTTCCTTTAGTGTCCCAGGTCTTTATACATGCAGGCTTCCTTTAGTGTCCCAGGCCTTTATACATGCAGGCTTCCTTTAGCAGGGCTGTACGTTAACTTTTTTTGCACATAGCACTGGTGCTACAGAGGTTGATAGTTTTGTAGCACAGGCCAAAATCTTGTAGCACAAGTATAAAACGTGTTATATTTGTAACAGTCACAAATGTGCCTATTGTATTTGTGTTATTTAGTTGCAGTGCCATGTTTGGCTGTCATTTAGTATATCGCCATGTGTTATTATTACTATGATACTCTCATATGCTATTTTCAATTAATATCATAAACAACATAAGGAATATTAGCATAATTTTGAGTGGACTGAAGGAATGAGTCAGCGTTAATAGTTTTAAATGCAAATAATTTATTGAAACATAGAAGTGGGGTCGGTTGGGACACACACACACACACACAATGGGGGACCCTGATGTAAACAAGACAAACGTCTTTCTCAGGTCTGCATCCCCTTAACAATTGTGTGTATTGAGCCGTACTGTACTGTACCCATTCTGCAATCTGTTAAATAAAGTTTTCATTCATTCATTCACACACACTGTTTCAACTCACCACCCCCGCATCATATTGTAGTCTAGTCTGTCTTCAAACTTCCACTCCTCTCGAAACTTGTTTATTTGAATATCAACATTATCTGTCCATCCTCAGTTTACTATAATATACTCCTGTCCTGACTAGTGACTTCATCATCTTTACAAACGCACGCACGCACACACACACAGGGAAGGGGAGAGAGTGCCCCCCATTTCCCTTTCCACACTGTGTCTGCTGGCTCTGCCTGTGATCAGGATTAGCTTGTTAGCTTGCTAACGTTGTAGTGATTGTAATGGTACATAAACGTTAATTTCGGGCGATGTGCGCATAAAGGAATGGCGACGGTGCAAAGCATGTAGATGCATTTGACCCGTTGCGAGAAAAAAAACCCACCACGGACTTATTTCGGGACGTGTAGGCGCACTGCTGTGTTAACGCAGCAACCGACCAACGCGCTGCTCTGCTTGCAGAAGGCGCACGGATAGGGCGGATATGACTCGTCGAGTTGTCACAAGAGTTTTTTCAAAATAAGATTATCATATGCACCTGAACGTTGCTAGCTTTCGGAGCCTAGCTGGAGCTGCGCGTGGGCAGAAATGAGACCCGCTACAGGATTTTCAAAATAAGAGTATCTATATGAACCGAATCCCTATCGCACCAGTGCTACTGAAGTAAATCCATCCATCGCACAGACCGCTGTTGCTGTAGCACGTGCGATATATATCTCGCACTGTACAGGCCTGCCTTTAGTGTCCCAGGCCTTTATACATGCAGGCTTCCTTTAGTGTCCCAGGCCTTTATACATGCAGGCTTCCTTTAGTGTCCCAGGCCTTTATACATGCAGGCTTCCTTTAGTGTCCCAGGTCTTTATACATGCAGGCTTCCTTTAGTGTCCCAGGCCTTTATACATGCAGGCTTCCTTTAGTGTCCCAGGCCTTTATACATGCAGGCTTCCGAGAGTAGACGAGTGCAGCCGGGGGAGGAGTCAGAATGTCAAACACTTCAGATTTGAATACAGCCTCTCGCCTAGTCTCGCATGGCAGATATTAGTGTTGTCACGATACTGGAATTTCAAACTTCTATACGATACATTGAAAAGTATCGATATTCGATACCATTTTCGATACCACGGGGAAAAGGGTTCAATCTTAAAATGTAAAAAAAAAAAAAAGATAAATATATATATTTTTTTAAATACATTTTGCTTTTGTTGCTGATTGATTCTCCTCAGCTTCTCTCTGGTACTATAAGAGAAGATAAATATAACACTTTTAAAACCCTTTGTTTATCTTTAGATCACACATATAAAAATAACTAAATGATATAATCTTAGAAATTAAGTAAAGTTAATAGTACTGCGTGTTAAGCATAACAGATTGATTGATTGCAAATTGTATCAACAGATTGCAGAATGGGTACAATACAATACAGTACAGCTCAATACACACAATTGTTAAGGGGATGCAGACCAGAGAAAGACTTTTGTCTTGTTTACATCAGGGTCCCCCATTTTCAATTCATCATAACATTATATGACATTTCTTTAAAAAAAATTTTTTGGATCAAATTTTATTTATTACCTTTTTTCAACTGCAAAGTAAAACGTTGTCAACATGTTTTATCTAATCAAATAAAGTTCAGTCTGTTCATCTCACTTCAATAATTTTTTATTGCAGAACATGGTATTTTCTCAAGCAGACGGATGTAAACACTGTAATCTGCGTTGCATGTACCTGACAAACTGAACTGTTTGTATTACAGTCATATTCCAACTTAACTGAATGCACATGTGTGTGTGTGTGGACTACTGCAGGGGTTCCCAAACTTTTCAGGCTGGGACCCAGAAAATAAGGCGTCAGAGAGCCGCGGCCCAATGCACATCGTCGGGCTTCTTTCTTTCTTTTCTTTTTTTTTGCCAGGCGACCGATTTTTTAAGCCAAATATCACTTCAATCCTATTAAGTTAGTTCAAGTTAGTTATTCATTTATATGTGCTATTTATGAGAGGGCTAACTTGTTGCAAAATAATAATGATAATAATAATAGCCTCATTAAAATACTGTTGTTGCTTCGGTTGTTTTCAGCGTTTTATGTGCATAATCTGTTATTTAGTTTGAAATGTTCGTTGAAATAAGTAGATTTTTCGTTTTTGTTTATTTATTAAGTTAATATAAAACCATATAGTCACATTTTAGAATACAATAGAATAGAATTTTAGAATACAACTATAAACACTGTCCTGGCCTGCTTCTAAGTTCAGTGGCCTTAAAAAAAAATAAACACTTCAGATTTGACGACAGCCTCTCGCCTAGTCTCGCATGGCAGATATCGCGTTCACGTTACCACACACACACATACACACCTGTCCAGCTCATTATAATGCAAGGGCCGTGTGCAAAATTAGATTACGGGGACATCTCTCTCTCTCTCTCTCTCTCTCTCTCTCTCTCTCTCTCTCTCTCTCTCTCTCTCTCTCTCTCTCGCTCTCTCTCGTATGTATCACACTGTCACTGAAAGTGCTTATGGGCGGAGCCCAGCCAATAACAGGCTGAAATCCTGAGGCTGGAAAATTATTCTTTTGAGTACTCCATTAGAAATATAAAATAATGATTTTTTTTTAAATAAACCTTACAGATGTCTTCCATAGACTCACAGGAATTGTGTAAAGTTGCCCAAATAGTGCTAGGAATAGCAATGCATGTCCCCTTTAAAATATATTTAGTTTTTAAGAATTGTAAAGGATCACTAGTGTGTTTTTGATTTGTTATAAGCAAAGACAGAAAATAAACTTCATTCAATTAATAAACTGTATGCCTCACTGTGTGGAAGAGACTGGGATCATTCTTTTGTGCAAGGCAACATCAGACTTGACTTAAAACTTAAAACTGCGCAGATCTGCACCTGCCTCGCCGATTGGAGAAGTGTCGGGTTACAATGAAAATACTCCACCAGCGCATCGTGACGTCACGTTGCGAGTCAAATCAGAATGACCTAATTAACTGGAGCAGGAAATGGTCTCACCTGAATGAGAGCAATCCGCCAATATGGTATGTGTCCACTGGGGAGTCACACAGGGTGATGGGGTTGAGTGGGGTTGGGGTCCTTCTGTAATCCACAACCATCTCCAGTGTCTTGAGAGCGTTGAGCTCCAGATTGTTCTGGCTGCACCAGGTCAACAGATTCAGATTCAGATGACTTTATTCACCATATTGTATATACAAATGGAACGTGATTTGACATTACAGTGCATGTTTTTTTTTCACAAATAGGAATAACATAATAATAAATAATAAATAAATAAGTGCAAAATAGGACAGAACAGTGAGACAACAATAAGACAGTAAAAGTGCAGTGGTTGGGGACATGGATACAGTGCAGCACAGTTCAAGTCCAGGGCCCTCATTTATCAACGTTGCGTACGCACAGATATGTGCGTAACCCGTGTGTACGATCATTTCTAAGCAAAGTGTGTGACTTATCAATTTGAACGTGAACTTGACTTTGTGCGTATATTTACGCTCAGCTCAGGGCATGCGTACCTGGCGCCCGGCGGTAGAATATGGATACTGCAGACGGACGGCATATGCTCTAATCAGTTCCATGCATTAGTTTCAACGCGGAAATAAGCTTTCGTTCATTAGTTTGACTGACGTGTTCTGTATGACCCCCGTAATTCATTATAGTTAATTGTAAAATAGCAACAGCAACAACGGCGTAAATAGTTTTTGGGATCAATATTTCATTTTTTCGCCATGGCATTCATAATTCATCCAGCCTCCCTCCGGACTGCAGCGGCACCCTGTCTGAGATTGCAACACCTCAATACCGCCCCCTGGTGGATGGTCGGGCGAGTTACACTCACGCTAAACTGGAAGTGGCGATCGGTGCATCGAGGAAATTCATAAACCTTCTTATATCAAATGCTGGCTGTTGCACACTACAAGACAAACATTTATAGTTACCACTTAGCTTCACCATATCTATTATAAAACACTCACACACAGTCACATAATGATACAAAGGGAATGCACGGTAATACAAACGACCGAGAGAGAGCTAGACTTACACTTTAACCGAATGAGTGAAACACCCGGCGCAGCACATACACACAGCACACACCCGGGCCGCAACGGTACATCTATCTCCCCAACCTGAGGGAAATTAGGACAGGTCGTCTGTATTACTATTTATCCTAAACAGTCTGTGTGTGTATGCATGTGTGCAACTCCTAAACCAAAGAAGTGAGCGATACCTTTGTATCGCCAGGCGTAAGCACAACGCCTCGCCTCTTCACCGTTAACTGTCTGTCGTTCCCTAGGGAAGGCCATACACGGTATAAACACCTAAACAGTGCACATCAACCTAGCCACATGATAATGCAAGCAAGCTCCGCTTTATACTATAATTAAGTTACTCACCAGGACACTTTGTCACTTGAGTATCTACACGCCACACTCTCTCTCGTCCTGTATGCATGGGGAAATGTTTGCTGCTACCGTCGCTTGCTCGCTACTAGGAGGTGTTCCTTCCAGCCGCCATCCGGCCAGGCTGAAATACACGCTGATGCCAGAGCCACACCCACAATACCCCCACCCGGCCACATATAGTATAGTTAATTTATTTTTTACAGTTTTTGTATTTTTCTGACATGGGGGCTCAACAATAAATGATAAATGACAATCAGAAATGTCAAGTTGCATGTTGTTATTCTAACCAGCTTAGTTCTGTTGCATTTCCAATGTATTTATTTAAAGTATAAATGTATCAGGAATCGATAAGGGAATCAATAAAGAATCTGCCTTTCAAAAGAGGCCAGACCTCTGCATCTGCTACAAATGGTTCCTGAATAGCGTCCAATTTACTTTCAGTATACAATCGACAGGCGTTTTATGCTAAATTTGCAGGACTGTTAAGAGGTTTAAGAGGTTAAACATTTAAAGTTATCTAACAAGGAGACTCAATAAACGCACATCAGAATATTAACTCAGGTTTAATGTTCGAATGAAAAGAGACCAGTAGAAAGAAATACTAAATAAATGGTGTGGTAATGCTTTCCAGACTACACTAATAAAAACTTTGAAGCTCTGTGTTTCCAATAATCCAAGGAGGGCCTGACAGAAAAGGTTTGGGAACCACTGCAATAATGTAAGATTAATAATACCAGCGAGGAGGAGGATGTAAGACACGCTTCCCCACCGCTCCTGAGTGTGTGACTAAACTTGTATATTATACTCCTATCAAATTGAACACATGTGTTGAGTAGGTGTTTGAACAGTCATTCAACCCGAAATTGATGAACTATCGGTGATATCAGTTCTGAAATATAACTTATAATGCCGAATACACGAAAAGGAGGCCCACCACAAGACGCCACGGAGGCCGGTGACGAAACCGGGATCCTAACTGCTGGACTACTACAAGCCATGATGGGCTCTCTTAAGACTGATATCTTTGCCAAAATCGACTCCCTTTCAAACTCTCTCAGATCGGAGATGCTGTCAGTCAAAGACGAGCTAAAGAAATCGATTGAGAAAGTACAAAACAAACTCGAAACGCAAGGAGAGGTTATAGTGGAGTTGGAACGCGGCGCCACAGATAACGGCACCCGCATCCGTGAACTGGAAACCACCGTCGGCTCCCTGGTGACTAGGATAGAATACCTAGACAACAGATGTGAGGATATGGAGAGCAGAATGCGGAGAAACAACATCCGACTGCTACTGTAGGTGTACCAGAGGGAGTAGAGGGTCCACGACCAACGGAGTACATAGCCGGGCTGCTCCAAAAGCTACTCGGCCTGGAGGAGAAGCCGCTACTGGACCGCGCTCACCGCACCCTGCGAAGCCGCCCCCGAGAAGGAGAGCCCCCACGACCGTTTGTCATCAGAGTACATTTCTTCCACATTCGCAACGATATGATGCAGCAAGCGGGGAAAAGGTCTCCCCTGCTCCTCGATGGGAAAAGGATCTCTATCTTCGCGGACTATACAACGGCAGTAGCTAAGAAGCGAGCTAGCTTTGGTGAGGTGAAACGCCTGCTGCGAACCTGCACTGGAGTGAAGTATGGACTTGTTTATCCTGCAGTTCTGAGGATAACTTTACCGGACAACTCGAAGACTCAGCTTTGGCCACCGACTTCACCCAAAACTATCTGAAAACGATGACTGTGCCTAAATAACCAAAAGATCGCATAGCTGGTCGTATTGGCAGGTTAGCCGACAAGCTATCTAGTAGGCTAGCTGGCTGTGCTAGCTGTATAACTGAGCCAGCTAACCTAGAATGGACTATCGAGGACACTCAGAAAATGTTAAACTTTCACTTCTTGTCCTGGCGGGTGAGTAGGCTACATAAACACGAACACTATATAACCTATCTTTTGTGTTATCCACAATAAGCATACAACATTATAACTGTTTACCACCAGTAGCCTACTTAGCCGACAGGCTAAACAACATGGCAGCGTTAGCTGTTTGACTGATGTAGTTAGCCTAGCAGAAGCAACAGATAACATGAACTGTTGCTTCGGCATTCTCACTTTTATTTTTTTTATTCTTACTTTTTCTCTTACCTTTGTCGAGGAGTAAACTACACAACTGACTGCTGCTGTAACGTGTCCCTCAAACGTAGATAGGTGATGTAACACGTATCCTCTGTTTCACCTATAGTAAACATAACATTACTTAGGTCTTTCGAAGTTATATTTTCCAATATGTTATGGCACCAAACAAGACTCTGGCAGTTAATCAGTTGACTTTTGAGTGTCATCGAATGATTGTTTAAAAAAAAAAAAAAAAAAAAAAACTGAATCAAGTGAAATGTATATGTTACAAAGGGTCAGATTAAACCGAATATATATATTTACTGCTTGAGTTCCCTTGTATAATATTTGTATATCGTTTGATATCCCTTGTATATTCTTTGTATATATACACGGAATATCCCTTTACCTGGGTACAAACCAGACCATAATATTCGTTCTCCTATTGGACAGCGACCCCTAGGCGCCAACGACCATACCCCCAATGGCAAGTTCAAAGGCAACGCCAAGGCATGTCTCAACATGTCCAGGTTTGCGCAGTAATACGAGACAGAACTGAGGTTGGCACTAGATAATTCACCTTACGTATAAATACGGCGCAGGTGGAAACAGCAGCACTTCGTTCAACGTATCGTTCGTTCATTACTAGTAAAGCCTTCACCACGAGTCAACGACCAAGTGAAGTGAGCAACTTTGCGTCTAAATAGAGCACTTATAACATGTGCGAATAGGATAGTAAAGTGTCATAGTTTGGTGAAGTAACGTCAAGTTCAACCTAGTTTAATGTGACGGATAGTGCACAGGAGAATCTACACCGGCGAATGCAGAACCATTTTCTGGTTGGATTATATTGCTTTGGTACTGTGACTGCTGGAGCAGAGAACCGTCTACCCCACTATCGTGTGGGATCTACCCCTGTGAGGAGCACCCTCGAGCCCGCCTCTAGGACCAGAGGCTGGCTAGCTTTCATCTATGCTGTCGTGCATACTGGATTATAGCTGTTGCTTTGTCTAAGGACCAAGGGAGTACTGCACTGGCTCCTGTATCTGGAGCCTCGTTATTCCGCGTTGATCCAGACTTTGCTCCCGAACATTCCTCTACCCTGCCGGCTTACAACCGGAGGGAACCCCCTAGTGTCTCCAGCTGACTACGAGTGTGCCTTATGTAATTACTATGCTACAGGTGGCGTCAGTTATACCCATCTTACTATTCTCATGGACTTACGCTCTTGACCTACTTTAAGTGTTCTTCGCCTTACAAGCGCAATTATAATTCTCAATCTGTAACCTACCGTTGCTGCTCTAATAATAATAAATACCTCTAACTAGAACTTTCTTTGTCATTGCCGTATTCTTGTGTGGGTGTTCACCAGATATATCATGTACTGTATGGCCAGTAATTAAAGTACATAACTAAGTAGTGGTTTAATAATACCATACTCTCAATACAGTCAGGGAATTGTACCCCTCAGTTACAGTATATGTTTTTTGTTATTGTTTTTTTGTATATATTTTCTATGTGTGTGTGTGTATATATATATATACACTTTCACACGTTTATTTTGAGGGCTAAACAGCTCTCTAAAAGTGTACTATTCTAGGTGGACATAAGACATATGTACTGTAGTACCAATGCTTAACGGTTCACACACTTGATTTATATTTGATGTTCATGTTTGATTTTTGATTTTTCTTGTACCAACGGTCACACACCTCAGGTAGTATAGAGTAGAGGTAAAGGAAATATGATTCCTCACAGTGATGTGGACATATTTCGAGCTCGAAAAGGAAGCTACTTAGTAAGGGTTAAGGGTTGCCAGAGTGGCCAACTTGGGCATGTTAGGGGTAGGGTAATCTCTCTCTCTGTACTATGGTACCAACCAACTTTATTCGTTTTTATTTTTATTTTTCTCTTATTTCTATATCGTTACACCATGACATCCGAATCTTTACAACAGTCTCAGGGAGACAAAACAACTAATGCAAAATGGCAGATACCTTAATTGAATATATTTCATGGAACTGCAGAGGCCTTCAAAAGCTTACTAAAGTAAAACAAGTTATGAACAGGATAAAACAACTAAAAGCCAAGAGTGTTTTTACAGGAGTCACACTTACTAGTGAACGACACACCTAAAATACAACGGAGGTGGCCAGGACAGGTCTTCTCAACCTCATACTCTACCAATGCTAGAGGTGTAATGACACTAATACACAGGTCTATTCCATTCCAAATTGAAGAGGTGATAAAGGATCCTAATGGTAGATTCTTGATTATACAAGGTCGCCTTCTCTCTGAACACCTCAATTTAATCAACGTATATGGACCAAATAATGATGACGTTAACTTCTATAATAATCTATTTCTAAAAATCTCAACACTACCAGGCAAATATATTATCCCTGGGGACTTTAACTGCACCCTCGACCCAAAGGAAGATGGATCATTTGGAGTGGATAACACCCACACAAGATGCAGGAAAACATTACACTATTTTATAAAAGAGCTGAACCTACTGGATATATGGAGGCACCTAAATCCATCAAAGAAAGAATTTTCCTGCTACTCGAGTACATACAAAAGTTACTCCAGAATAGCCTACTTCCTGATATCAACAGAACTACTACCTAACATTAGAGAATGTAAACACAACAGCATAATCATATCAGACCATGCAGCTGTGTCTATGGTATATGTGGAACCAAAACTGATACACAAATCTCATAAATGGAGATTTCAAACAAAATGGATGAAAGATCCAAAATTTGATATATACTTTGAAATTAACACGACTCAAACGTCGGCCACAATTAGATGGGAGCCATTTGGGAGCTCAACATCACGGGCCTGCTCAAGAAGGCCCAGGGGAGGATGTTCTTCCTCCGGCAGTTAAACAAATATAAACTGCCGAGGACCATGATGGCCCAATTCTACACGCCCATCATTGAGTCCATCCTTACCCACTCCATCATCTCCTGGTTCCCCGCTGCAGCGGCAAAAGATCTCGCCAAGCTGCAGCGGGTGATTCGCTCCGCGGAGAGGGTGATCGGCTGTCCCCTGCCCTCCCTCAGGTCCCTGCACGACTCCAGGGCGCTGAAGAGGGCGAGGAAGATCATGGCCGACCCATCCCACCCCGGTCACAGCCTCTTCACCCTGCTCCCCTCTGGGAGAAGGCTGAGGATCCCAAAGGCTGTGAAAGCTTGTCACAGACTGAGCTTCTTCCCCTCAGCCGCCAGGCTCATCAATGCCTCAGGTCCCTCGCCCCCCCCCCCTCCCCCCCTCTGCCCCCAAGTGACACTGGCACAATGACACTGACTGCACTGCACTAGTCCGTACTGGAACTCTGCACTCTTCACTTTATATATATATATGTATTTTATTGATTAATCCTCCACTGCACTATTTCGTTTCTTGTCATGTGTCTGTGTTGGTGTTGTTTACTGGGAAAAAAAGAAAAGAAAATGCATACACTGTATTGCTGCAACAATTACCAATGTGTTTTTACACAAATGGCTCAATAAAGGAATCTGAATCTGAATCTTAATGGGAAGCCTTCAAGGCATATATTAGAGGTCAAATTATAAGCTACACAAGTAGAACGACAAGAGAAAGAACGAAAGAAATTAGAGATCTGGAATCCAAAATCAAAATGTTTGAGAATGAAAGGTTTCAGAAAGGACAGAACGAACATCTCATTTCAAAACAATTATTAATACTTAGAACTCAATACAATGAGATAACATACGATAAAGCTGCTGCAAATGTGATGAGGCTAAAACAGAATTATTACGACCAAGGAGAAAAACCTGGTAGACTCCTTGCATGGCGCATCAAAAAACAACAGACTGAGAGGACAATCACTAACATAGAGGACGGAAATGGAAATAATATAATCGATCCATTAGAGATTAACACAACATTTAGAACCTTTTATGAAAAACTATATAGCTCAGAATATAACATTAGTGAAGATACACAAACTAAATTTCTTGATAACCTTAACATCCCCAAAATCTCTGAAGAAAGAAAGAAAACCCTGGACGAACAATTAAACATAACGGAGATATCAGAGGCCATAGGAGCATTAAAATCTGGAAAAACAGCGGGACCAGACTGCCTCTCAATTGACCTATATAAACATTTTAAAGATAAATTAGTGACCCCCCTTTTTTAAATGTACCTAGAATCCTTTGAAAATGGCTACTTACCCGCATCAATGAAAGAGGCCCTAATTATCCTGCTCCCAAAACCAGGCAAAACCAATACTAAATGCGAGAACCTCCGTCCTATAAGTTTGATAAACAACGACACAAATCCTTAGTAAAATCTTGGCCAAAAGAATAGAGGACGTGCTCCCAGAGATAGTGGGAGACGATCAAAATGGATTCATAAAAGGGAAACAGGGATTTCACAATGTCAGACGGGTCTTCAACATCCTATACAACCAAAAAGGAGAGAGGGACACAGGTCTTCTCTCGCTCGATGCGGAGAAGGCCTTCGATAGGGTGGAATGGGCTTATCTTTTTGATGTTATTGATGGATTTGGATTTGGAAATTACTTTTGTAACTGGATCAAATTACTACACCTAAACTCTGTAGCTGAGGTACTAACAAACGAAGTGACATCTAAACCCTTTAATATCACCAGGGGTTGCCCTCAAGGCTCGCCTTCATCACCGCTTTTGTTAATTTTAGCTATCGAACCGTTAGCAATAGCAATCAGGGCTAACAGACAGCTACATGGGATTGAAATCGGTAATAACGATCACAGAATAGCCCTTTTTGCGGACGATGTAATTTTGTTCCTAAAAACCTAGATACATCGATACCCGCACTGCTTGATATAATTGACCAGTTCGGTAGTATCTCCGGATATAAATTAAACGCCTCAAAATCATCACTTATGCTGCTTAATGACAATGAGAGAAAAACCGCTGACCAACAAGAATTCCCTTTCAAGCTCTCGAACAGCTTCACTTATCTGGGCATCAAAATAATACCCCAAATAGAAAATATAGCATCAATAAACTATGAACCTATGATAGACTCTGTATTCAAATCCATAGAGAGATGGATGTTCTTGCCCATCTCTGTGATAGGGAGGATAAACATACTAAAGATGTCCATACTACCAAAGTTCCTATACTTATTTCAAAATATCCCTCTGGCACCACCGGTAGGAATGTTCGGAAAGATTGCGTCTCTCATCTCAAAATGTATATGGCGTAAGAAATGTCCTAGAGTCCGCCTATCTCTGTTGTACCTTCCATTCGATGCAGGGGGGTTGACCTGTCCTAACCTTCATTGATATTACCTGGTTGCACAATTGAGAACTGTAATGTTTTATTTTTCTAAGGAAGATCCACCATCATGGATGGGAGTGGAAGCATACCCAATGCAACTACCACTACATTTATACATGTATTCAGCTGAGCCAAAATATTTAAGAAAACATACTACACACCCCATAGTGCTCAACATGATTAATGTATGGTATGAGGTAAAGAAATTTATGAAAATAAACAACTCCATGTCGCAATTCAGCCCAATCTGGGGAAACGTCTCATTTAAACCAGGCAAACTGGATGCCGGATTCAAACTATGGACAAAAGAAGGAATAAGTAAAATATCTGACCTTTACAAAGATGGGGTCTTGATGCCTTTTGAGGAACTATCAATAAAATACAGCATCCCAAGGAAGCATTTTTTCTAAATACTTGCAACTGAGAAGTTTCATTTCCTCTCTGCAAAACCAATCACTGGCAATTCCTACACTTTCATCTTTAGAAAAAATTATCATCAAGAACTGCAATAGCAAAGGCCTGTTATCAATGTTCTATAAATGGCTTGTATCTGGTTCAGACGAGACGTCATTATTTAGATTGGAGTCATGGAGGCTGGACTTGGGAGAGGAGATCTCAAACGAGGACTGGAACAGAGCATGCGAGGAGGCTCGGACACAAACAGCCAACACTAGCTTAAAACTACTTCAATACAAATGGCTGATGCGGACTTATATAACCCCTGTCAAACTGAATAAATACAACAGCAACACACCAGATAGGTGCTTTAAATGTACAGAGGATCGGGGAACTTTTATACATTGTATTTGGGAATGTGACAAAATCAAGAAGTTCTGGGGGGAGGTGGTGAATAAAATCAAAGATATCCTGTCAGTGAATATCCCACTAGACTCCAAAATGATATTGTTAAATTTATATCCAATAAATCTGAACCTGAGAACCAAACAATTTAAATGTATTGATTTTGCTATACTACAGGCAAAAAGAACAATAGCTTTCAATTGGAAGAAAATAGACGCACCCACAATCGGTGCTTGGATTAAGAACATGGCACAATGCATGTCTATGGAGAGAATAACATATATCCTCAGGAACAATATAGAGGTTTACGAGGATATATGGAAACCATTTAATGAATATCTGAGAAGGGAAGATATAGGAGGGCTGCTATAGGATGAGTCCCCCCGCTCTCTCCCGCGGTCAGCCGTGACCCGGACCCCGGGAGAGAGCGGAGGCACGTCAGTGAAGGTGTTATAAAGATGTCATTTTTTTTTATTTTTTTATTTACATTTTCTTTTCTTCTTTTCAATTATTTTTATTTATGTACGAGTTATTCTAATGGAGGTACCAATGAATGCACGTACTATTTCTGTATGACAACAGTAAAAACAAACTCAAAGATGCTAAGAGAGAAAAGGGGAGGGAGTATGTGGGTATACGTATAATCTTGTGGAGAAAAGGAATTAAGAATAACTGACTACAATGAAAACCTGAAATGTGTACTGTAAAACCCAATAAAAATATTGTACAAAAAAAAATAAAGAATCTGATCGATAAGCAGAATCGATAATGGAATCGTATAGATAAAATCGTATCAATTCCCATCCCTAGTAGTTTGTTTACAAAGATGTGTAAGAGACGAGCATACAAATGTATTCCCCCCCCCCCCCCCCCACACCTACAGAATCAAAACAAGCATGTGGAAAAGACGAGCAAGAGACAAATTGGGAGCAGAGAAACCTTGAAAACATTGTTTACAGACTTTATGAAATTGGGCTGTCAAAGTTAATGCTTTAATTTTGGAGATTAAATAAAATTATTTAAAGTGTTACATTTTTTTTATCTAGATTAATCTATGGAGTGAAACATTTTCAACGTTCTGAACTTTCAGCAGTATCTTTGCTTGTTCTTTTTTTGCATTGACTCATGCACCTTTTTGAAAATCATCAGACATGAAGATGGAGCACATTTTTGTTGTTAATATGATTTATATTACTGGTAGTTCATACAAGACATTATCCTCCTCTAAGCAAATCTGCACTTTAAAGGCCAACCTCTAGGTTAAACCCTACTGATCAATTATGGGTAGTTTACATCATTGGTATATAATTTCATTATTTATTTATTTCCATTTGACACCGGAAATGCCACTCTGAAAGAGTTAAAAAGGTCCATGCACGAATAACATGCACGCGCGAATCAAAAAAGCTTATCAAAACGCCGACGTCACAACAGGTGTGGCTTGCATATTAATGAGCCGAATCTAATGTTGCTTTTCCACTAAAATAAAGTACTCGTTTGTCTCCGTGTGGGGAGGCGGGGCTGCTGGTGATCAGCATGAGAGCTCCAGAAATGACACGTGAAAAACTGCAGACCACTGATTGGTCAGAAGAGAGACGCGTGACGTCACTGTTTGGGGAGTCTGAACGAAAACAGAATGTCCGCGCCGCCATCTTTAATGTCTCGCGTAGGATATCTTTTGTATGTTTGCAGCAAGAAACGAGTGCAATAAAAAAGGATACAGTCACTGTGTATTCTGCCTCATTTATTGATGAAACAAAACCGACATCAACACAATTTGCCACCGAGCGGAGAGTTTAGTCTGACAAAAAGATCGCTGATTAGTTACGCTTGTTGTTGGGGGTTAGGGACGTAACGTTAGTTAGCCTAATGCTAACGTTAGCAGATAGACACGAGAGGCTATCTGTGTAGAATAGACACAATGAGGTAACGTTAGCGTTAGCATAATAGACACAACGAGAGTCTGGTTAATGTTGTTATTGATTGATTGAATGAAAACTGTGTTTTACTCTGGCTTGCCAAGCTCATCATAGCCCCTTTCGTGACTGATGCACCGAGTGAAGCTTGTGGACTCGACAACAGCGGCGGCCGCAGGGCGCCGGAGCCCGCAGCGCTAGTTAGCTCATAGCTATCGTGTAACACTAGCCTTTGCGGGCTCGGGCGCCCTGCGGCTGCCGCCGCCGTCGCGTCCATGGGCCCCCCGGCAGGGCACCCGTGGGGTCGGGTCGGGGTGTACAGAGAGGAGAGAACCATTTTGGGTCGGCCGTTCATGCCGGCCAGCGAGCCGGATGTCGGGATATGTTGTTAGCACAATAGCTACCAAGCTAAGCTATGTTATCTACTAACGTTATAAACACAATGTGTACAACGACACAATGATTTACATTATTACAAATATGGTAACGTGGTTAGCTTTAGAGATGGATGGATGGCTATAATCACGGAGCAATAGTGAGGTGAAACAGATACATTTCCATTCGGCTAGTAGTAGCAAGCATATATCTATGGTAGCAAGGCTCTCTGCCTGCCACTAGCTGTGTGACTCTCAGCGCCCCCTGGTGATACCCCTGGTGACCAATACCTGTTGTGACGACATTACACGTGCACGTTATAAACCATTGATTAAAATATGCAAGTGCATGTTGATTGTGTTGGGCAGACAAAATGTTTTGATAAAAACGCTAAAACTGGGTCAATTTCAATACTTTTTTTTACAATTCTTCATGAAAGTCACTGTTGGCCTAGTCCACATTGTTTATTGAACAAAAATACAACGTGGAGGTTGACCTTTAACATAGGCCTGTGTTGTTTTTATTTCGGTTAGCGCCACAGATATAAGAAAGAGGTCTTTAAAGCTGAGTCAATGTTGATGGTTTTGTTGAACATTTGTATTTCACAGGAGAGAAACTGTATTCAAAGATCAAAGAAAGCTATTAAAATAGTCTTTGAATCTAAATATACTTTCTTTGTGTTGATTCTATATTAATTCCAGGATTTTACTCAAGTAAATATCTGTTACAAGCTACGGTCTTAAGATTAATCTAGATCAGCGTTTCCCAAACTTAGGGTCGCGGACCCGTTTTTATTGGGTCGCCAATAATATATATATATTTATTTTTTAAGCTGTAGATGTGTTGATTCAGTTTGGCACCACATACTTATGTGAATCAGGGTTTTCTACTCTAGCATACCTGAACAAATACAGAAACAGACTAAATGCTCAGCATGACCTCAGAATAGCACTTTCAAAAACCAAGCCCAGAATAGATCTGCTGGTTGAAAACTTCAACCAGCCACATACCTCTCATTAGATTTCATTGTGCCATAGATGAAATATTATACCCCTTCTAGCATGATGTCAGTAGAATTTTTAAATAAGTCAGTACAAATTAATCAGAATGTTGCTCAATGTTGGGGTTTAAGGTTGAGGGACGGAGGGAGGGGGTAAGAAATGGAGAGTTGAAAAAGGGGTGAGAAATAGAAAGGAGAGTAGAACATGTTTGTTCATTTAAAAGTGTTATAAAATTGTATGTACATATATTATGAGGTGGTGAGCAACTTAACAGTACACTCTGATTATTGCTGTGTGATGTACTTTTATAATTAAATGAATACATTTCATATACATTTGAAATTCATGGTTTGTTGTGTTCTTTATCAGTAGTTTATAAATGTATGTTATGGCAATTCATGTATTTTTGTAAGTTTGGGTCCCGTGGAAACACCAAATGTCTCGTTTGGGTCTCGAGCTGAACCCATGGTCTATGGGGTAGAATTTCCGGTGTATGTACTTCCCCTGGAAGCTGCCTCCGAACGGACCAAACTTTTCCCGAATCCTGTCGGCAAACAAGCTAGAACGTCCCGGTCATGTAGTAAATTCTTCATGCAAAGCCGCTGCAGTGGCTTAAACGAGTAAATATTGTGCACTTCACACGTTTCTCTAATTGTTTTGTCGAAACCGGAAAAGCCTGTAATAATAATAATAATAATTCATTTTATTTATATAGCGCTTCTCAATGACCCGAAGTCGCTGACAGTAGTTATAGTAAAAACAAAGAAACAAAAAAGGAACATGAGACCATGGGGGAAACAGGGGGAAAACAGCATGAGATAACACAAAAAGACAGAGCGACAGGAACAGACATCAATCGGGTTGGAGGGGGGGGGGGGGTTGAAGGCAAGGGAGGTGGGTTTTGAGGCAAGCTTTGAAGGTGGAGAGTGTAGGGGAGTCTCTGATGGACTGAGGGAGGGAGTTCCAGATCCGGGGTGCAGTGCAAGAGAAGGCCCGATCACCAATGTTTTTGAGTTTGGATGTCGGGACAGTGAGAGAGGCAGTGGAGGAGGACCGGAGGGAACGGGTGGGGCGGTAGGGAAGAAGGAGATCAGTCAGGCAGGGTGGGGCCAGGCTGTGGAGGGCTTTGAAGGTGAGGCGTAGTGTTTTGAAGTTTATGCAGTGTTTGATCGGGAGCCAGTGGAGAGAGTGGAGGACAGGAGTGATGTGTTCACGGGACCGGGTGTTAGTGAGTAGGCGGGCGGCTGAGTTTTGGACCATCTGCAGTTTATTGAGGGAGCGGGAGGTGATGCCAGTGAGGAGGGAGCTGCAATAGTCCAGGCGGGAGGAGATGAAGGCGTGTATGAGGGATTCAGCAGCAGGGGGGGAGAGGCAGTGACGGATTTTAGCAATGTTGCGGAGGTGAAAGTATGACGTTTTTACAATGGAGCGGACGTGGGGGTCAAATGAGAGGGTGGGGTCAAGGAGGACACCAAGGTTTCGGACTAGGGAGGAAGGGGTGATGGAGTCATTGATGGTGAGTGTGATGGGTCCGGATCTGGTGAGGGTGGTTTTGGTATTCATTAGGGATGCTCGATATTGGCTTTTTTACCTATACCGATATTGTCCAACTCTTAATTTCCGATACCGATATCAACCGATACCGATATATGCAGGGTTTCCCCCCCCCAAAAAATGTAATAATTTCAGGTAATTAACATTACATATCTCTTGTTGTGGAATTAACACAACATTATGCATACTTTTGACAATAAATAAAATCAGAATTTGTTCTTTCTTGCTTGCCTGGGTAAATAAAGGTTATAGAAATGTAAAAAAATTATAATACTTTTTGAAAACAGATATTTTCCGATATCACATTTTAATGCCGGTATCGGCCGATAATATCGGTAGGCCGATAATATCGGACATCCCTAGTATTCATGGTTTGTTGTGTTCTTTATCAGTAGTTTATAAATGTATGTTATGGCAATTCATGATGTATTTTTGTAAGTTTGGGTCCCGGGGAAACACCAAATGTCTCTTTTGGGTCTCGAGCTGAAAAAGTTTGGGAACCCCTGATCTAGATTAATTACAGAAAATTGTGAGATTAATTAGTGTTTTTTTTTTATCTATTGACGGCACTAGAAATTACATATTTTTGCAAAAGTAATATGACATTACTACATTTCTAGTGTACAATGGCTATAACCATACAGCCTAACCTAACTGAAATGTTTCATCTCCTTTAAATTATGATTTTGTCTTTACAGAGCTGTGTCCAGTGAAGATGTCCCAGGGAAAGAATGACCTCAGTGACGGCCCCAACAAACATGTCAGAGCTGTTTCACCAGCTGCAGACAAGAAAGATGACAACATAGCCGGTCCTAGCCAACACCATATGCTCTCTGAGGTGATATTATGCTTCAGTTGTTATGCTTAGGGTTGGGCTATATGAACACAATCTCATATCACCAGATCTTACTTAGGTTTGACTAGTGGATGAACAAAATATATCACCATATCCATCTTGGGTTTGACTAGTGGATGATCAAAATATATCACCAGATCTTTCTTATGTTTGACTAGTGGATGAACAAAATATCATGTCACCAGATCTTACTTAGGTTTGACTAGTGGATGAACAAAATGCATCACATATATTCCTTAGGTTTGACTAGTGGATGCAGTACCTTGGAGTCAAGCAGAGTTGACGCATTCACTCCAATGATAGAAGTTGGCACATATTGGCCATTTTGGCTACATAGCTACATCTGAGTTCACTTGTTTGGTCCACACCAGAGTTTGAATGAGCTTTCACATCACCCAAAACCAACCGGACTATCCGAGGAAACAAACTAGGGTTCGATTGAGGCGGACCAAAGAGCTCCGGTGTGAAAGCGACCTTAGATAGTAGGAGTTCAGGAATCTACTCTTTTTGGGTAGACTATTTGCTAGTTTTGACATTATTATGGTATTGAGTTTTCCAATACCAGTTACAATGTGATATGACATCTATTTGATATCGGTATCAAAATAATTTCCAAATGAACCGTTATGAATATCTGGTTGATTTCAAATAAGTGGTTAGCTGGCAAACCAGTTACCTGTGCACACCCCCCCCCCCCCTTATTACAATCCAATAATAATGGATTGGATTTATATAGCGCTCTTCATGACACCCCAGTGACCCCAGAGCGCTTACAGAGTCCATTATTCGTTCATACACAGTCATACCGGTGGTGGTAAGCTACAATTGCAGCCAGAGCTGCCCGGAGGCAGACGCACGGAAGCGTGGCGAATAATCATCGCCTACGGCCCCTCCGACCACCACCAACATTCATTCACATGCATACACATTCATACGAGGCAAGTAGGTTAAGTGTCTTGCCCAAGGACACAACGGCAGTGGGATGGACATGGGCTTGAGTGGGATTCAAACCACCAACCCTTCGATCATTGGACGACCCTCTCTACCCCTGAGCCACGCCGCCCCACAATCCAAACAAAATACTCTTCAATACATTGGTTGAGCATAATAATATATGCTAATGAATATATGTTATGAACAAATGAAAAGTTTGTCCTAGTGAACGATTGTCTTCCAGGGATCTATTGATACGGGTATCGGGCCATGCCAGGCTAAAACAGGGTAACGGGATTGGGGGGGATTTCCCCAATGCTAAAATCTGACACCAGGAGAGCATGTGATTTGATTAAACTCCAAGCAGCATAATACCCATCTTGTACCCCAGCATGTGGGGAAACTTGGCATGGCCAAACACTTGTCTGACTTGTGAGTTAAAGGGATAGTTTGGATTTTTGGACTCTTAAGTGGTATGAAATACTTGCTAGTAGTATAGTTGATGCAATGCCATTAGCTTAACTCACAGAGTACCGTGGTCTGAGTTCTGGCCTGGTTCTGAGTAAACCGGGAGGCTTCAGACGGGCAGCAAACGAGGTCATGAGACAAAAAAGTGTTATTCCACCACACAATAACCTGCAGGCAAAAGTTGTAATCATCCACAGCAGAAAACATTTCCTATGCTTCAGAGTGACATGATGTGTTGAACTAGTCTCAGTGTGACGTCACGTCACTAAATGTGTTGAACTAGTCTCAGTGTGACGTCACTAAATGTTTCAGAGTGACATGATGTGTTGAACTAGTCTCAGTGTGACGTAGTCACTAAATGCTGGGTCTTGAAGCATAGAAAATGAGGCACGCTGTTTTCTGCTGTGGGTGATTAAAACTTCTGCCTGGTCAGAACTCCGACCACGAGACTCTGTGTGTAAACTGAGGGCACTGCATCAACTATACTACTATAGTATTTCATACCACTTGATGTCCAAAACTCTTGAACGATCCCTTTAAGGTGACACTTTCATCATCAAGTACCAGTGACAAGACATGTCTAACATAAAAAAAACAACACTCAGCCAAACCTGTCAATCTACAATTACTCTGGGGAGAGTGAACGTTGTACTTTGCAAGACTCTTATTGTTACTGTTTTTTATCTGGTATTTTTAGGCCACAGCCCCACTGATATCCAGTACAGTGGAGGAGATGGCGTCTTGCAGTCACCTCTCTCTGTTGGTACTAAAGGAACTATCCGTCTACTTGGTGGACTGCATTAAAACACCAGGACTTAAAGGAACTGTGGATGAAGGAGGAGGTAAGGCTCTAAAGGGTAAATCCATCTTCAGTGTTCATACAGATGCTTGAAATAAATCATGCAAAGACGAGGCAATTATTCAAACTATATCCCCAATTGTTTTTATGCATGTTTTTCCATGATTCTCATTACATCATAACATTCTATCGCCCTGCTCTAAGACAAACTCTAATCTTAACCTACTTCGAAGAGTGGCTAAGCTTAACGGTGTAGAAACTGACGTCGGCCAATCAGAGAGCGTCTCCGAGAAATGTGGCTACGGAAAGTATAGACGCTGCTTGCGTAGATGATATAGATCGCTTGAAAACGCGCCCGGCTTCCATCATAATACATCATATTTCAACGCACAGCAAGTTACGCACTGATTGGCTGCGACGGATACAGCGATGAAACCAGTGCACGCCCACTGTAAGCGCTATTGCGTCTAGCCCGAGAGAAATGCGGCTACGGAAAGTATAGACGCGGTATGATTCTCTATCAGACAGTCACTTCCTGTTAATGAAAACAATTATTTATATTTGATATATTAACGTTATATTGTGAATTGGAAACACAAACATACTTAAAATGAGTAAATATTATTCATTTTAAACATGTTTATTTTATTTATAGGGCTCAAAAAAAAGGAAAAAAAAAAAAAACTTCTTTTAACCAGGGAGGGCGGCGCTCTAGCGCCCACTATCGGCCGGCCGCCACTGGGCCCATCAATCATTTCTAGCCATTTCAATTTCCAGCCATTTCCAATTCCCCATTACTACTAAATATATGTCCCATGATGCTTCAATGAAAAGAGAAATTCTGGATAAAAATACTATAGTCAAACTGGCCGATGAGGAAACCTCATCGGCTCCGTGGTATAGTCTGGCCGAGCACACAAATGAAGAAGAAGACGACAACGGATGAGGGCCACCTAACGTTATATGTATTGATTCTGTTCTGATCGAAGACACATGGAGCATGATTGGAGTACCTGCTGACAAAGGTAACGTCTATTTTTACCGAACCCCATCATAAAACATGCTTTTGAAATGATCGCAGCGTCCGGAAACGACCCCCCCGCCCCAATGGCTTTGTGAAGAAACATATGGTCGTGTTTCCTTTGACCTGGCAATAATATAGGTTTCAGGCGAGCAGCCACGAGATTTGAGCATATGCACACAAAACACTCTATATCTCACAATCTAGAAAACGGGTTTTATTGTGAAATGGAGCGATTTTTTGCGTGGTATAGCGCACAAACGAAGGTATGTAGAAATAAACAGTTTCGGCCCTGTTGGAGTATAAATAGTGCCTGTCAAATTAGACATACTATTGTTTCCATAGCTATAATATAGAATATACCATGGGTCCGCAAACATCGTGAAAATTGTCAATAATGCTGGCGCCAGGGAGTAAAGATGGAAAAACAGCATGGCAGTCAATGAGTTTAGCATAATTTCTATTACAATCTTTATTTAATCTCGAAAGAACATTTACAATTATGTCGAGAGGTACAATACATAATACAAAAATAATATAGAAACAGAAAAGTAAATCATTTAAACAATTAAAACAAATGGTCGGCTATTATAGATTTAAACTGACCAATGGATACGCAAGTGTTCAGTTTAAAGTGCTTTGCAAAATATTCCATGTGTCGGGGGCACAGAAGCTAAAAGCAGATTTTCCTAATTCAGTGCAAACTCTGGGGACCTTAAGTGGCTTTATAGTAGAAGCAGCAGCATGTCTATAAACTATGTGTCCATAATCCAAAGCAGAAATAGCTTCAACAAATCCTCCTTCTGCTAAGGATAGGAACATAGGATATGTTTCTGTACAAAAAGCCGACCTTCTGTCACAGATTACCTGCAAGGTTATCTACATGGCATTTAAATGCAAATTCAATAGACTCACAGGAATTGTGTAAAGTTGCCCAAATAGTGCTAGGAATAGCAATGCATGTCCCCTTTAACTCTCAATAATAGACTAATTCACAGATGAGATGCAGTATATGCAAATTATTAAAGGAGCTCCCGTCTTATACAGAGCTACTGAGCAATTTTGATCCCGTAGTTAGACTGGCTGACGCGCCGTTATATTCCTGGTCTCATACCAAAACAGTTCTTGTCCCAATGACGCAATGCAGGCAGCTTACTTGGAAAATGATATTTATTTGCTTCACCGTGCAAACAGAATATCCTTGCTTTTGTTCCTTAAACTGATTAAATAATAATGAATACGATATCTAATTGCCTACAAACATTTCGCCCTGTGGCGTGTTCGTGCGTGCGTGCGGTCAAAAACATTGCCCTTTTCCGGGTCAAAACTCCTCCTCCTACAGGTTTACCTGATGCTTAAATAAAAGAAGCGCCACCCCCTGGTCACATAAATCCACTGCACATTAATCCATTTTGGCCGTTACACCCCGGCCCCTAATTGTTAAGGCAGGCAGACATAACAATTCAAAAATAAATAAACAAAACAAATAAGAGCCAAAACATGTTATGGATTAAGTGCATCTACACTTCATGAACCAAACACAGTTGTCACTGGCCTTACAATGGTGCTACTTTTAGTCTGCAATTTTACAGACGCACCAGACCTTGTTTGTCTGGAAAGACCTCCAGAACCCTGCCAAGTGGCCAGGACCCACGAGGAGCTGAAGAGTCCATGACGACTACAATATCTCCAGCTGCCAAACTCCTTTTCCTCTTGTCCCAGAGAAAGCACAGAAAATCACTGTCTTCCTCAGCGACCTTCACCTGGTGGAACATGGCTTGAATGTCACCCATGAATGCCACCGGTTCCTCTCTGAAGCGAGTTAGCACTCCTGGCTCCTCCTCCTTTCCTGGTTCTTCGACTTCCTGTTCCTCCTCCTTTCCTGTTTCCTCTTCCTTCATCCACCCCTGTGTTGGTAAAAGGTGGTAGGTCGGGAAGGATTCTGTCTGCTGGAAGATCCGCCATCTTTTGCTCCACTGCACTGTCACTGTAGTGTTTGCAAAAGCTGCATTCAGCGATGATCTTCTCAGCTGCATGGGCGTTGGTGATCCAACATTTCTTCCTCACTTTGGACATTGTGTGAGTTCTTCCACCATGTCTCAGATTCTGGTGTACATGCTTGAGAATGAGCATTGAAACATGCTGGTCCTTGGAGAGAATGAGTGGAGGTTTAGCTTCCTCTGGTGTTGATCCTCTGCTCAATCTTCCTACAACTCTCAAGAGTCCATCCTCAAACGCTGTATCCAGCCTAGTCACTCCCACATTGTTGGGCAGACAGACCTCCTTGTTAAAAGGTAATTTCAAGCAGTACCTCTCCTCCTGAAGCACTGCTGAACTTTCTAATTTTTCCAGATGGCTTAGGTCTTCTCTGGACACTTCCTTCTCCTTCACAGCTACTTCTTTGAAGTCGTGTTTGTCCTGATCGGCCAGCATTTCTTCCCGTCTGCACACAGAGATCCTGTTCACTGTAGCAGAGGGAAACTCTGACTCCACAACACCACTGTTTCCATTCAGTGGACCATTAACGACCCATCCCAGCACTGTCCTTATAGCATACGGGCCATTCCCGTGACTGTTGATGACCTCCCAAGGTTCCAATATCTTGGGAGTGTTGGTTCCAATCAACAGGTCGACATTTGCTTTTAGGCGTGGGATGTGTACGTTGGACAAATATGACCATTTCGACAGTTCTTCAGGTGTCACCATGTTCTCAGCCGTGACTGGCATTTTCTTCTGCGTGAGAACTTCCGGAAGAACATAAAAGTCATTGCTGTCCAAACCAGCTATCTCCAACCCAGTCAAGGAGTAAGCTGGAACAACTGTCTCTTGCCCCATGGTGCTCAACAGGAAGTTGGTTCTTCTGCCTGTGATATTCAGCCTCTGCATTAGGCGTTCAGAGCAGAATGTGGCTGAGCTACCAGGGTCTAAGAAGGCGTATGTTTGTACTATGTTTCCGTTTGCTGCTTTCACATTCACAGGGAGAATGGCTAATACACACCGGTCCTTACCGGCCCCTGTATGTCCACATGTTTGCAGTGAAGTTAGTTGATTATTGGATAGTTCTTTTAACTGTTCTGGAGAAGATGGTTGCCTTTTGATATGAAGCAGGGTGGGGTGAGTTTGACCACATACTTTGCATATCAAGCGCCTTTCGCAATCTCTGCTCATGTGACCAACACATAAGCATGCAAAGCAAACTCCCTTTTCCCTCAGAAAGTACATTTTCTCCTTGTGCCTCTTCTCCTGCAGTTGTTTGCACTCCTCCAACGAGTGACTGCGAGCACAGCAAAGGCATCCAGCTCTCCTAGCATTCACTGTACCTGGTGTTGGTGATGTCAGCTCCTTGGCTCTCTCAGATATTACTGTGGTGGCGACAATGTTTCTTTTCACTCTGTTGGGATATGATTCAAACCTGGTGAGAGATGTTGTGCCAACCACACCAGAATTTGGATCCTGTATGTCACCAAACAGAGGGTCAGAAAGAATGCTAACATGTCGCTCCACAAACGTAGTCATATCCTCGAAGTGAGCTCTTTCCTGGGTGTGTTCCATGATGCCATGAGCCGTACTCCTCCATTGCTCCCTCATCTTGAATGGCAATTTTGATATTATGGCCCTCATGTTGACAGTCATGTCCAACTCCTGCATGTACTGAAGCTCCTCCATTGCATTGCAGCAGCCACGCAAGAATAAGGAGTAGGCTTGAAGTGCCTTGACATCCTCAGATTTTATTGTTTGCCATGCCAAGGCCTTTTGCATGTAGGCATTTCCTATTTTGTACTGGTTTCCAAAGTGTTCTTTAAGAAGACCCTTTGCCACTGCGTAGCCACGCTCAGGAGCCATATGCTGGCAGCTATGCACCAATTATTGTGGCTGTCCTCTTGTGAACTGCTCCAGATAATACAAAGCATCAGCTTCTGTTGCCTTTTCCTCCACTCCTTGTTCAAATGCTTTGATAAATGCCCTATATTGGAGAGGGTCACCTTCAAAGGTTGGGATATCTCGTGGTGGCAGAGACCTGGAATGCTGTTGCTGCACCAGAGCAGCAGTTATCTCATTTTGCCTCTCCATGATGGTAAGCATGTTTGCAGGTTGGTTTGAATTGATTTGAACATTATCAGTTGTTCCCATTCTGCTTTCCTGTTCCTTGTGGTTGTGGTTATATTGGCGGTTAGTAGCAGTGCTATGCCATTGACCACGTTCCTTTGGTCTCACATCCACAGGCTTGTTTGGTGGTATTGACAATTGTGTCAATTTACTTCGTTGTGTTAATGTCCCAGGTTGGTATTCTCTTGCAACAGGATTTAAGATTTGGTGTTCCTTTTCAAAATAGGAATTCATTGCATTTGAAGGTGCACAAGATGAATGTTTACTTTCAGAGGAGTGCAACACGGCCAACCTTGCAGTGCTTGCAGCCAATTCAGTGTCTACCTCCAGTTGTTCCTTTTTTCTTTTCAACTGTAGTTCCTGCTCCTTCAACTTTAGTTCCTGCTTCTTCAACTGTTGCTCCTGCTCCTCCAAAGCATGTTTTTCTTTTAGAGAATCAGCACGAGCGAGAAGTGCAGCTCTATCGGCTTCAGCTAAGATCCTGGCAGATGACCTGCTACTTGTTTTTGAATATTTGCTCACAATGTTTGACACACTGTCATTTGGAGCAATACCATCATCCATTAAATGCAAATCACCTTCAGTTGTTTTACCATAATTTTCATCATGTACATTCGTTATACCTTCAATATTTGAAACCCACAGTTTTGCATTTGAAATACACTCATTGATTGACAACATTTTTGCTTTAAACCAGGTGTCTTGTTCTTCTTTTTCATCATGTAACGTATAACCCAACAGATTGTCATGTATGCATTTCGCCTCATAACACACCCGACTCAAATCTGTAAGAGCATTCTCTACTTTTTCCTTCTCATTATTTAACATGAAACCAAGAATTGCATCTTTTATCTTGGCTGCCATGTTAAATCTACGTTTTCTGCTGGCATCCAATTTGCCACAATGTTCTGCAACAGCCTTGGCAGGGCTCCATGGAAACGTTTGATGCCGTTTTGCGCATCGCCATGTTATTAGATAGTCTGAGTTAAAACGAGATGGCTGGTGACGTCCAGTCGCGCAACAAAGTCAATACAAAAAAGTCCGCATAGTCAACTTCCAGCAACCATGGATTTATGCTCAACCCCAAGTTATGTGTGCACACAATTTTTACATGGCCATGTATTTATATAGCGCTATACTCCCTCCTTGCGTTGGGTACCATGCTGTCGCTCGCGGACCAGTACTCGCGGTCCAGTACTGTTCCTCAGCCAAACTTCGGGTCAGCACCGGTGTCTTCCTCGTCCACGAACGGCTGCAGGTGGATCCCCGATGCAGCAGCAACAGTAGAATCCTCTTCCTCCACACTACAACAGCAGCAGCTCCTCGTCTTCCTCCGGTGGAGATTCTCCCGACGTACCAAACGCAGCGAATCTTCCCCAGTCTCTAAACGAGAGTCTAACTGGTGCGTGGTTTTTGACTAATATTAAAGGAGCTCCCGTCTTATACGGAGCTACTGAGCAATTCTGATCCCGTAGTTAGACTGGCTGACGCGCCGTTATATTCCTGGTCTCATACCAAAACAGTCCTTGTCCCAATGACACAATGCAGGCAGCTTACTTGGAAAATGATATTTATTTGCTTCACCGTGCAAACAGAATATCCTTGCTTTTGTTCCTTAAACTGATTAAATAATAATGAATACGATATCTAATTGCCTACAAACATTTCGCCCTGTGGCGTGTTCGTGCGTGTGTGCGGTCAAAAACCATTGCCTTTTTCCGGGTCAAAACTCCTCCTCCTACAGGTTTACCTGACGCTTAAATAAAAGAAGCGCCACCCCCTGGTCACATAAATCCACTGCACATTAATCCATTTTGGCCGTTACACAAATGTTCACAGATGTTAGATGTTAGAGAAGAGCATGAACTTTGTTTGGTTTGAGTACCAGTTTAAGATTAACAAGCGTATCCTGCAAAGTATTAAATGAGAGTTGTACATTTTTAATGGGTAGTTGTACAGAGTCAACAACACAATAGACGATAGTGTCATCCGCATAGAGATGATCCTGACAATATCGGAGACAATATCATTCATATAAATAGTAGGGAATAGGGATGGGTACCGAATTCGGTACTTACCGAAACATGTCGGTACTACCGAGTATCGATTCACGTGAGATACCGTAAAAAATTAAAAATAAAAAATAAAATTTTTCACATTTTTTCTTTTTTTTAACCTTTTTTCTTTTCATGTCAACGTTCACACGCACAATATACGCTTACCTAGGATTTGACTTGATTCAACAACAAAGCAGTCGGGGCAATGGCACGACTGAGGTAGGTAGATTACATTTTTAGAGACTGAAGTACCGAAAAAAGGTACCGTTGGGTACCGGTATCGATTCACGGTTCAAATGTGAACGGTACCCATCCCTATTAGGGATGCCCCGATCACGTTTTTTGCCACCAATCGCCTATGAGCCATATCGATGGATACACTGCCGATACCGATCGTTTTTGGTTTTGTTACATCATATGGCAGTATTATACTGTAGGTCTAACACAGTCATTCTCAAAGTCCGGACTCCGGACTAAATTATCTAATCTAATCTTAGAAATTAAGTAAAGTGTATTTACTGGGTGTTAAGCATAACGGCATCTAAGTTTATTTACTTCTGACCATTATAGTCAAAGTATTTTCCTATGAACTGAAACTCATAAGATCACATAAGGCTAGAATCATTGCGTTCAGTTACAGCTACAGTATATTGGCCAACGTTAGCCAGCCAGCTAGCCAGCTACTGCACTACGAACTGCCAGCCAGCTAGCTGGCTACCCTTAACCCACAATACAACAGCTACCCAGCCAGCTACTGCACTACGAACTGCCAGATAGCCAGCTGGCCACCCCCAATCTACAACACAAGTCAGCCAGCCAACCGTACACAATACGGTCTAAGCCAATCACATCGATTTGTACAGTTAGTTAGCTAGACTAAACACGTTTTGCAATTATGCCAACAATGTGGAACGCCCTACCCACAGCCATAAAATAATGGCTGCAATTCTAAACTGGCCCCGGTAAATGTCCAACCCCCCCCCCACCCAATGTACAGTTTCTTCCCCCTCGAATGTATATATTTTCTTTTATGATCTCTGTCTCTTAAACAGTACTGTATATTTGTATATCTTGTATGTCATAAATGTCTGGATGTAACAGTACTGTATATCTGTATGTCATGTATGTCATAAATGTCATGATGAATTGAAAATGGGGGACCCTGATGTAAACAAGACGAAAGTCTTTCTCTGGTCTGCATCCCCTTAACAATTGTGTGTATTGAGCCATACTGTATTGTACCCATTCTGCAATCTGTTAATAAAAATTTCAATCAATCTTTAACACATTCTGCGCCAAGAATGAGTTAACTCTCTATTGCCCGCCAATCGAATAACGCCAACAACGAGTTAACTCGTTTTTATGATCGTTATTTCTTTTATTCGCTATATCTATTCATAATTCATGGCTGCAGCCTCTGCAGACCCTGGTGAATGTGTCTGAGCTGGCAGACGGTCAACACCGCCCTCTACTGCCTTGCGGAGCTATTGCACTCCATTCGAAACGGTCTGGTGTGTTATCTGAACCGTGTGGGCGGCTTTTAAATACTCGAGGCGAGGCAGGCGCTTACAACGGTGGCATGGAACACTAACCCCGCCCGCCCGCCCGTTCATGTGTAACGCTCTGTAATGTCGGGGACAGGATCGCTGTGGATAAATGGAATGGCGATCAAATAATTGGATTATTTTTTTTTGCATTACATCAGAGACCAGGTGAGGACTCTATATATCCAATATTGCGTTGATCTGATATTTATCAAGTGTACAAAAAAATCGAAGCAAAGGAATAAAGGGAAGATGATTAAACAGAAGGATTTGTAGATACAGTAATAAATTCTAATCCATTTTAATTATGAATTCATATTTGACCTTGAACTTGACCTTAACACTTTGATCGCCATGGGTTAAATTCATAATTTACCATCCCTAGCCAGCTCTATTTGTCTATGGAGAAGTTCCCCTTCTTTGCAGGGCTATAACTTTTTAAATTCTATTGCTAAATTGCCATTATTATGGCCCATTCAATATTCGCCTCGATCCTATTTTTTGAGGCGACGGCAGGTGACACAGCAAGGACAATGAGGAAATAACATGACTTCTACAGTAGAAGTAGTACAGAAGTTCTACTGGTGTATCATTTGTACACCATTAATGTATCAATACATGCATTGATCAATAACCTATGTATTATTACCATGCTACTTATGTTAATTATTAACAGGAATAATTTAAATAAATAACGTTAGTTGGAGAAGCTATAGTCGCCGCTTGTCATTAACTAATAAATTAACAATGCGCCACGATGCACTTACTAGTGTTTTTATACTCGGGTAACAAAAGAAGTTGTGGGTGTTGACAGAGTTTAACACTTTAATCGCCAAAAACACTGTAGGACGTCTTTCCCCACCATGCTCATTCTGCCAAAGACGCCGTACCAAGTCTTTGATATCAATATTTAAAAAATCTGTGATCGAAATCATATTTCTCCCCCGGAGACCTGAGATCTACTGTTGAGCCCCTCTCAACTCTCAAACGGTTCAAGAGCGCCATCTGGTGTCCGATCGGCGGATCGCCCAAACAGGAAGTGATGCGGATGAAGTGGTGCTCGCCCATATTTCGTCCGGGCACTCGCTATCGTTAGCGGGACTCCATCTTGATACACTGGACATCGATCGGTTGCAAATAACTCGATAAACAACATGATTTGGACATATATACTAATATACAACCTGGAAATGGATCGCATATTTCTACATCCCATAATAGGAACATTTCTGTTCCACGCTCATCGCCCAACGGCCCGAGGAAGCTACGGTAAGATTCAGCGTTATTTTTCAACGTGTTCGATACTAACTGCTCTAATGATCATATCACCCACACTAGATGAATCATATAACGTTGGCCACGGAATTATAAACGACCCCCCCCCCCCCATCCGGTCAACATCAGATCATACTTAGTAACTTCTAGAAGCACGTCCATTTGAAATTTCTTATCTCGCGCAGATTCCTATCAAACTGTATTTCATCATCAATATAATGCATTTGGGGCTATAAATCACGTTCTGGAGAAAGCTGCAGAAAACGATAAAAACATACTTATACTTTAGACCGTATTTTAGTATGAATATGTGAATGAAAAAGTATAACGTTGCTACACCCTGAACAATAGATATAGGATGTTGAATGGGCCATAGTAATGTCAATTTAGCAATACAATTTAAAAAGTTATAGCCCTGCAAAGAAGGGGAACTTCTCCATATTAAATAGGGCTGGCGAAGGATGGTAAATTATGAATTTAAGCCTGGCGATCAAAGTGTTAATGTCCAGGCTGCAGCTGATGTAGTTTATAAGGTTTATTGTCCAAAGAAAATGATGGTTGAGAACAGAACAGCGTCTTCATTGAAAAAAATTCTCTCAGCAGGTGCATAACATTACTTGTCCAATCGGTGGTAATGAACGTATTGTAGCGATCAGTCATGCAGTAATGTCAGGAAGAATGAGGAGAGGTTGTATTCGTATAGGTGGTTTAATTCCAGCTCAATATGGGTTTAATTCCCTCGTAATGCACAACACAGCTACCTGCTAATACGCTCGCTTCACAACAACCTAACGTCTGTTCCGTCCTCCCATATCTCCCTCTGGGGGGAAACAAGTAACCACACCCCCAGCTAGACAGAGCGACGGTCGGCCTTGGTGTGGGGGGCCAAGCGATTGTCATTGAGCGACAGACGATCGCATCGCCAGGCGACGTCGCTCGCCCACCGTGTGCGGACCACTTAAGAGTAAGCAGTCCCTGTCCCCTCCTTTACGTCTCTCTGTAAGAGTAAGCAGTCCCTGTCCCCTCCTCTATGTCTCTCTCTGTAAGAGTAAGCACTCCCTGTCCCCTCCTTTACGTCTCTCTGTAAGAGTAAGCAGTCCCTGTCCCCTCCTTTACGTCTCTCTGTGAGAGTAAGCAGTCCCTGTCCCCTCCTTTACGTCTCTCTCTGTGAGAGTAAGCAGTCCTTGTCCCCTCCTTTACGTCTCTCTCTCTGTGAGAGTAAGCAGTCCCTGTCCCCTCCTTTACGTCTCTCTCTCTGTCAGGGTTTCCGTTAGAAAATATTCGTGCCGGTCTGCGTGTCCTGCAAGATTTCAATCTCCCGGACAAATGGGAGAAATTCCGGTCAGAGTTTATTTAAACAGCATCGTTATAATCACATTTTTATGAGCTAACGAATTCCGTTATATTGGACATTTGTATTAATTATATCAAGCGAAGAACTGAGAAATTTGACACTACTGAGACGGCAACATTTAATGTGGGGTTCACTGAACTCTAAATGTTGCGTGATTTGCCGAATCCAATTACTATCTCTCGCCTCCCAACGAAGCGATACGCTAATCCAGCATCAAGCTCCCGCCCCGCCATTCTCATCAGCAAACCACAGGCTCGCGCTGCAGCAGCTGTCGGACTTGCACCCCAAATTAATCATTCTCGACATCGCTTCGAACACTACACACATATCATAATGTTCACAGCAAACTGTAGTTGATCACAGTTGTCATGCTTCATTGCCTCGTTTGCTAGCTCGTCGCCACATATTATGCAGAGATGACGAGCCACATGCTCGTAACGCATTTGTTTATTGATTATAGCCTACATTTAGTTACAATCAAATAGTATCATAATATGCATTACTTTAATGTGACACAGCGGTCAACCAACCAGTTGCATAGGATTAAAAAAATGTCAACACTCACTCACCCCGTCTTAATTCCCAACGAAGTGCCTCTGTCTCTCGTTGTGCTGGATGAAGTCACTGGCAACGGCGAGAACATGTACCTTCTCCCTGTATCCGTTTTGTACCTGCGAGAACATGTACCTTCTCCCTGTTTCCGTTTTGTACCTGCGAGAACATGTACCTTCTCCCTGTATCCGTTTTGTACCTGCGAGAACATGTACCTTCTCCCTGTATCCGTTTTGTACCTGCGAGAACATGTACCTTCTCCCTGTATCCGTTTTGTACCTGCGAGAACAGCGGGTCGTCTGGTTGGTTCGACTTTGATAGATCCTCACTGGAACAGTGGACGTCTGCGAGACTCGCAACGGTAGCCGCGGCAGGTGCACTGACTTGGGGATGCTCTTTGTGGCTGGTCCCGCTGGGGTGAGGGCGAGGCTAACGTTGGGGATGCTCTTTGTGGCTGGTCCCGCTGGGGTGAGGGCGAGGCTAACGTTGGGGATGCTCTTTGTGGCTGGTCCCGCTGGGGTGAGGGCGAGGCTAACGTTGGGGATGCTCTTTGTGGCTGGTCCCGCTAGGGTGAGGGCGAGGCTAACGTTGGGGATGCTCTTTGTGGCGGGTCCCGCTGGGGTGAGGGCGAGGCTAACGTTGGGGATGCTCTTTGTGGCTGGTCCCGCTGGGTTGAGGGCGAGGCTAACGTTGGGGATGCTCTTTGTGGCGGGTCCCGCTGGGGTGAGGGCGAGGCTAACGTTGGGGATGCTCTTTGTGGCTGGTCCCGCTGGGGTGAGGGCGAGGCTAATGTTGGGGATGCTCTTTGTGGTGGGTCCCGCTGGGGTGAGGGCGAGGCTAACGTTGGGGATGCTCTTTGTGGCTGGTCCCGCTGGGGTGAGGGCGAGGCTAACGTTGGGGATGCTCTTTGTGGCTGGTCCCGCTGGGTTGAGGGCGAGGCTAACGTTGGGGATGCTCTTTGTGGCTGGTCCCGCTGGGGTGAGGGCGAGGCTAACGTTGGGGATGCTCTTTGTGGCTGGTCCCGCTGGGGTGAGGGCGAGGCTAACGTTGGGCCTGAACGCTCGACATTTGTGTTTCTTTTCGGCATGGGGCCACGGCATCAGCGGTCTCTGTGACTTCAAGTTCAGAAGACTCATCTTCGTTGTCATTATTAGACCTGCTTGTTCTTGGTTTCATAAAACATTTGTTAAGCTTAACTTGTTTGGCCATCTCTCTCTCTCGCTCGTATAGCCGTTTGTCGTTATGGTGGCTAGGCAGGCTCAATAAAAGAAAGAAAAAAAACATTCAATCCGAGCACGCGCCACGCTTTATCAGAGTGAAGCAACAATGAAACAAATGTAATGATTGTTTTGTTCATCGCATAGGCTATTTAATTTTAGCCTATTTTAATACAATTCAAATTGTGCTTAGAGGGAATTATTTTCACAGGACATTATGACTGGAGAGATTTAAATATGTCGGACTTCAATAGATTTTCCTGGTAAAAAAATGGTAATTACCGGACAACGGAAACCCTGCTCTCTGTAAGAGTAAGCAGCCCCTGTCCCCTCCTTTACGTCTCTCTCTGTGAGAGTAAGCAGTCCCTGTCCCCTCCTTTACGTCTCTCTCTCTCTGTAAGAGTAAGCAGTCCCTGTCCCCTCCTTTATGTCTCTGTAAGAGTAAGCAGTCCCTGTCCCCTCCTCTACGTCTCTCTCTGTAAGAGTAAGCAGTCCCTGTCCCCTCCTTTACGTCTCTCTGTGAGAGTAAGCAGTCCCTGTCCCCCCCTTATGTCTCTCTCTGTAAGAGTAAGCAGTCCCTGTCCCCTCCTTTACGTCTCTCTCTCTCTGTGAGAGTAAGCAGTCCCTGTCCCCTCCTTTACTTCTCTCTCTGTAAGAGTAAGCAGTCCCTGTCCCCTCCTTTACGTCTCTCTCTGTAAGAGTAAGCAGTCGGCTTCTTTTTTCAGCTTTTTTGTGCGGCCGAAAGTTGAAACTTTCTGAACTTTCAGAGTGATGCGCTGAGCTCATTTTCAGACAACCAATCACAGCCATTCATATCTACCACTCTGTTTGTAACCTGACACCGGAGCTGCCTGCCTGTCTTGGCTGTCTCCCACAAGAGACAAAGCACAAATACACTAATAATAATAACTACACGAATACACTACTAAAAAGCAAAGGGCGAACTGTGGTGTCAGGCAATAACTATATATATAATTAATATACAATAAAGTGTATTAAAATATGCTATAATATGTGCAAAACCACGGCAGGAAAAAACGATAAGAAGATGGCTGTAGATGTCTTTCTGTCATCTACAAGATGCGCTTCATGCCAGCACTACCGGCGCACTACCAGCGTTTTTGTGAGATAGGTGGACCCGGGCCCTTAGGGTGCTTTCACACCAGAGCTGTTTGGTCCGGACTATCGGACCAGAGTTTGTTTTCTCGGATAGTCCGCTTTTTTTGGGGTGGTGTGAATGCTCAGTCGAACTCTGGTCCGCCTCAAAACGTAGGTCTCGGTTCGCTTCATCGGACCAAACGCGGACCAAATATAGGAAGTGAGTCACGACTCTCACGAGCAGAGCGCTAAATTACTACCTAACCAATCAGATCTGCGATATGAGGTAGCATCATGAGCAGAGCAATGTGTGTGGACAAGAGGCGGGTTGCTATGTTTACTGTAGGGAGGGGCTTTTAGACCAATGTTTTTTTTGCTTCGAAAAGAGGGACATCCTCTCAATATGCGGGATGTGGGACAGTTGGTCAAATCCGCGCGCTGGATGTGTTAAGAGACTAGTGTGAAATAGTGGCCTGACCCTTTGTTACTTTAAAAAGCAATGGTTACAACAAATTACATTTAAATGATTGTATGCCCTTCTTTCTAGACTCCATGGCCTTACAGCTGTTTATCTGTGAAGAGGAGGTTCCCCCTGAGCAGCAGGAGAGGAGCCCCAGTCTGGTCCAGGAGGAGCCAGAGCTCCTACAGATTAAAGAGGAACAGGAGGAACTCTGGATCAGTCAGGAGGGAGAGGAGCTTCCTGTCTCTGTGAAGAGTGAACATGATGAAGAGAAACCTCAGTCCTCACAGCTCAGCCAAACCCAGGACACAGAGCCGCTCCGGATTAAAGAGGCACAGGAGGAACTGTGTCAAGATCTAGAGGAGGCTGGTGGCTCCAAGATGACCTTACAACCTATGAAATGTGAAAATGAAGGTGAGAACACTCTGTCCTCACAACTCAGCCAAAACCTGTACCCAGAGCAGATTAAAGATGAACTAGATCAAGGGCTGGAAGAAGCTGATCTCTCCAAGATCACAGTAGACCCAGTGAAATGTGAAGATGGTCAAGATAACGCTCTGTCCTTCCAGCCTCTTCAAACCCAAAGGGAGAAAAACAGAGAAGCATACTCTTTACCCAGCACCTCAACTGAACACATGAAAACAGAACCTGAAGGAGAGGACTGTGGAGTAGCAGAACTAGCCAGTAACTTAGATCCAGCTGGTGATTTAGAACCAACTAGAGATAGCCAGCCTCTCTCTTCAGACTGTTCTCTAACTGAGACTGATGACGGTGATGATGACATTGATGATGACAGTTCTGGAGCTGAGACTGATGACGGTGATGATGACAGTTCTGGAACCGAGACTGATGACGGTGATGAATGGAAGGAGAGTGGAGGTCCAGGTTTGATGGCAGTAAACCAAAAGAAGAAAATACAAACGTTGTCTAACAGGCCTGGGTTCAGCAAGAAGAGAGATCTGAAGATACACGTAAAAAATCATACCAGAGTGAAACCATTTAGTTGTTCAGTTTGTGGGAAAGGGTTCAGTAGGAAGGGAGATCTGAAGACACACATGAGAACACATACTGGAGAGAAACCTTTTCTTTGTTCCGTTTGTGGGAAAGGGTTCAATCAGCAAACACATCTGAAGACACACATGAGAACTCATACTGGAGAGAAACCATTTAGTTGTTCAGTTTGTGAGAAAGGGTTCAGTATGAAGGCAAATCTGAAGATACACATGAAAATACATACTGGAGAGAAGCCATTTAGCTGTTCAGTTTGTGGGAAAGGGTTCAGTATGAAGGGAGATCTGAAGAAACACATGCAAATACATACTGAAGAGAAACCTTTTGTTTGTTCAGTTTGTGGGAAAGGGTTCAATCAGCAAACACATCTGAAGACACACATGAGAACTCATACTGGAGAGAAACCATTTAGTTGTTCAGTTTGTGAGAAAGGGTTCAGTATGAAGGCAAATCTGAAGACACACATGAAAATACATACTGGAGAGAAACCATTTAGTTGTTCAGTTTGTGGGAAAGGGTTCAGTCAGCAAACACTTCTGAAGACACACATGAGAACTCATACTGGAGAGAAGCCATTTAGCTGTTCAGTTTGTGAGAAAGGGTTCAGTAGGAAGGGACATCTGAAGACACACATGACAACTCACACTGGAGAGAAGCCATTTAGCTGTTCAGTTTGTGGGAAAGGGTTCAGTGTTAAATCAAATATGAAGAAACACACTAGAACTCACACTGGAGAGAAGCCATTTAGCTGTTCAGTTTGTGGGAAAGGGTTCAGTGTTAAATCAAATATGAAGAAACACACTAGAACTCATACAGGAAATAAACCATTTAGTTGTTCCGTTTAAGCTGAGAGTAGACTTGAAAAGAATAAAGACAACAGATCCCCAAACACAGTTTTCAGTATATTAAATAGAAACCCCATGTACTTTTTTAGAAGAAGAACACACACATGCGAGATGGGCGACACACAGGAACACTCACTCACACATGCACTGATGAAATGTCTCTCTCTGCACTTTTCCCATCCCGTCGTCCTTCCCCCCCAAGGGCAGCCGGGAGCAGACATGGGCTGTGGCGTGGGCCGCGCCCGGGGACCAATCCAAGTGCTCCTGTCCATCTTCGTCAGGGACGTGACAGCGTTAGCCATCTGTTCTGCATGTTTTTCCTTTGGGTTTATCTTATCTGGAGGGGAACCCCTTGCGAGCACGGGGAGAACATGCAAACTCCACACAGAAAGGCCCGGGAGATACCCCACCTGGGTACCTGGCAACCTGGTCCCCAAGCGGGAATCGAACCCAGGACCTTCTAGCTGTGAGGCGACAGTGTTAACCACTACACCACTGTGCTGCCCAAACATTCTGTTCCAATACTAAGTAGTATACTCAACAGGAACCCCATGTACTTATACTAAGTAGTATACCCAATAGCAACCCCATGTACTTATACTAAGTAGTATACTCAACAGGAACCCCATGTACTTATACTAAGTAGTATACTCAACAGGAACCCCATGTACTTAAACTAAGTAGTATACTCAATAGGAATCCTTAGGACTTGTTTTTGTTTTGTGACTGATTTCCCTTTATCTTCATTCATATCAAACACAAAGATTCTGTACCTCCTTTTTTGATTTAGTCAATAAAATATATCTCATATGCTTGTTTTGACTCTTTTATTATGAGTGTTATAATTTAAAATGCTGTGTAGCCATTAGGACATGATATTTTACTTAAGTTAAAAGTAGAATACTCTACAGAAAATAGTTGCTAAATGAAATAAAAAGCTCTATAGACATTAATGTTGAGTTTTTCAAATGTATTATTTTGGCACAAACCCGTGCCATTTAGCTCCATTGTATTGGAGTGACAGCGGACATCTCTACTGCAGATATGTCGTGCCCTAGTGGGCTTCGCTCATAAGTAGTTCAAGGTAGCAGTCAGAAGACTGAGTTGTGACAGCAACAGTGTATTCCTTCAATAACTGGTGGCGCCAGAGAGCATCTGACAAAACCTCAGAGCCTGTTTCACCACAGAACTGGTGGGTCACGTGCTTGAAGCTCTGATCCCTAGGAAGACTTCAGTGTTCAATGTTGAAAGACGGACACATCACATTGGACCTGGACTTCAATTTAAAAACAGAAATGGACTTCCATAATGTTATTACTGTATATATTATATATTATGTTGTATGTATCAATAATGTTGTAGATTGTGGCTGCAATATTATCATTCATTGATAATTGTTCCACGGTAACAATTAGGGATTGTAAATGTAGCAGCCAGAATAGTGATTTTGTGTTCATGAAGATTTTATATTAATTTATTCTCATTTACATTATTGAATTGAAATAGGTTATCTATTTCACGGATTTCTTGTGGGGGAATTCCAGAGTTGGGGGGGGGGGGGGGGGGAGAAGGCTCTGAATCCCATGGTAGTCAGACAGGAAGGGGGAGTGACAAGTTGGAAGGAAGAGGAGGATCTGAGTGACCGAGAGGGAGTGTAGGACTGGAGAAGTTCCGTGCGATAAGGAGGGGCTAGGTTATGGAGGGCCTTGAAATTGAGTAGTAATACTTTGTAGTCAGTGCGGGACTTGACAGGCAGCCAGTGGAGTTGGTGGAGAACAGGAGTGATGTGGTTGGTGGAGGGAGTTCTGGTGATAATTCGGGCGGCTGAGTTTTGGACCAGTTGGAGTTTATGGAGGTACTTGTGTGGGAGACCAATGAGGAGGGAGTTAAAGTAATCCAGGCGGGATGTGACCAGGGCGTGAACAAGAATAGCGGTGCTGGTGGGTGTAAGTGAGGGGCGGAGACGATTAATGTTGCGTAGGTGGAAGAAAGCGGACTGTGTGATGTTATTTATGTGGGATTTGAATGACAGTGTGCTATCGAGGATGACACCCAAACTCTTAACCTGAGGGGAGGGGAAGACTGTACAGTTGTTAATGGTGAGGGGAAACTGTCGGATTTGGCTATGGTGGATTTGGAACCAATGAGAAGTACCTCGGTTTTGTCATTGTTTAGTTTTAGGTAGTTGAGTGTGAACCATAAATAAATGTCCTTTAATCATTCAGTAAGGGAGGTGGTGGGGAGTGCAGAGTCAGGTTTGGTGGAAAAATAGAGAGGTGTCATCCGCGTAGCAGTGAAACTGTAGAGCAGATTTTCTGAAGATGTTGCCAAGGGGTAGGAGATAGATTAGAAAAAGGAGAGGGCCCAGAACAGAACCCTGGGGGACACCGGTGGTAACTGAAGTGGAGTGTGATTTAATATCTTTCAGTTGTACATATTGAGTGCGGCCTGTGAGGTATGAGTTGAACCAGTGAAGAGGGGTGCCAGTGATGCCAATGGAGGTTAGTTTGTCTAAAAGAATGGAATGTGAAATGGTGTCAAATGCTGCAGAGAGATCCAGAAGTATAAGTATAGTGAGGAGACCAGAATCGGCAGCCACTAGTAAATCATTTGTGATTTTAACTAGGGCTGTTTCAGTGCTATGGAGAGATCGAAAACCAGATTGAAATTGCCCAAACAGATTGTTGCTGGAGAGGTGAGTGTGAACCTGGGCTGCCACAGTTTTTTTCCAGTATTTTGGCAAGAAATGGAAGATTTGAAATAGGCCGGAAATTATTTAGGATATTGGGGTCTGCACTAGTGCACTGCAACCTTGCCCAGGCCCGGCGGGTTCGGGCTGGGTAGGGCTTTTTTTTTAATAAATAATTCGGGCTCGGCCGGGCCCGGGCACCGCCGTTTTAAATTTTTCTTTATTTTTGTATTGCGTTTTTTTTTTTTTTTTTTTTTTTCATATAACTAGGGTTATAGGATAACCTTCGTTTTCCTTAAGATTCGTTTTCTCTTTTGCGCAAGCTGTCATCAGAGAAACATTTGGATGTAATTACCGCAGCGCGCAGGGAGAACTCAGGCCGGGGACAACTCGATTGGTTGTGTTGGAATATAGCCAGTTGGCGAACGTTTTAATTTGTTCTTGGATGTATGTAGCCGGTTGGCGAAGTTTTGTTAACGTTGTTCAACGCGTTGCTGACGTCGTGGTGAGTGATGTTTATTATTTGCTGGGTCGCTACCTGTTTTGTTGTGCTTTTCATTATGTTGCTCTGCTCGAAATCTGATTTCTGTTTTCTGTTTGTTTGTATAGTGACTGAGTAGGCTATTGTGTGTCGTGTGTGTGTGTCAAAGAAGATTCTATAGCCTTCAATACGTTTTACGAGGCTGCTGTGTGAGTCAGTCTATAAGCGAGCACTGGGAGGGAGGCATTCTAATAAGAGCGAAACAGGCTATGTAAATGCTTCTTAGTTTTCAGCGTGATATGCGTTATTTAGGCAGACCTATTGGACATTTTTGTTTTTGTTCTTCAAGGTCTAAAGTAACTAGCTCCACCTTCTCAGAATTTTCCCTTTTTTTTTGTTACATAATGTAAAATTACAGATTCATACCTTCAAAATAAGCCATCAATTGTCAAATTTGAGACGATAGTTTTCAATCAATGTCCTATCAAACATTCTGGTAAAATCCTAACTACTTTTCAGGATAGGACTTGAACTTGATCCAAGTTCATTCAGCTATCTGATGAAAGAACTACACTCCCAGAATTCAATGTGATCATTGTCACTAGAACCATTTCACACCTGGAGCAAAGGCCCAGTCATTCCTTTGTTATTCCAGTGAATGGACCCAGCAGGAGGCCTAGCCTAGCGACAAGCGGCCACTACATAGTTGGGTATTGAAAAAATGCTCATATCCAAAAGTAGTAGATAGATATAGGTCATACATGTAGGTATGCACTTGTCCTAATATACTAACTACACTGTAGCACTCAACACTTTGATGAACATTGTTACTCAGCTGATAGAGGTGTGCCCTTCCTCAATAAAGCCAGAGAGAGAGAGAGATGGTATTTACAGTACTGTACCATATCACATACCATATCACCTTTTGCAGCATACCATGATTACTTATATTGAGATGTTTCAGTACAGTGGATGGTACAGTATATACAGTAAAGTACACTATATATAGTACTGTAAGAAAAAGAAGCAAACCAATATCAATTTGTGGTTGTATTTCTCGAGAGAGGAGAGAGAGGAGAGAGAGAGAGAGAGAGAGACAGAGCGCGAGAGAGAGAGAGAGAATCATTATTGCAGCGATTTTCACTGTTTACTTTTATTCTGATTCTGACGAGACGCTGAATATGATTGGACCAAAGCAGTAGACAGACACAGGCAGCTGGAGCATTGCAGGCGGACAGACAGGAGCTTGCAGAGGAGATAGCGGAGAATTTCGAGGATACCTGCTATACGCACTGATGACAGGATATATTTCCTTCCACTTGGTATCACTCTCGAATCACGTTTCAACCACTAACGTTGCTGCCATGAGCCTTCGCTATGGTAGCCTACAAGTGATAAAATAAATAAAACGCCCAACTCGCTGTACAAGAAATTCCTTCTGTGTGTGTGCGTGTGCTCTACTGGGCGCACCTTTCTACTCTAGAAAACTGCGAGATAACTCATAACTCGTACACACACGCACTCTGTCTCTACTCATACAGTAGTTGATGTTTTAGCGCGACGTGGGTATATACACGGGCGAGGATGAAAAGCATGTTAGACTACTTTTTATTCATATGTTAACGTTCCGTCGGGTCCGCGTGTATTCTCGAGAATGATAATAATAATAATGCAGGACCTCTTCAGATTATATTATCAACGACAGACAGTGAGAAACACAACCCCCCCCCCTCTCGCGCTGAAGAATATGCATATTAGATCACTCCGTGATTAACACCTATGCGCTGTTTGTGTGTGCGCGCGTGCATGTACGTGACGCGTTGTAGTTTCGGGGAATACAGGGATCATTTAGAACTATACAATTTAGCAAGAATTAAACATATTTACAAGTCGTATTACGTTTAGCAAGTAAGGATACATATAGATTACACTATATGCACTCGAAATTGTCTTTGTTCTATTTTTACAGATTTCTGAAAAACGGGACTTCCTGAGCATTTGTGAGAGATTTAAATCCTTTTGTTCTCCGCCCACGGGTGCAATAAGCCCCGTTGACTCCTAAGGGTTGTTAATATATAAAGTGTTTAGAATATTTAAAACAAAAAAATTATTTAATATTTGGATATAGCTATAGAATGGTTGTTAGTTTTCAGCATATGTGTTATTTAGTTAGACCTATTGGACATTTTCGTTTTTGTTTATTTATTACGTTCATATAAAACCGTGTTTCGAATATTTAAAACAAATACAAAAAAAAATTATATTTTAATAATAATAATAATTAAAAAAAATCTGGTTTTCACACGGGCTAGGGCTTAAAATATTATTTACAGTCGGGCTTATTTTCGGGCAGGGCCTGAAGTTCACGGGCTCGGGCAGGGCTCAGGCTTTATTTCAAGGCCCTTGCAGACCACTAGTCTGCACCAGGTTTCTTCAATATGGGAGTAATAGCGGCTGTTTTGAGGGCAGAGGGAACAAGACCAGAGGTAAGGGAGGAGTGTATGATTGCAGTTATTTTAGAAGACAAGGATGGTAGGCAGGCTTTAACTAGGTGGGTGGGAAGGGGGTCTAACTGACATGTAGAAGAGTTAGCTTTTCGGATGAGGTCTGATATGTCACTAACAGATGGGAGTAGAAAACTAGAGAGAGAGAATGGGAGCATCAGGGAAGGAACATTGTGAACTGTAGGTGACATTAGATGAGGAAGACAGTTGCTGATGTATTTTTGCGATTTTAGCATTGAAAAGGTCCATGAACAAATTGCATTGAGAAACAGAGTGCATTTGTGTGAGTGAGAGTGTCAGGAGGCTGTAAGATTGATTTAACAGTGGAAAACAGGGCTTGAGTGCTTCCTGCGCCTGAGCTAATTATACTGGCATAGTGAGTACTTTTAGCTTTGGAGAGAGCTTCCTTACAGTGGAGTATGTGGTTAAAGTACATTTCTTTATGGACAGTAAGACCAGTCTTAGTATGGAGGCGCTCTAGGCGGCGGCCTTTGGCTTTGAGCAGGCGTAGCTCAGGTGTAAACCAGGGTGCAGAGCGAGTAAAGGAAACAGTCCGTGTTTTAAGTGGAGCAAAAGTGTCTAAGAGGTTATGGAGTCCATTGTTGTACATTGAGACCAGTTCATCACAGGTTGATTCATTGTCATGACAGGAAAGGTTATTAATAAGTTCACTGGATAGAGCAGGTACATCGATGTTCCTAATATTCCTGAAAGAGATGGAACGTGACACGTTTGTTTTGTGTGTCTTCAGGATGACATTAAAATATATGAACTTGTGATCAGAGATGGGCAGGTCAGACGCAGTACAGTTTTGGGGTGCGACACCAGAGCAGCACACTAAGTCCAAAGTGTGTCCTTTGGAGTGAGTAGGGAAATCAACATATTGTTGAAATCCACAGCTGTCCAGGGAAGATGTGAGCTCCTTGGTAGTAGAATTGTTTATATTGTCCATATGAACATTAAAATCCCCCAGCAGTAAAATATTAGGAGACAGTAAGTTTAGTGAAGCTAAAAAGGCAGAGAGTTCATCTATAAAATCTCTATTTGGCTTTGGTGGTCTGTAGACAGTCACTAGAATGATAGGTGTTGGACCATGAATTTGAATAGCAATGCATTCAAATGACTTGTCCACAGGAACTGTCAATGAGGACACTTGCCACTTCTCATTGTAGATTATCGCGAGACCACCTCCTCGCTTATCGGAGGGGTGGGGTTGACAGATGTAAACATACCCATGTGGAGTAGTCTCATTAAGTTGTGAAAGTCATTAGGTATCAAGTTTCAGTCAGACACAAGAAATCCAATTTACGATCGGTCAGCTCAGCAGACCCTGTAGTAGCAGACCTTTCTCAGTAAGCGATCGTGTGTTAAAAAGCCCAATGATAATGTTTTTATCAGGTTGAGTACTCACGTTAGCCGAGCCAGCACACTGTGGTCAACAGACCGATGTTTATAACCAGGTATAGTGGGACAACGGTTTGTGATTAAAACCGGGATATTATTTACTGTATGAGGTCCAAGTTCGAAAATTGGTAGGCCTGAAGAGGAGGGAGGGGGGGTAATATTAACTACTGTGGGAGTATTGGGGGAGTAGTGATCAGCAGGACTCACAGTGGGATGCTCAACATAATGACCAGGTGAAGACATAAAGTGAAGTCCTTTCGGGCTGAAGACTTCTTCTAGGCTTCTTTCCTCTCTCTTTCCTCTCTCTTTCCATTTAGTGGGCCTACTAATTCTGACAGGGGTGTTTTTGACACTATTATTATGTGATCCTAGCCCAATTGCAATACTATAGTACATGGAGGAACTATTGTGGTAGGGGCTGGGATCAGGGGGATGTCAATGGTTGAGGGACCTGTCAGCACCAGGCAGAGCATGGGCGAGTAGTGCCACAGTCTGGGTCTGCTGTGAGACATAGGTGGAGGGAGGAGAACACCTTACCGTAAATTGTACCTAAAATTGTACCTCATCCCATTTCTGCTTTGCACTAGATAGTACTGTACATTAGTACACTGCATAGTATTGTGTATTGTATATTATATGGTAACTCAGAACATTGTACATATGTCTATACCGAACACTGTGACCTCATTTTTCTTCTTCTAAATTCATGCTATATTATGTTATTATGTTATTTGATACTATCTTGTCTAGCACAGTCTCTGGAGCGTAACAGTAAGAAGCATTTTGTATGAAAGTATTCTGTACTTCTGTATGACAACTATTAAAGAACTTGAACTTGAACAGTGATGGATGCTGTAGGATAGGTTGGAGGAAAGTGCTCGGGCGCCTGCAAAGTTTAAATGGAGACCATCTACTGCAAAGAGATTGCTACGCTGCCAGAAGAGGTCAAAGTTATTTATAAAGTTCACGTTGTGGGTACGACAAGCGGACTGGAGCCAGGTGTTTAGGCTTAGCAGTCTGGAGAAGCGGCCGAGGCCACGGCCAGGAGAGGGGGTGGGGCCGGAGATACTGACGCTGTAGTGAAGATGTTTCAGTACACCAAACAGCTGAATAAAATCATGCTTTAACAGCTCAGACTGCTGTTTCCTAACGTAATTTGTACCTACGTGCACTATGAGCGAATCAGCAGCGGGGAAGGATGTCCTAACTGCTTGGATTTTATCCGTGATGACCGCCACTGTGGCACCTGGAAAAACCACAGTGTGTGCATTTTTTACTGAGACGCGCGAGATTATCGAGTCGCCTATTATGATTGTCACTGGTGGAGACAGGGACAGTTTTGAGGCCAGGCGAGGCCTTGGGGGACCGGATGGTCGTGGCAAAACTGGCTGGGAGACCTCAGCTGACTTGGGAGAGAAAGAATGACCAGAGTGTTTTTTAACTGCTAATCTTAACAGATGACGTCGCTACTTTTACTGGAGGACTGGGCAACGGCCAAGGTGATCGAGGGGAAGTCATCATCCAGGACAGAGAAGGGATTGGCAGTGAATACCGGAGGGGCAGACTGGTGAACATGGGGGATACGGTTTCCCCGGGGATGGCCCCGACCAGCCAAATACCACGGGTCCGGGGTGGAGCTTGTGGGGGGCCGCTTGGACTTAGCTCCCTCTCTGGTCCATCGCTCTTCAGGCTGTGTGTACAGTAGTGTCTTACCCAACTCCTCCATAACTGAGGTACCAGCTACACAACCCAGAAAAACCTCTGGGTCAGATGAATCGGCACCTGCAGGGGGTGGAGCTGAGGGGGTCGGATCTGCGTCTCCTGGGGCTGGTTCCTCAGGGATAATTGAGTCACTCAGGTCATGTCGAAGGATTTTTGATGCCTCAAACAAGGAGTCCAAGAGGTGCTCATCTTCCTTGATACTGTAGAGCATGGATATTCTTCCTTCCAGCATGGACACTTTCTGGGTCAGGCGGAGGCATCCATCGCATCTGGGAGGTGAGGTAGGCATAGTGCCCTACCTTGCAGTCCACAGGACCGAGGCAGTGAAGCAGTCCCAGGAAGGCTGACCCAGACTGGTAGTAAGCAGGCAGGCAGGCAGGAGACCAACAGGCCAGACACAGGTTCCCTCAGGTAGCTGCTGGTAGCAAGCTGCTGCAGGGCTGGTGGGTAGCTGCTGGTAGCTAGCTGCTGCAGGGCTGGTGGGTAGCTGCTTGTAGCTAGCTGCTGCAGGGCTGGTGGGTAGCTGCTGGTAGCTAGCTGCTGCAGGGCTGGTGGGTAGCTGCTGGTAGCTAGCTGCTGCAGAGCTGGTGGGTAGCTGCTGGTAGCTAGCTGCTGCAGGGCTGGTGAGTAGCTGCTGGTAGCTAGCTGCTGCAGGGCTGGTGGGTAGCTGCTGTTCAAACCCTGGTGAGGCCTGCACTACTATACTCCCGGTGTGGCCTACACTGCACCCTGGATCCAGTAGCTAGCTGGGTGCAGTGTAGGCCACACCGGGAGTATAGTAGTGCAGGCCTCACCAGGGTTTGAACAGACCAGTGATGGTAGGTAGCTGTTGGTAGCTAGCTGCTGCAGGGCTGGTGGGTAGCTGCTAGTAGCTAGCTGATGCAGGGCTGGTAGGTAGTTGTTGGTAGCTAGCTGCTACAGGGTTGGAGGGTAGCTGCTGGTACCTAGCTCCTGCAGGACTGGTGGGTAGCTGCTGGTAGCTAGCTGCTGCAGGGCTGGTGGGTAGATGCTGGTAGCTAGCTGCTGCAGGGCTGGTGGGTAGATGCTGGTATGGCTATATTATTAATTTGTGAGAAATCTCTTAATGTTGTGAGTTTAACCTATTAACCCCTCCCCCTCTCCCCATAATATAAGGAACAGGAAGTGATTTCTTTATGTCAGTAAGAGTTTAGAGACGTAACCTAGGCAGAAAAATAAAATAATGGTTTAATTTAAAACAAGTGTCTCATTCTCCGTTGCTACTTTACTGTTTATTGGATACCATTCCCCCACATAGAGATGAATGTTGGTTTAGTGTGAATGCAGCCATGGCTGCTTTTTTTTATATAGCGCTTTTACCCATTCATTCACACACAGACGGCGGAGGCAACCATGCAAGGTGCCAACCTGCTCATCGGGAGCAATTAGGGGTCAAGTGTCTTGCTCAAGGACACATCGACACGCTGCCCAGGAGGAGCGGGAATCGAACCGGGAACCTCCAGATTGCCAGACGACTGCTCTACCACCTGAGCCACTGTCACTGTAGTGTACAAGATACAAGATACAAGAGTTTTATTTGTCACGGCATACAGGTATACAGTGAAATGCGGGGGGTCTCGCCCGCAACGATGTGCATAATACAAGTAATAATAATAAGAGTCCAACCAATAGAGCGACATAGTGCAATAAACAAGTAACAAAGTAGGCATATCGGTATCTGTACATGAGCTATTTACAGAGCATGGTAGGACATGCTAGGTCCTGTGGCAGTGCATTACACTGTTAGCTACGGATGAGGCATTGGGTCTTTATGTACACTGCTATACAATGCTATATTCTACAATCTCAAGCTATACTATTCTTAAAGTGACCTTTCCTTCTGTAAAGTGTCCATAGTGTGAGCGTGTGCAGCATGAGTGTGTGTGTGCTCATGTTAAAGTGGCTGCTAGTGTGTGAGCGTGTACAGTGTGTGTGTTGTGTGTGTGCTCATGTGTGCTTGTGTGTGGAGAGTTCAGTGTTCAAGGCTCTGATGGCCTGGGGGAAGAAGCTGAGCCGAAGTCTCTCTGTCCTCGTTACTGGTGCTCGCAGGCGTTTGCCTGACCGCAGCAGCATGAACAGGCTGTTGTTGGGGTGGTGAGGGTCTTTCATTATCCTGCAGGCTCTGGATTTGCACCTCTTGTTGTATAGGACCTGCAGGGTTGGTAGTGCAATACCCGTGGTACGCTCAGCTGAGCGCACCACTCTCTGTAGGGCCTTCTTGTCCTGTGCCGTGCTGTTGCCATACCAGGCAGTGATGTTTCCAGTCAAGATGCTCTCTACAGCTCCGGAGTAGAAGGACTGGAGTATCTTCCCAGATACTCTGAACTTCCTTAACTGTCTCAGGTGGTAGAGGCGCTGCTTCGCCTTTTTTACGACTGAGTCTATGTGTGTTGTCCATGTCAGGTCCTCTGAGATGTGGACCCCCAGGTACTTGAAGCTGCTCACCCTGTCCACGGTAGCCCCGTTTATTCTCAGTGGTGTGTGTGTCTCCTGCTGTCTCCTCCTAAAATCCACGATCAGCTCCTTGGTTTTACCAATGTTCAGGAGCAGGTTGTTGTCCTGGCACCAGCGTTCCAGTACCTCAACCTCCTCCTGGTAGGCCTTCTCGTCGTTGTCCGAGATCAGCCCCACCACCACTGTGTCGTCCACAAACTTCACTATGGAGTTGGAGCTGAACTTGGCCACACAGTCGTGTGTGTATAGTGAGTACAGCAGGGGGCTCAGAACACAGCCCTGGGGTGACCCGATGCTCAGGGTGATGGTGTTTTTATTTTACTTTAAAAAGCCAATTTTTTTTTATTTCAAGATAATCGAACCACCACTATACGTCATCCATATCTCTGCCTGTATTATTCTACCAGAAAAAAGAAAAAAGAAGAATGAGCGTGATGGCTGAGCGAACCTTGAGAAGCGGGGCCGGCCCCGTGGACGGAGCTACCATGGCTGAACTGATGGAGGAACTCAGGCTGGCTTTCACCACGGAGTTCAGAACGGAGTTCAGAGCGTTTGCAGCCTCACTCGAAACCAGATTCGACGGATTCCAACTGGTGGTCGCAGACCATACCCAACGCCTGGCCTCCGTGGAAGACGGCATGGATACATGGTCTGGTAGGGTGGTGGAGCTGGAGGCCAGATGCACAGCTCAGGACGAAGTCATCGGCAAGCTAAAAAACAAGCTAATTGATGTCGAATCACGCAGCCGGCGTTCTAATATACGCATCCTGGGCCTGGATGAATCCCTACACAGCAACCGTCCTAGTGTCTTTTTCGCAGAGGTCCTGGTGCAAATCATGGGGAAAGACGTCCTCGCTACACCACCGGAACTCGACCAATGTCACAGGACACTAACACCCAAGCCAGCGCCCGGCTCCAGGCCCAGGGCCATAATCGCCCGCTTGCACCACTACAAGATCAAGGAGATTATTATCCTGGAAGCTCGCAAACGGAGAGGGAATCTGACATACAGAGGGAAACCAGTTTCAATCTTCGAAGACTACTGCCCCGAGGTGGTCGAGCAGCGATCACACTACCGAGATGTCATGGGGCCCCTGTACAAGCGTGGATTCAAACCATCGCTCCAGTTCCCCGCGAAGCTCATCATCAGAGCCAAGGATGGCACAAAGATACATCTAACGTCGCCCAAGGACGCCGTGGACTTCCTGAGGACCCGGCCCAGAGAAACCCCGACCCCGACTCCGGCACCACCAGACCCGGACCCGACGGACCTGATGCCGGCTTCGCCGGACCCAGACGCGAACCCGACGGACTCGATGCCGGCCTCATCAGATCCAGATGCGGTGGTAGCATGACTCTGGGCCGTTAGCATCCTGCTACGGCTATCACACAGAGAGGGGTTGCATTTAATATTTTATTACATATGTGGTTATGGATGAATACTTGACGTTAGGCTTCGCCTGGAAGTTTATCTTTTTCTTTTCTCTCGCTATCTGACATAAGGGGAGGAGGGGGACAATTCTGTTGTATATGACTGTTGTACTGTTGCACGACTATAGTCACGGGCTAGGATGCTAAGTGCTAACGTTCGGTTTTGGAGGGAGCGGGACCTATTTTGTTTCGGATATTTTTGCCACGCCTATAACTTTTACGCGCTATACCAGCGCCCAGCCGTGTTTTGGCTCATTGCCACCGGGATGCGTTTACTGTTGCTTGCACATTGAACAAACTGGGGTATCGTGGCTGCGCCAGCCGGGCCGCGGCTATTCGAATCCCAACCGGTTCATGTGACCCGCATGGCTCCCGTCAATATCTGCTGCTGACAACGTGCTCGCTGGAGCGGCAGACGGCCCCCTACACAGCGCCCTCCTTTGGCGGGGAGGCCTAATTGTATGAGGTCAAACCAGCGTCAGGGGAGATAACAGACCCTCGGACAAAGTATCGCCCCCTCCCGGCCTGGTGGATGTACTGCACGCCTGTTCTATCGCAGCATGCCTGGAAGATACAACCCCCCCCCCTTACCAATAGTTCTGGGCTCCAGCCGTTGACCTTACTAATGGCTTATGGTTCAATTTGAATTTTCTTGTTTACTTTACACTTTGAGGCACTTTTGTATATAGGGGAATAATAATAATAATAATAATTCATTTAATTTATATAGCGCTTTTCAATAACCCGAAGTCGCTGACAGTAGTCGGGAGCAAGAGTACAAACAAAGAAACGAAAGCAAAGAAACAAAAACTAAGAAACAACAAAGAAACAAAAACAAAAGGAACATGAGACCATGGGGGGAACAGGGGAGACAACATGATAGCACAAAAAAGACTGGAGACAGACATCAATCAGGTTGGAGGGGAGGGGGGGTTTAAGGGTGGGGGGTGGTTGGAGGCAAGGGAGAACAGGTGGGTTTTGAGGCGAGCTTTGAAGGTGGAGAGTGTAGGGGAGTCTCTGATGGACTGGGGGAGGGAGTTCCAGAGTCGGGGTGCAGTACGAGAGAAGGCCCGATCTCCGAAGTTTTTAAGCGTGGATGTCGGGACAGTGACGGAGGCAGTGGAGGAGGACCGGAGGGAACGGGTGGGGCGGTAGGGAAGAAGGAGATCAGTCAGGTAGGGGGGGGGCCAGGCTGTGGAGGGCTTTGAAGGTGAGGAGTAGTGTTTTAAAGTTTATGCTGTGTTTGATCGGGAGCCAGTGGAGGGAGTGGAGGACAGGAGTGATGTGTTCGCGGGACCGGGTGTTAGTGAGGAGGCGGGCGGCTGAATTTTGGACCATTTGCAGTTTATGGAGGGAGCGGGAGGTGATACCAGTGAGGAGGGAGTTGCAGTAGTCCAGGCGGGAGGAGAGGAAGGCGTGAATGAGGGATTCAGCAGCGGGGGGGGAGAGGCAGTGACGGATTTTTGCGATGTTGCAGAGGTGAAAGTAGGATATTTTTACGATGGAGCGGACGTGGGGGTCAAATGAGAGGGTGGGGTCAAGGAGGACACCAAGGTTTCGGACTAGGGGGGAGGGGGTGATGGTGGAGTCGTTGATGGCGAGTGTGATGGGTCCGGATCTGGTGAGGGTGGTTTTGGTGCCAATGATGAGAAGTTCAGTCTTGTCACTGTTCAGTTTGAGGAAGTTGTGAGTCATCCAAGTTTGGAGTTCGGTGATGCAGGAATGTGGCAGTTAGCCACTGAGATGGTTCTACGAATGGTAGGTTTGAAGTCTCTGGAAATGTTGGTGAGTCCCTGTGATGTTGGGGAAAGACCCACTGGTCCCACACCTTTATATGTTTTTAATGTCATTAATATTTGTTTTATGTATGGCTCAAAGTATGTGTGCATAGTGTTTAAGATAAGTGAATTCTGCATGCCCACAGGCTTGTCCAGGTCTGCCCCGCCTACACACCCCTCAATATTCTATGGCTACGGCTAACTCTGAGAGCTTTAAGCTCTGCTCCTGGAATGTTCAAGGTCTTCAGAAATTTGCTAAGAGGAAGGTGATTCTGACCTTTTTAAAGAAGGAGAATGTCTCTATTGCCTTTTTACAAGAAACCCATATGGGGCCCAAAGACACAGCTAAACTCAAAGAGTTGGGTGGGACAGGTCTTCGCCACAAACTATTCTACATTCAGTAGGGGAGTGGCCATATTGATCAACAAAAATCTCCCCTTTAGACTCATAACTTCCTCTTTAGATAGCCATGGCCGCTATGTGATTATCAAAGGGGTTCTTAAGGGTAAAGAAATGACATTTATGAATGCATACTGTCCCCCAGGCTACTCCCCTGACTTTCTATCCAAAATATTTACTGAATTTAATGGCCTGGCCTCTGAGAATGCTTTTGTGGGCGGAGACTTTAACTGTCTCTTGACAAACTCCCACCCAGTTTGGCTCCCCCCTCTAGGCAAGCAAAGATGCTCACCTCCCTATGCAAAGACACTGGATTCTCAGATGTCTGGAGAACCCTTTGCCCATCCGAACTGAAGTTCACCTTTTTTAGCGGCCCACACAAGAGCAACAGTAGAATAGACTATTTCTTCATCCCTTCCTCTAAGCTCTTTCTAGTATCGTCCTGCACAATCTGAAGTATTGTTTTATCGGATCACGCCCCTATATATCTGGTCTACTCCCTGTCAGAAGAGAGGGCGCTGTCGAGGCGTTGGCGCCTCAACCCATACCTCCTCAAGGATGATATGTTTCGAATCGGAATTTAAAATGTTCTACTCAATTAACTCGCATTCTACGGATAACCCGTCTCTGCTCTGGGAAACATCCAAGGTCTTTTCTCACGGACTGATTATGTCTTACGTATCATCCAAGAAACGCAAGAAAAATGAACAATGCAAACTTCTTGAATCCAAACTAGCCGACCTTGAGAATCAACATGTTTCAAACCCAGCCTCGGCTGTGCTTATAGGACTTACGGCCACCAGAACTGCATTAAACACTCTTCTGATCCAGGACGCCGAATACTCTCTTAAATTTGCCAGACAGAGAATGTACGAACACGGTGACAAGCCTGGTAGGTGCCTAACTAACTTGGCAAAAAAAAGGGCTGACACCCAAGTAATAGCCTCAATCTCGAACTCCAACGGGGTCAGGTCCTTTGACACCAAAACTATTAATAAAGAGTTTGCCTCTTTCTATGCCCAACTCTATAGGACCGAACGACCCGACGGTGCTCTCTCTGACATGCAAGCTTTTTTCGCTGACTTGCACCTCCCTAAGGTATCGAAAGATCAGAACTTGCTCCTTAACGCCCCAATTACGAAGGAAGAAGCTCTGGGCGCCCTTAAGGCTATGCCATTTGGTAAGGCTCCGGGCCCGGACGGTTTCGGATGCGAGTTCTATAAGGAATTCGGTCATATTCTTTTGGATCCCCTGCTGGCAATGCTTAATCACTCCTCTGAGGTGGGGATATTACCCCAGTCCCTACGGGAAGCTAATATTTGCCTTCTCCTTAAGAAGGCTAAATGCCCTGAAAAGTGTGCCTCCTATAGGCCTATAGCCCTACTTAATTCGGACCAAAAATTGCTCTCCACCTCTAATGTGTGCGACTGTCGATCTAATGTATGAAACGGTTGGTCTAAGGACCGTATTCATGCATGCGTTAACCGGTGTTCCATTGAATTAACTTGCAGAGGACTTAGCAAGTTTAAAGTGGGGGGAAATGTAGCACCCTGAATATTCGACTATTATTCAGAAGTGCTGACTTGGCCTTTTATCTCCCCTTTGTGCACAAAGACATGTTAACCAGTTTCCCTTGATATTCTCCTGAACAATGACGCGAGTGTCTCCTTCTCTCACTGGCTGGAATATGGATTATAAACACTAACTGAATCATATTCAATTCACCCAGTTCTTCCTGTGGGGCTAGTTGGCGGTGCCAGCAGGGGGCGGCGGTGGCAGGCGGAGCGCAGGAGGGAGGCGTCGAGGAGAAGCAAGTCACCTGAACGGAAGTGGAGAGAACCAGTCTCTTCGGCGTTGAACGTGAACCTGAGAAGAAGTGTCGTTGAGGAGCCCCGTCGTGAAGCACACGGTGACTGTAATTGGACTCAAGTATATTTCGGGTTATGATAGAAATATAAGCGTTAGTAGCGTGTTGAACATCCTAACGGAACAACCCTAGTGATACAGCGAGTTATCCTAGAAGCAAGCGGTATATTAAAGTGGCTAATGCTAACGTTATCCCCTCCAGCGAGGTGCCCCCGGCAAGCGTTGCCTGAAGAGAGCTGGTGGTTAGAGGCACCGTGCGTTGCTGCATGTTCGATTAGCAGGAGGGCCTTCTCAGACCCACAGAGTAGCTTCAGTTAAGGTAGCCATCAGATTATCACGCGCGCCAACACAGCTCGTCGACCAGCAGCTTGTCAGCACCGGCAGTCAGCAGCCTAGCACGAGAGTTCGTCTCGTCGGAGCAGAGGACGCCGCCTCCCCAGCAGAGGTGGCCACCACCCAGCACGCGCCTCCAGCCTGTTACTGCCCCCCTGCCTACCACAGCTTGCTAGCTCCTGGGACGAGAGCGTTCGACGCCATCTTACCACCCGGACGAGTGGTGGTGAGGGCGAGGCCGCCATCTTGGCTAAGTACAGTGGCACTTCGGTGACCAAGATCATATCGTACATTACACAGTGTGTCGCGTCCTACGGGCGAAGATAATGGTTGCTAACCACAGTGCATAGGGGTACTCCACAAACATTTCATGCCGGCATTAGTTAGGACTTTTGTTTGGTAAAGTGGGCCCACATTTTCATTTCATTTGAGTGTGATAATGTGTATGTTCATTCATAATAATTTCCCATCCAGTTAACCCTTCTCTTCTTGGGGGTAACATAATGCTGCCATATATGTAAAGCCTTAGAGGGGTATTATTATTGGTACTAGCCCAGACGTGGGTAATGAGTCAGTTACATTGGAGTCTGCAATATCTGGGTCGATTATCTTTGAGTCTGCAATATCTGAGTCTATATTATCTGGGTGTACAATATCAGTTGTCTGCAAGGTATTGAGTTACGACTCGAATAATAGGAGAACTACATTTCATTTGACTCATTGCCGTTGGATATTTGTAACTGACCAGTCCTTAAATAACACTAAAGGATGTAGATGGGAGTCTTGTGTGTGTGTCTTTTACTGAGCCTAACCATACCCCTTTTTGATGCGGGTAATATTATTATTATTTAACCCTTTCCCCTTCCAGTCATTAAGGTCTCTAGTGGTCATCGAGGGAGGGTACTGCTTGCGGGAGGAACGAATCTATTTATTCATCTATCAGTCACTAGGTGTGGGAGGGCTAACGGAGGTATTGGGGGAAGTGAGAGCGAGTTGGGGAGTACTGCTGACCGCCCCGGAGAGGCGAGGAAGACCAGAGTACCAAACCAGGTTGGTAAATCCCGGGCCCCATCCACTCCCACTGCCGGCCTCCTGTTTGACGCTCCAGGCCCAAAGACGAGGGTGCAGTCAGACGGAGCTCTACTGCGTCCCGCTACCCAGTGGCTGTGCACACCCGTTCCCATGAAGCAGGGATAATCCACCCTGCTACATCAAGTATCAAACAAGAGGTGGACGCAGGCAAATACTGCGGCATGGTCATGTTGGACCTACAAAAGGCCTTTGACACGGTCAATCACTCCATTCTGATTGACAAGCTAAAAGCAATTGGTTTTGATAGTCTATCAGTGAGCTGGATGCAATCCTACCTTGAGGGGAGGGAACAGATGGTGGAGGTAAACGGTACCCTATCCCCCCCCCTCACAGTGAGCTGTGGTGTTCCACAAGGAAGCATACTAGGACCGCTACTGTTCCTAATTTATGCAAATGACATGTCGTCAGCTTGTGACTGCAACTTGTTCCTGTTTGCGGACGACTCAGCCCTGCTGGTCTCTGACAAGAACAAGTTACAGGTTGAAAAAACCCTCAGCTCAGAACTAGGCAGAATCTGCATATGGCTCGCTGATAACAAACTATCATTACACCTGGGCAAAACAGAGTCCATTCTCTTCGGTTCAAATAACAAACTCAGCAAGACCGACGGCTTCTCAGTTACAGTGGGTGACAATATTGTCACAAGGAAAGATGAAATTACCTACCTGGGTTCCATCCTAGAGGCTAATCTCTCCTGTGACAAAATGGCATCCAATGTAATCAAAAAAGTCAACCAACGAACTCGATTCTTGTACCGGATCTCCTCTCTGGTAAACAAGAATACCCTGAAGACTCTGGCAGGAGCACTCATTCAGGGGTACTACGACTATGCTTGCACCTCATGGTACCAAAGCACCTCAAAGGCGCTAAAAACAAAATTACAAACATCTCAAAACAAACTGGTCAGACTACTGCTTGACCTTACTCCTAGAACCCACCTCACCCCTGCCCACTTTGACAACCTAGGATGGCTTAGAGTAGACGACAGAGTAAAGCAACTTGCAATGGGCCTGGTCTACAAGATACACTACACGACCAAGGTACCCATGTACATGTCAAAATACTTCCCAAAGGTCAGTGAATACCACGATCACAACACCAGAGGGAGCTCCACAAATCATGTTAAACCCAGATTCGGCTCAAATAAGGGACTAAACACGTTTCGCAATTATGCCACATCAATGTGGAACGCCCTACCCAAAGCTGTAAAGGAATGTGGATCACTACCCACTTTCAAAACCTCTCTCAAGGGACACCTACGGGAGACTGCAATTCAACACTGGCCCCTGTAAATATCCTAACCCAACCCCCTCCAATGTACAGTCATTTACCTAGTATGGTTTTGTCAATAGTCCAATGCACAATTTAGTTTGTTTGTACAGTGTCTCCTCCCCCCCCCCTCAATGTACAGTTTTACTTGTTTATACAGTGTGCCCCCCCCCCAACCACCTCCAATGTAAATTACCCAGTATGGTTGTCAATATCCCAATGTACCCAACCCCCCCCCACCCAACCTCCTCCAATGTACAGTTTCTACGTCAAATGTATATACTCCCTTTTCTTGACTCCTTCTGTATCACAAACAGTACTGTATTTGCAAATCTGGTATGTCAGAAATGTATAGATGTAGCAGTACTGACTATCTGTATGTCATGTATGTCATATATGTCCTGATGAATTGAAAATGGGGGACCCTGATGTAAACAAGACAAGTCTTTCTCTGGTCTGCATCCCCTTAACAATTGTGTGTATTGAGCTGTACTGTATTGTACCCATTCTGCAATCTGTTAATAAAGTTTTCAATCAATCAATCAATCAATCAATCAATCAATGTACAGGCACTTTTCACCACAAGGGCTAGCACCAGCCGACAGTCACTTTAAGGCAATATGCACTTATTTATTTTAGGTACTGTAGCATTTTTTCTTTTTAATTGTTTGTGTAAAACTTTTATTGTGGGGATTGTATTGCATGTATTCTTGTGTTTTTATATTGTATGTTTTTATAATGTATGCACTGTATCTGTATGTGCTGGCACCAAGACAAATCCCAATCAACCATGTGTTGAAATGGCAATACAGTTTTCTATAAACAAGACAAACGTCTTTCTCTGGTCTGCATTGTGAAATCCCCTTAACAATTGTGTGTATTGAGCTGTACTGTCTGTATTGTACCCATTCTGCATTCTGTTAATAACATAATCAATAGTAATCCCTGTTGAAACGAGGCGAAGTGTTCCACTTGTCTGACTCCTCCCCCGGCTGCTCTCGCGTGTTTTCTCCACTTCCCTGACTCCTCCCCGGCTGCTCTCGCGTGTTTTCTCCACTTCCCTGACTCCTCCCCGGCTGCTCTCGCGTGTTTCTCCACTTCCCTGACTCCTCCCCGGCTGCTCTCGCGTGTTTTCCCCCGGCTGCTCTCGCGTGTTTTCTCCACTTCCCTGACTCCTCCCCGGCTGCTCTCGCGTGTTTTCCCCCGGCTGCTCTCGCGTGTTTTCCCTCTCCTCTCTGAAAGTAACCTCGCCCTCGATCCGCTCCACGACAACATCTTCCTGATGACTGACACACGCTTTGTGTGTTTCTAGTGTAAAGTGTCTCTGTGACGGAACTCTACTGGACCAAGGCTTTCTACTCAAACATCTGGATCAGAACCGTCTTCTTGTGGAACCAGACAGCAGACTGGACACCACAACATCTGTAAGTACAAACATGTAAACATTGTTTCCTCTTATTGCTCCTCCTTGCAGAAGCGGCGAGAAAGGAGCCTTGAAGTTGTACAATCCCAGTTGAATTGTAGAACATGCCAAATGTTTTCCATGTTTGTACTTTACCGTCTCCATGGAAACTAACTGCGAGCATCTGCAGCGACGTGATTCTGTTCACAATTAAATGTTACATTTCTCCCGATACCGGGAGCTCCCGCTGTTAGCTCGATCGTAGCTGTAGCTTCAAGTCCACTTTTATTATCACATACGGTTCAAGTACATTACATGAAATGCTTGGTTCTGTATGAGCTTCCTGGCGTTGTTCTTCATACAGTAAACATGAACCAAATCAACACAATCTGGACGGAGCTCAACGAGGCGCCATCTTGTTGACGTTCTTCCTCAATGAATTGGGTCATAAAGGAGAAAAGAGCTGCAGACGTAGTACAAGAGTTTTACTGTTTTACTATTAATCATTTGTTTGGGGACTGCGGTCAAGTGAGCCGTCTTTTGCTTTTGCGTGGTCAAGTGAGCCGCTCTTGTTTTTCGAGTGCGCGATTAGTTCCAGGTTTACGGTAATGCATTAAAACAAGCCTGGGACGCTGTTGTAATGAACCGACGTGACTTTTGAACACAGTCTCACAAGTAGATCTTACAGAAATACTTAATATGACATTGAATGCGCATCGAATCAATAGGACGTTTAGTCTAATCAATAGGACGTTTCGTATGTGCAGTATTATTGAACATCGAATCAATAGGACGCGCAGTATATTCGATCACTAAACTAAAGCTACAGACAATTCCACAGAGGAACACTTCCGGTGAGGATTTCAAAGTAAAGGATGGCATGTGGTTCATTTCTATTATTTCATAAGTAGTTTATTACACTGCCATGTTTGTACTTAATACTTCTCAAGACTACTTGCACAAATAATATTAACTACTTTTACTGTGTACTTTGAGTAATTTGAGTTTCAAAGTCCTTTTTATAGAACAATGAGTATTTTCGACTACCTTTGATGTGGGATAAAAAAAGATTTTCCCATAAGCACTTTATGAAACTGCCATGGTTGTACTTAGTACCTCTTAGACTACCTGTACAAATTATATGAAATATTTTTACTGTGTACTTTTTGAGTAATTTCAGTTTTAAAGTCCTCAGAATCAGCATTTTCGACTAACTTTGATGTGGGATAAAAAAAGATTTTCCCATAAGCACTTTATGAAACTGCCATGGTTGTACTTAGTACCTCTTAGACTACCTGTACAAATTATATGAAATATTTTTACTGTGTACTTTTTGAGTAATTTGAGTTTCAAAGTCCCCAGAATCAGCATTTTCGACTAACTTTGATGTGGGATAAAAAAAGATTTTCCCATAAGCACTTTATGAAACTGCCATGGTTGTACTTAGTACCTCTTAGACTACCTGTACAAATTATATGAAATTTTTTTACTGTGTACTTTTTGAGTAATTTGAGTTTCAAAGTCCCCAGAATCAGCATTTTTGACTAACTTTGATGTGGGATAAAAAAAGATTTTCCCATAAGCACTTTATGAAACTGCCATGGTTGTACTTAGTACCTCTTAGACTACCTGTACAAATTATATGAAATATTTTTACTGTGTACTTTTTGAGTAATTTCAGTTTCAAAGTCCCCAGAATCAGCATTTTCGACTAACTTTGATGTGGGATAAAAAAAGATTTTCCCATAAACACTTTATGAAACTGCCATGGTTGTACTTAGTACCTCTTAGACTACTTGTACAAATTATATGAAATATTTTTACTGTGTACTTTTTGAGTAATTTGAGTTTCAAAGTCCCCAGAATCAGCATTTTCGACTAACTTTGATGTGGGATAAAAAAAGATTTTCCCATAAGCACTTTATGAAACTGCCATGGTTGTACTTAGTACCTCTTAGACTACCTGTACAAATTATATGAAATATTTTTACTGTGTACTTTTTGAGTAATTTGAGTTTCAAAGTCCCCAGAATCAGCATTTTCGACTAACTTTGATGTGGGATAAAAAAAGATTTTCCCATAAGCACTTTATGAAACTGCCATGGTTGTACTTAGTACCTCTTAGACTACTTGTACAAATTATATGAAATATTTTTACTGTGTACTTTTTGAGTAATTTGAGTTTCAAAGTCCTCAGAATCAGCATTTTTGACTAAATTTGATGTTGGATAGGGAGAACTGACCGGAGGTAGGCGGGAGCGGTTCCCTTTGCCGCACGGTATGCTAGGTCGAGGGCCTTGAAGCGGATTCGTGCAGCAATGGGGAGCCACAAGTCTCCCAGTCACACAAGTCTCCCAGTCACACAAGTCTCCAAGTCACACAAGTCTCCAAGTCACACGAGTCTCCAAGTCACACAAGTCTCCAAGTCACACAAGTCTCCAAGTCACACAAGTCTCCCAGTCACACAAGTGTCCCAGTCACACAAGTCTCCCAGTCACACAAGTCACATGAGTCTCCCAGTCACACAAGTCACACGAGTCTCCAAGTCACACAAGTCACACAAGTCACACGAGTCTCCAAGTCTCCCAGTCACACAAGTGACTTGGAGACTTGTGTGACTGGGAGACTCGTGTGACTTGTGTGACTGGGAGACGTGGTAAATACACAGGTCACAACATGTTTACAGGAACGTTTGGGAGTTGTATTTGGAGTATATTTCCTGACTGTAGTGAACTAGGCTATGTCTGCCCCGCTTCCAGTGATGAAGCTAAGCTAGGCTAACGGTCCAGGCGTTCCCTAAGCCCAATGCATGCAGAGAGACGAAAAAGGTATGTACCGGTATCTTCTTGTCCAACTCCAGGGAAGATGTTAAATAAGCTAATTTCCGGGGGGCAGGTGGCGCACGGAGATTACGTTCGTCACCAACACCGGGAGACACTAGGATTCGCCTGTTCGAATCCAGCTCCCGGCGTTGCTATCAGCTTGGCTGGCCTCTCACACTGATACAATTGGCTGTATCAGGGGGTGGGAAAGCTGAAGGGTGGGTCCTGGGCGTTGTGGACAGCGACCCCTACAGTTCGGTCGGGGCGCCTGCTCAGCGAGGGTTGGAACTGAGGAGAGATAGTGTGGCCTCCCACACGCTACACTCTCCCCGGTGAGAACCTGCGCGGCCAGGTTGGCCTGCCCCAGGCTGCACATGCGTCGGAGGAAAGCATGTGACAGTCTCCGGTCTCCCGGACCAACAGTAGGGGAAAGTACGCAACAACCAGGAAGGGTGGGATAAGAGAAAAATCGGGAAAAAGGAGGGGAAGAAAGATAATAAAAAAAATAAAAAAAAATAAGCTAATTTCCCAAAATGTTCGAGTTTTCCTTTAAGATGCCTCGGCGGCGCATAGAACAAGTGAGCCCAATGTCTATCACTATCTGTCTGTCTCTGTTTGTTTCTCTCCGTCGGTCAACAAGTTTTTAGCTAATTAACATTTTCAATGTGCTTTCACTGAAAGAGCCTGTTTTTAGAGCGAGTGCCTTGTTTGAAAGTTTACCTCCATCCAGTTCCATGAAAATCTTTTGGACTACTTCAAAGGTGTAGCGGAGCTGCGCAGGGTAGCTGAGGTTTAAGGCATACATCAGTCCGAACAGCATTGCAACAGCTAATGCGCCATTATCCAGACCTTTCAATATCTTGATGCCTTCGAGGATAATTCCTATGTTCTCTGGTTCGTCACTTGAAGCATGATCTTTAAGAACATAAATCCCCACAGTGGTGTCTTCGATGGCCTTGTTGATGACATCTTCATCCATACCCTGTAGAAAACAGACAAAGGTTAAACAAGGGCTAACACTATATTGATTGATTGAAAATAAGGAATAAATTAGGGGTGGAACGGTTCACAAAGTCCACGGTTCAGTTCGTGTCACGGTTTTCGGTTTGGTTCGGTATACGTTGTTTTTTTATTGAAACATGTTTGAACACTTCAAAAATACCATACATCAGCATAAGATATATAGCCTAAAAATAATCCAACTTTTCAGTTATTTTCAAGGACGTACTGTAGTCATGCAAAAACTGAAAGAATGAGGCAGTTTGACATCACGCACAACATTTTGACAGTGACCAGTTAGAGCTAGGAGAGATTTTGGTACAGCAAGAGGGGAGGCATTGCTGATTTAAACATGCTCCTCATTTATTTGGTAAAAATAAGGTTTACAGCGGTTTGCCTTAAATAATGTTTGGCACACTAAGACCGAACTGACTGAAAAATATAGGCTACATTGGTCAAAGTTTCAAGTTTCTTTAATAGTTGTCATACAGAAGTACAGAATACTTTTGTACAAAATGCTTCTTACTGTTGCGCTCCAGAGACTGTGCATGACAAGATAAGTATGAAATAAAAACATAGTAAAAATAGTAAAAATTAGAAGTAAAAAAGGAGGTCACAGTGTTCAGTTTAGACATATGTACAATGTTCGTAGACGCAGTTACCATACAATATACAATACTGTGCAGTGTACTAATATACAATACTATATAGTGCAAGGCATAAATGGACGAGGTGCATATATACAATACTATATAGTGCAAGGCATAAATGGACGAGGTGCAGTTTAGGTACAATTCACAGTAGGTGTACGAGTTGTAGTGCAAATCCTTTATCAATAAATATAAAGTGTAAGTGTGTTTGTGTGATCTAAAGTGTGGAGAGTGGGTGCTGCAGTGTGTTGTTTGTTTGAGTGAGTGTGTGCGTGTGGGTGTGTGTGCTGTGTGCATTTGATGGTTGTTGCATAGTGATTATTGTTCGTTTAGCGATTATTGTTCGTTTAGCAGCCTGATGGCCTGGGGATAGAAGCTCCTTCTGAGTCTTTCTGTGCTCGCCATAAGACTCCGGTATCGCTTGCCTGACGGCAGCAGTTCAAAGAGGCAGTTGTTCGGGTGGCTCGAGTCCTTAATAATTCTCTTAGCCTTCCCCTTGCACCGCTTGTTGTAAATGTTCTGGAGGGTGGGAAGCCCCCCTCTAATTGTGCGTTCGGCTGAACGTGTCACTCTTTGTAGTCTGCTACGGTCTTTTGCAGTGCTATTCCCAAACCAGGAGGTGATGTTGCCGGTCAGGATGCTCTCTATTGTACATGAGTAGAAGTTCCTAAGGATCTTCTGACTGACTTGGAACTTCCTTAGGCGCCTGAGGAAGTAGAGGCGTTGTCGTGCCTTCTTCACAACACTGTCAATGTGTGTGGTCCATGTCAAGTCCTCGGATATGTGGGCTCCGAGGTACTTGAAACTGTTCACTCTCTCAACTGGTGCCCCGTCGATGCTGAGGGGGCTGTAGTCCTTGACCCCCGACCTCCTGAAGTCCACAATCATCTCTTTTGTTTTGCTGACGTTCAAAGTATTAACTTAGTGCAAACAAACAAAATAATTAAACCTTTCTATTTTTGTGGCCACATTATATACAAAGGCCATCAACATAAAGTATGCATATGCTCAACCAGCACTAGACTTTCTTTTCTTTAAAATAAACATAAAAAAACAATGTAAACAACGTTTAAATTCCCTGATTGTCAGTTCTTAACCCTTTCACTGCCACACTACCAAACGGTTAACCCTTTCACTGTGACAATACACAGAATGTTAATGGAAAGATTCGTTTTCCGCTTGAAATTAAAGTGCAGTATTTGAAATACAATGAAAGGAATATGGCTGGATTTCTTGGATCAAATGGAAAAGTGTCAGTGTTTAAAAAAATAATAAAAAATAAACAAACAAATTAGAAGGCCATCAATATTAAATGCAGCATAAATCAAACTAACACACACACACTACTGTTTCAAAACAACACTGTTCTGTTCATTCTATATATTTTTTTGATCCACTTTTTCTCCTTATTTTCTATTTTTTTTCCATCCCAATTTCGTATTATCCAATTCTTCCCTCCCCTGTCTTGAATGTTGCTAGACTATGCCTCCCACTGGTCGGCTGTAGTGAGGATGGAAGCCTTGCATCACGTGTCCCCTCCGGTACACGAGGAGGCAGCCTGTCGCATCTTTTCACCGCAGCAGCTCAAGCTCTCAGTGGCGAGGAGCAACGCGTGAGAGGCTCACGCTGCCCCCGCTACTTCCTGTTTCCGCCACACCGGCGTCACCCAACCGACCTGTAGGAGTCGCTGTCCACAACGTCCAATCCCCACCCACCGGCTTTCCCACCCTCTAACACTGCCAATTGTGTTAGTATGACGGCCGGCCAAGCCGGTAGCAACGCAGAGAGCTGGGCTTGATACCAGCGTATCCTGCGTTAGTGGCGAGCGCCTTGCCCACTGCGCCACTCAGCCGCCCTGTTCATTCTATTTTAAAAATATGTACATTGTCCGTCTACATTTATTTAGACTAACATTATTTAAATATTGAGTGCAACACAGTAATTGTGAAACTGTGGTGGATTAACGTAATTCACCCACGGAACTGTCTGTGGGTTGGGGGGTCCGCACGGACAATTTAGCGTGTGGTACCTTACTACCTTCGTACCTTCTCGAATCTACCTGCAGTGGAAGTAGAGTAGAGTCGAATCATGTTTAACCATGCAGTGTAAAAGCGGCAATAGTCCCGGTTGGATAGTTGGTAAGTAAACACAGTTGTATGTTAGCCTTCTTGGATGTTGAATAAACGCCTAGCATTGTCTTTCGACACCCCACCTCAGACTCCCATTTTCTTCTCTGCTAGCTACGGTAACATTTCATTGATGTCTGATGATAATGATTTCACTGGCTGTATTGGAGCTGGCGGGCTACCATAGTTAAACGTGCATTGTACTTGTAGCGTCACAAACCGTGCTAACGTTATGGCAAGATGTGTGTTGGGCTATGTAATGTTAATGCCGGTTTTTAAAGTCGTAATGAAGATTGATTTATATTGCGCTTGCCATTTCCACAAACTTTCTACGAACTGACTAGCACCTGCTGCTGCAGCCGACGCTTCACCTCTCCCGCCTCCGTGCCAAATGAAGATTTTTTTTGCACATCCCCTGAACCGAACAATACACACATGCCCCGAACCGTGGAGGTCGTACCGAACGGTGTACGGTTTGAATGCGTACCGTTCCACCCCTAGAATAAATCCATGGGGAAATAGATCCACAGATTGAAGATGCTGTGCAACTTAGATGTGATCTGTTTAAAACCTCTTCCACCCGACGGGACCGGTACAGGTCCCGAAATGACATCTGGTCATAAATCAATATTTTCCTGACCGTTCTATAAAAGTAATGATTTTTATTTCAAACGTATTCAAGTATAAACATAACCATGTCACAACAGCATGTATAATGTATATTATCATTAGGGATGTCCGATATTATCGGCCGACCGATATTATCGGCCGATATCGGCAGTAAAATGTGATATCGGAAAATATCGGTATCTGTTTAAAAAAAAATTAAAAACAATAACAATATTGCATACAGTGAAATTATTAGTTACCTGAAATTATTCAGTTTTTTTTGGGGGGGAAACCCTGCATATATCGGTATCGGTTGATATCGGTATCGGAAATTAAGAGTTGGACAATATCGGAATATCGGTATCGGTAAAAAAGCCAATATCGAGCATCCCTAATTATCATCAATACGTTAGTTTAGGAATAGGTTAAAGTGTTAGATAGATTTTCCTCTTTGAAATGTCTGTATATTCCGCGAGAGGCGACCATTTTGTAAAACCTTGAATCATGGGAATTGTAGTTTTTTTGCGGCCATTTTGTAATAGACATCGCTAGCTGTCGATCAGCGTTGGAATTTTTCAAAACTACACCTCCTGTAAGTTTCTATGGGGTTCAAAGTTCTGTATGGATTATTTCAATAACTGTTATTATTTTGGATAATTCTACCACAAAAGGTAACGTTTTTGACAAATATTGAAACAGTTAGTTTCTCTTCCCTATTGTTAGCATGCAGCAACAATTAGATCTGAAATTAGTTTCAAAACGGTTGCACTGTGGTGAAAATAAAAAAGTACAGTAGATTTCATTATCTGTTATTATGCACGCCTGGTGATACTAAATCCAAATTGAACTCAGGCATTTGAAAGATAATATGTATCAGTGGAGGCTGCTGACCAAATTTTTAGGTGAAGCACAAATTATTATATTATTAAATTATATTTTTTAAACATCCCCAACGCTGCAACACCCCCATTTCTCCCAGGTGTCAGGCTCCTCATTCGCTTCCATTCATTTTGGGGACCATGTTTAAATATCATCCTTCTGAAGTATAAACAAACTATACTGCTGTGACGATTTCAATAAAACAGACATTTCTGAGTCAATAGTATGCAGTGGTGTTGCGCAATATGTCGGGGCCCCCCCGCAGGGCAGACCACTCCCCTAAATCAAACCAAGCAGACCATGGCTCGGCGGCCCGATCAAACCAAGCAGACCATGGCTCGGCGGCCCGATCAAACCAAGCAGACCATGGCTCGGCGGCCCGATCAAACCAAGCAGACCATGTACAGTATACAGTGGCTAATATACTATCAATACTACTATTGAATATACATACACTATTCATTTCATTTACACTATACATTTCATCAAACCAGCATGTCATGTCTCCCTTAACTGTCGGTGAAAAGAGGGAGAACTACAATGACCAGAATTGCCTGGCAATGTTTACTTCCTCCTCCACAGAGGCACTAGTCACTAGATCTGATCAGTGCAACGTACGCTAGCCTAGCCACAAGCTAGCGGCAAACATTCATTCTGTTGTGAAGGATCAGATTAAACCGAATATATATATTTATTTATATATATATATTTAAATAGTATTTGTATATCGTTTGATATCCCCTGTATATTCCTTGTACAATATGCACCGAATATCCCTTTAGTCTACTAAACAGCCCATAATAGTTTCATTCTACCATTGGACGAGAACCTGGCGCCAGGTTGCCATACCCCTAGGTTCAAGTTCAATCGTGCCGCCCAACATGTCGTGGCAAGCCCCGGTTCCGTGTAGGAATACGTCTGGCGAAATACGAATGGTACTATTTGTTCATAGCGCATATATATATGGCGCAAGTAAAGTAGAACTTTCTTTTAGTCCAGTTCTTTACCCTCCAACAGAGTGACAGACGCGAAGCCTCACCCACGACGCACGTGTGGTGTAGTAAGGCCTACTTGGCCTCAGAATAGGCATTGAGATATCGTGTGGATTAATAGTTGAATAGTCATAGTTTGGCACTATACCGTCGAGTTGGACGTATTCTATTAAGCTAATAATAGTCTATTTATGTATGGTGCATCGTTCGGTTAGAGTTATAAAGTTATCAGTACCCCCCATCGTTCCTGACGTTATCTGGACGCTTAACCAGGCTGGGCAGACCCCTAGTGGTGCTTGCATCCGAGGAGCTCCGGGCCAGGGCGACTGGACCTGTATATTGGATTACTCTACCCGGACGACGGCGAGCCTTCCACGGCTTGGATTATGCTTTGGGTGCTTTGATTATTCCATGGATAACGGCCAACACTGCGGAGTGTTGGAACTACCCCCCGGAGAGGACTCCAGGTGAGACGGCGCTCTACACCAGTGAGGTCGCCTCACGTCTCTCCGTTGTGGACCGGCAGCTACCGTCCACCAGAGGGTCCAGCTGTATTCGTCTGCGGACCGAGGTTCTGTGGGCACCGTGTTCAAGACTTTGAATTCTCCCAAGAAATTGTCGGCCAGATGGGATACCGCCAGCGGCTTCTCTAACCCCCCCCTCCTACTGTCTTACAACCAGCGGGACCCCCCCCCCCCCTTAGTGTATCCAGCTATAATCATTTAAGTACCATCGCTATAGTTCCTAAATATCCAGGCTGTATACTTACTCCCTGCGTAACCAGAGATTGGACATTCAATGTTGATTTACCTACGAATACTCATTTGCCATACAAGTGCATATTTCAAATCATAAGTGTAAACAAGTGAACGTTGTATATACCTTTTGCTATATTAAATATTCGATTTGTACATTTGTGTGGACTTCGTTTCATCAGGTGGGAAAGTGTTCATCATACTTATATCATGTACTGGATGGCCAGAAGTTAAAGTACAAGAGGTAGTGGTATTAAATACCATATCTAACAATACAGTCAGGGAATTGTACCCCTCAGTTACACATTCATTTAGGCAGCACCACTAACACAGTGCACATAAATATTATCTGCAGGCTGCATTAGCAGCCAGCAGCCAACGTGATACATTACATTGTGTTTATATGTGACATAGCCAAGTTAACAACGTTTCATTCCCTTATTCAAATCTCTAAACAATTCGACTTGCTAACGTTAGCCATTAGCAAAGAACGCTAGCCTAGCCACAAGCTAGCGGCAACATTAATTCATTTACACTAACACAGTGCACATAAATATTATCTGCAGGCTGCATTAGCAGCCAGCAGCCAACGTGATACATTACATTGTGTTTATAATGTGACGTAGCCAAGTTAACAACGTTGCAATCCCTTAATCAAGTCTACTACAAGTATGTATTGTTCTCTGAACAGTTAGCTAACGTTAGCATCCAGGCTAATCAGGCTTTCGTTTTACAAACACTACAACTTACTTTTTTTCTGATCCAGGTGCATAAGTCCACTTCTTCATGTTGCTCAGTTGCTGGTTTATACTTTGGTCTAATGTTGGCGCAAAGTTTAATTTAGCCTACTGTGTGTTACAGCTGTACTGTAAACTACTAGCTACAAGTTAGCTTGCCTTCACTGTCCAAGATGGCGCGTTCACGTCAACTACAACTACACTAGTCTTCAACCGAGATAAAAAAAAAAGATATATCATCCAGTGCACAACAATAAGTGAACAAGTGAATAAAGATCTTAAAATATGAATGATTATATTAGGCAAATTAATGTTCTTCTTCAGGCAAAATGCACACATGAGATGATGGAACACAACTTTGACTAGAACACTGACGCCAGCCCAGCTGCAATTCTGCATGTATTTTACCAGGCAGACTCTGATTGGATTTGCAAGGCTGCCAATCATTCAACCTCCGTGTATTGGATGTCAAGGGCTGTCAATCATTAAATCCTCCATTCAATGGCAAGAGTTTAACTGCACAGTCCGTGCTTAGATGAAGTTAATAGCCTATTTTGATTGGCTGTTATTTATTATTTATTTAACAATGGGTCAACCTGTGAAGTATTCTGCACGAATAATTACTGCAGGCAATACTGCAGTGCATGCCTGCTCAGAGCTGTCAATTTTGGCCATTTTTGAAGAGGAAAACATTTATAAAAAAAAAAAAATATATATATATATATATATATATATATATATATATATATATATATATATATATAGGTATATGTAAATTAATAATAATTATGAATTATGAGTGAATTTGTATTTCACGTGTTGTCATAGAGAAACCTCCACTGATATGTATATTAGTGCTGTCAATCGATTAAAATATTTAATCTGATTAATCACATGATTGTCTATAGTTAACCCACGATTAATCGCAATTTAATCGCATTTTTTTATTTATTTTTGTATCTACCTTAAACAGATCTTTTTCAAGTTCCAAGTTTTAATACTCTTATCAACATGAGAGTCAACAAATGCTTGCTGTATGCAGCCATTTAACACAAAAGGATGACCCTCATGCATTGCAAATTTGCATCAAATTCAAAACAGGAGTGATGCACAAAATAACTTAAAGGAAAACTCCAACATTTTGGGAAATTAGCTTATTTGCCATCTACCCTGGAGTTAGACAAGAAGATACATACCTGTTTTCTTCTCTGTGCATACAGTAGGAGTAGGAAGACGTGCACCGTTAGCCTAGCTTAGCGTCAGTCACTGGAAGTAGGTTCCTCCATTAGCCTAGTTCCCAAGGTCTTCCTACTCCTACTGCATGCACAGAGAAGAAAAAGGTATGCATCTTCTTGTCTAACTCCAGGGTAGATGGCAAATAAGCTAATTTACCAAAATGTTGGAGTTTTCCTTTAAAAGAAAATAATAATTTAAAACGATGAATAAAATGTGCATGAAATAATAGGGTAAAGAAAACATTAGGAACTTGTTACATTCACCCACACAAGGGCTGATGGGCGGTATGACGGTATTAAGGTATACCGGGGTATTTAGAGATACCGACGGTATTGAAAATCAATACCGTCAAAATCACAGATCCATTTCAGTTTATATTACAGTGAAACAGAGTTTTAACAGTGGTTGGTTGTAGTGCACTGCACACACGCGCCAGCAGAGGGCGAGACCAGTCCTCGAGTCACTAGTGGAGCGAGGCAGCGAGCCGCAGAGCTGGTTGTCTATACACAGGAGGAGGAGGGAAAACCCAGCTTCACTGGAAATTAAATGAGTCGAGACACGCTTACCGTTGCTGCCTGGTGCTGTGGGCTAACTGGCTGTTCTGAGAGCTAACTGTTGTGTATGTGTATCACAACGGTGGTCACGCTTTACGGTAATGTTGCGACAGTGCTGTGAAAATACCGTAAAACGTTGTGGTAACGAGAGTGTGTGTTGTTGTGGACTGGTGGAACAAGCAAATAAACGGTAAAACGTTACGTCGCAGTCCGGTGTGTTTTTGAATACACAATACTAACTAGGGGTGCACCGATATGAAAATTGGCCACCGATACCGATTGTTCAAGTAACACAATCGGCCGATACCGATATTTGTGTATTATTTGTATAATATTTGTAAATTTTTTTAATATTTTTTTTTTAATTTTTATTTAATTTTTTTTAATGAAACTACTATATATTTGTATGTGTATGTTTGTATTTGTAGGCCTCTTTACTTACTTAAAAAAAGGAAACATCAAGAAATATGTTTATGGTATTAATTCCACCATGCCATGTAGCACTATCCCAGTATCGTCTGGCGGCCTGCAGATGGATACTGTTCTCTCAACCAGAGCTCTCAGCCAATGCAATATAACCATTTTGATTGACAGTCGATTCGGCCAATTACGCCACACCGCTAGCCAGCGTTTCCGTTAGCCGGTAATTACCGGTATTTGACCGGCAAAATCTGTTGAAGTCCGACATATTTAATCTCTCCGGTCTTAATGTCCGGTGAAAATAATTCCCTGAGTCTAAGCACAATTTGATTATTTGAATTGTATTAAAATAGGCTAAAATTAAATAGCCTATGCGATGAACGAAACAATCATTACATTTGTTTCATCGTTGCTTCTAATAATGACAACGACGTTGTCAGCGAGAGCTTAGTGCTGGGTGTGCGAACTTTTGTGAAGCTGCAGAGCCGGAGCAGCAGCAGCACAATGCAGAACTCCAGCAGTACTCCAATTCAGCCATTTTCAATTCAATGTTGGGTGGGGGGCGCTGCTGTGCGGTCCCCAGAAAAGAGCCAATAACAGCTGAATCTGCTGCTCTGCATCGACATACTCTCGCAAATAAGTCATTGGGAGGTGGAGAGAGAGAGAGTCGTCACGCAAACCCACGATAATGTTGCCGTCTCTCTGCCAAATTTCTCAGTTCTTCGCTTGATATAATTAATACAAATGTCCAATATAACGGAATTCGTTAGCTCATAAAAATGTGATTATAACAGACTGTTGTTTATTAATGTCGGGCGACTGCCCACAGACACCTATTTGATTTAAAGTCGGCAGCAGCACGAGTCTCGGGACTTATTTTATTTGGAATATAATGACTTTATACGCAAAAGTAGCCTAGTTTTAAGTAAAAATATTATAAATCTACATGCCTTGATGATGTCATTCTTTTGTTTGTTGTCATTCTTTTGCCTATCAATTGTTTTTAAGCTCAATAAACTCTGACCGGAATTTCTCTCATTTGACCGGTAGATTGAAATCTACCGGACACTGAGGCCGGCAACAATTTTTTCTAACGGAAACCCTGCCGCTAGCACCCACCTCCTGCTGTCCTAACCACCAATCGGCAAGCGTTTATTCATTTTCTACTTTCGGGCATGCCGCCATTGTTCTGTTTGCGAGAGCACAACAAACTTAACGTAGCTACGTTAGCTGCCCGGCCCGCCGACCAGCGCTCCACAGCATGACCAAATGAGACATAATGATTTTACTGCAACAAATGTTATAATAAAACAAAGCCTTTCTATACATTTGTCTGGTTGAAAACTTTATTAACAGATTGCAGAATGGGTAGTTGGGTACGGAATGAGCAACGGAATGGAACTGAGCTATGAACGGACTAACGGAGTAATGCCTTGCTTACTGCTATCTTCGGGTAAATAATATGCTTGTTATTGAACGTGTAACACTAACTATATAACGTTAATGCCACAAAACGAATGTTTGTGTCATTTTAACAGCAGATACTTTCTTAAATGCCATCTTCCCGAGAGAGGGTGTTGACGGGGAGTTGTGTTATTAATAGCATTGAACAGCTAACCGAAAGCTAGCGTTAACTATTGTTAAAGGTTTAGCCATAACGTTACCTTGGCTAAAGTTGGGGCTATTCATAATCCAGCAATAATGGCTGCAGACCTGCAAGCAAAGTACAGCAAGTTGGCAAAGGAGTATTCCAACGCAAATCACATTTCACCAGTAACGTTAGTCTTGCATCTCCCGGTAGCTAATGCTAGCTAACCTAGCTCATGTTAGCGTCGTCACTGAGCGACCACCTCGCGTACACAATTAATGACATGTTGCGGACAGCCATATCGGTGACAATGTTTAGCTTTTAGTGCCAAATGATAAGAGTCTGAAGCGGAGTCTCAAAAGAGAATGTTGAATATTTAGTAGTAACTTTGATGCAGTAGCTTGTGTGTGTGGGGGACTGGGGCGGGGCCGGCGTTGTGCAGGATGCGACTGAATTTATCGGCTACTGCCATCGGCACATTCGAGCTTATCGGCCGATAGGCCGATTGCAGTCAACAAGGCACTTATCGGCCGATACTGATACCCGACCGATACATCGGTGCACCCCTAATACTAACGTTACTAGTACTAGGGTGCTGCGGGGCTCCTGGCTACCATTCTGAGAGTTAACGTTAGTATTACTAGGATGCTGCGGGCTTCTGGCTAGTGGCTCTATTCTGAGAGCTAATGATAGTAGCACTCGGATGCTGCGGGCTAACTGGCCATCTCCGCGATTTGTTTACTTGGTAACACGGGTTGCCCCCCCCCCGCTGATGAAAATGAAAGTCATACCGTTCAATACCGTACACCGGGGTATTATATAATCAAGGTATAACGGTATGAAAAAAGTGATACCGCCCAAGCCTAGGCTGAGTACTCACACACACACACTCTCCCAGCTCTCTTTCTCTCTTGCCCTTTCCTCATCTCTCTCTCACCCCCCCTCTCTCTCGCTATCTCTCTCACACACTCTCTCACACACACACACACACTTTGAGTCAGAAACAAACATATTATCAATGTTAGTATCAATAATACACCTGAGTGAAGTCTAGTTAAAAAAATTATAATAAAGTAAAAAAATAATATGTATATATATACTTTTGTTCTAAAAAGTTAATCGTGAGTTTAAAAAAATAGTGGCGTTAATAGAATCGGGCGTTAACGTGTTAATACCGCGTTAACTTTTTACAGCCTTAACTCATTGGACACCAGTCACAATGATAGTCGGGTTAACTCGCCATCGCTTGAGCGCCAATCACGAGTATACCGGTAGTCGGGTTTTAATCGTTATTTCTTTTATTAGCGATATCCATTCATTTTCATCCATCCAGCCTGATGTTATCGTTGGGAATGGGTCTGAGCTTGCAAAAGGGCAAATACTGCCACCTGCGCCTTCCGTCTGGTATTTCACTCCACTGGGAAGGGTATAGTTTATTTTCCGGGACGATCCAAGCCGTGCGGGCGTGGTTTAAATACTCAGGTGAGGTAACCTGATTTCAACGATACATCTGCGAGGCTGCCCCCCCCCCCCCCCCCCCCCCCCCCTCATATGCAATGCTGTTGAACGTGGCACGTGTATTTCTACCCCGATCGATGCTGTATCTGTGTGTGGCTGTTTTCCGTTGGGTGCAGGAGGTGGGGGGGGGGGGGGGGGGGGTGGCGCCGCGCTACGAGGGCCATTTCATGTATGCACAAGGAAGGATAATAATGATGATCTAGCGTTGATTTCAGGAAGATTCGATAATCAGCCGAAAAATGACAACGTGTTTTGTGTATTCCACTAAAGGGCTATTATCGCGTCTTTCTCTGGAATTACTAGAAATCACCAAAACTATACTCGTATTCAAAACGGTATAAAACGGAAATGTACAGATGAAAAAAACAATCCGTTTTGTACATGTTGACTGCAAGCAACTCACTGATAATCGACGGGTGTATTAGACCCATAGCCATAATTTAAGATATATTTTCATGTTTGGTCATTATTAGCATGGTGTTATTCACTGTCTAAGATGCAAAGAAAAATCATGATTCATATTCTCCTTTGTTTCATCACAATTTAAGCAAGCCTAGTAATAGACACAATATTTCTGACACTGGGAATACATTCACCGAGGTCCATAGATGTCCCTAGATACCAAGAATTTGCAAATGGACCTTGTAGAAGTGGAGCAATATTACATTTACTTAGGTATGTATTTTAGGCGGATTTTCAGAAAATAGGCTCCGGGTTAAGTCTCCTGATGTGATCTGTTTAGGTCTCCTGATGTGATCTGTTTAGGTCTCCTGATGTGATCTGTTTAGGTCTCCTGATGTAGGGCTGGGCGATATGGCCTAAATATGATATCACGATATTTTCTGACCTTTCGGCGATACACGATACACATCACGATGTTTTTCTTTTTTACCCCAAACAATTCATTATGAGGCTTACCAAGACAGTATTTGAGTTTGCAAGCTAACATTAAAGACAAAATAAAATACCCATGCATTTAGCATTTTTATATTAGATTTAGATTATTAGATTATATATTGCATATGAGATATTATATGATTTAGATATGAAATATGATGAATTGAAAATGGGGGACCCTGATGTAAACAAGACTAAAGTCTTTCTCTGGTCTGCATCCCCTTAACAATTGTATGTATTGAGCTGTACTGTACCCATTCTGCAATATGTTAAAGTTTTAAATCAATCAATCAATAAATAGCATTTTAGCATTTTTATGAAACTACTGTATATATGTATGTCTCTAAATGTTTTGATGAATTGAAAATGGATGACCCTTATGTAAAAAAGCCGAAAGTCTTTTTCTGGTCTTCATCCTCCTGTACTGTATTGTACCCATTCTGCAACCTTTTAATACAGTTTTCATTCATTCATTCTGACGGAAACATAATCATTTTGATTGACAGTCGAGTCTGCCAATGACGTCACACCGCTTGCACCCGCCCTGCTGTTCTTAGCACCAATCGGCAAGCGTTATTAGTTTTTGACTTCCTGAATGTCCCGTGTGCTGAACATCAACAAAGCTACTAACGTTAGCTCCCCGCGGCCGTCGAGTAGGAGACCAGTGCTTCACAGGATGACTAAATGAGGCATAATGATTTTACTACAACGAATGTTATAATAAAAGCCTTTCCATACATCTGTCTGATTGAAAACTTTATTAACAGACCGCGGAATGGGCATATCTCAGCACAGGCTGAGATATGAACGAGTAACGTGTGGACAGATTGACGCGACACAATCCTCTTGGGCAAAACATCACGATATCCACGATACGTTGAAAAAGTGTATAGTTAATGAACTGTACCCGATATTTATATAATATCGTCATATCGCCCAGCCCTATCCTGATGTGATCTGTTTATGTCTCCTGATGTGATCTGTTTATGTCTCCTGGTGTGATCTGTTTATGTCTCCTGGTGTGATCTGTTTATGTCTCCTGGTGTGATCTGTTTATGTCTCCTGATGTGATCTGTTTATGTCTCCTGATGTGATCTGTTTATGTCTCCTTATGTGATCTGTTTAGGTCTCCTGATGTGATCTGTTTATGTCTCCCGATGCGTGAGGTTATGAATTTACCGGCGCAGGTTCTTGTAAATCCTTTTGATTTTCAAGAATCAGCACCAACCGTGTGGGTCAATTCTAGGGATGCACCGATCCGATATTGGTATGGGTATCGGCCGCCGATATCAGTAAAATAGCTGGATCGGGTATCGGTAAAAAACTAAATAGATTTTTAATAATAAATAAAATAAGAAATAACAATTCAGTACATTTATATCTATGTGTTAATTTGTTACATTTAGTTTCACTAAGTTAGGAAAGTAATGTTTTAAGTCAAGCCTGATGTTGCCTTGCACAAAATAATGATCCCAGTCTCTTCCACACAGTGACAGTGAGGCATACAGTTTATTAATTGAATGAATGAAGTTTATTTTCTGTCTTTGTTTACAACAAATCAAAAACACACTTGTGATCCTTTGCAATTCTTAAAAACAAAATATATTTTTATATAAAATACAATAAAAACTTGGATTTAATTCTTTTTTTTGACTTTTTGGGGGAGAAATGTAACAATGGGTATCGGATCGGTATCGGTATTGGGACTGAAAAAGTTGGATCGGTGCATCCCTAGTAAATTCATAAACAGGAACGTCTACCGGATAACGTTATATATCTTGTATATCTTTTATATCTTGTCTCAAATTCCAATCACTTTTCCCACCTGTAAAATAAAATGTGTTTAGTGCTTGCGTCAGCATGTCCCAATGAGTGGCATTCAAATTCCAACCAATAATATAACATCTTTTTGATATGTCCCCCCTCCCAAACTAGTGAATAATGTAGCATTGTCACCCCGACAGCAAAGTGCCTGTTTTGGGGAAGTGTGGCTGAGCTGAAGAGATACAGCTATGTGGCCATTTCCAAACGTATAGCATCAACACAGGGGAAATCTGCACTAATGAAATATGTTTAAATGCTTTAATGCAGCAAGCAGACAACAAACAAACATGTTTCAGCCCTCTGACCTTCGTCAGTGTTTACACTGGCTCGGTGGAAAATACACACATATATATGAGAGAGAGACAGCCTGGTCTTGCCTAAAATATGTAAATAAAGTACTTAATTGACCATGTATATAATGGTATATAATGTACGTTATGTTAAAGGAACATGCCAACATTTTGGGAAATTCGCTTACCGTCTTCTCCAGAGAGAGACTAGAAGATAGATACCAGTTTCCTCTCTGTGCGTTCAGTAGAAAGCGAACTACTAACTAAAAAATACATATAGACACGTTACCAAGAAGTGAATTCACCTCTTGGTATAGCGGTCTGTTACACTAAGTTAAAATGCTAACGTGCAGCCAGATACCTTTCTACTGAACGCACAGAGAGGAAATTGGTATCTATCTTCTTGTCTCTCTCTGGAGAAGACGATAAGCTTATTTCCAAAATTTTTAACGTGTTCCTTTAATACATTTTTATATATATATAAGTAATGTAAATTACTTATATATATATAACATAAAGTACATTGTGTACCTTTTTTCCTTTTGTCGATTAACTACTTTAGTTACGTTTTCTGATGATACCGTGTTGCTCTGTAAGAGTAAGCAGTCCCTGTCCCCTCTTTTACATCTCTCTCTCTGTAAGAGTAAGCAGTCCCTGTCCCCTCCTTTATGTCTTTCTCTGTGAGAGTAAGCAGTGCCTGTCCCCTCATTTACGTCTCTCTCTGTAAGAGTAAGCAGTCCCTGTCGCCTGAATACTTTCCACAACAAAGTCGTGTTTCCGCGTCTCTGATTGGCCAGGTCATGTGACATGTACGCTCAATCGTGGGACCGCAAGTTTTTGGATGGTTAAGCTTAGGCGCTCTTTCGAAGTTGGTTAAGGTTAGAGTTTGTCTTAGAGCATGGCGATAGAACGCCTGCCCTGATTCCAAACTCGTAACCTTAACCAACTGCGAAAGAGTCGCCTAAGCTTAACCAGTGATAAACTAGGCGTTAGGTAGTTTGCAGGCTGTTTGACCCGGAAATAGGCGCAGAACTTGCCGTCCCACGATTGGCGCACATGTCACATGACCTGGCCAATCAGAGCGCAAAACTCGAACGCGGAAACACAAATTTGTTGTGGAAAGTATAGACGCGTCCCTGTCCCCTCCTTTACGTCTCTATCTGTGAGAGTAAGCAGTCCCTGTTCCCTCTTTTCAAGGGATTCACTACCTCAATGCTCTGGAACCTCAGCCTACAAACATCATGGCCTGCAGCAGAGAGATGCTTGGCTACAGGAAACTTTTCATCCTGATTTCCAATGTTGCTCTTATGTTCAGAGACTTGGGTCCTCATTTCTCTCTGGATTTGACCAACAAAGCAGAATCCACATGAGTACTAAGAGGTGGATTAGGAGTAGTCTCCTTAGGGGTGGACGGTATAAACGGTATATGGTATAAACGGTATGAATTTGCTCTACGGTATGGATTTTGACTATACCGTCTAAACCGGTAGTGCAGCTCTAAAATACCAATGAAGTCATGTAACCACAGCGCGACTATTTCACTCGCATTTGCCCCTAAAAATAGATAGAATTAGTCATAGATAATAGATATGTGCGAACTGGAAAAAGTTATTTAGGAGGCTTCGCGCAGTGGGCGTGCCAGCCCCTACCGCACGCATGTAAACACGGATCTAGTAGTCTAGTGGGACGGGACACGGGAGCTCAGCTGTCGGCGGCGTCTCCCTGAGCTAACGTTAGCTTAGCTACCGTTACAAAATGACCCAGTCAACTATTCACTTTTAGTTTAATACATGATGAGGCATTGTCTAACCGAACGGTATCTAGTCGGCCAGCTACCGATAGCTCCTGACATCAACAAACGCTCCACAAAGTCTAGTAGAGAGAGACGTGTGTGTGCTACCTGTTAGCCGTTAGCTCACGTTAACGCGAGTTAGTTCACCGTTCAAAACGAAATGTCCCATTGAACTAAATAATTCACTGAGGCGTTGTATTAACGTTATATATCCGGCTTAGCCGGATAGCTCCTGATATCAATGTCTTATAACACTGATTCGATGCGTATTCGAGCTGAGGGCTTGCTAACGTTATTCCAATATAATAGGGTCCAGGTGCAGCGCCGGAGAATCCTGGCCGTAGCTCTGCTCGAGGCTACTGAGTATAGGTCCAGGTGCAGCTCCGGGGAAACCTGGCCGTAGCTGGAGGCTACTAGAGTACACACAGACAGTGGAGCTTGTTGCGTGGTGGCGATGTCTCGCAGATAATACAAGTACAAGTCTAATTATATAATATATATATTTTATTAAAAAAAAAAAAAAATTATATAAAATAAAAAAAAATTTTTTATCAAAAACGATGATACCGTGATATATACCGTTACCGTCTATGCTTCAAATTATACCGTGATATAAATTTTAGACCATACCGTCCACCCCTAAGTCTCCTTACCTCGAAATCAACCAGTTTTACTTTCTAGATTCCCTCTCCTTTTCTTAGCTACATGTACAGTATTGGAGGTGTACATGTAGTGTGTACATGTACAGTATTGGAGGTGTACGTGTAGTTGTGTGTACATGTGCAATATTGGAGGTGTACCATGTACATGTAGTTGTGTGTACATGTGCAATATTGGAGGTGTACATGTAGTTGTGTGTACATGTGCAGTAATGGAGGTGTACATGTAGTTGTGTGTACATGTACAGTATTGGAGGTGTACATGTAGTTGTGTGTACATGTACAGTATTTGGAGGTTTACATGTAGTTGTGTGTACATGTACAGTATTGGAGGAGGTGTACATGTAGTTGTGTGTACATGTACAGTATTGGAGGTTTACATGTACACTTGTTATTTTATAGCCTTATATAATAAAAATTCCAAACCTTTGTCCAACACCTCATCAAGCAGAATCAGCAGGAACATTGTCCTTCTTCCTCTCCACCATGCACTGCTGCTGGGATATTAGTGGAGGAGGATGCTTTATGACAACGTGGTAATGGATCAGACCACCTGTAGTCGATACTGATCACATGTAGCTAGTATCAGCCTGATAGTGGTGTTGGGTATAGGATCTGTGCATCCCTATATATTGTTTCAGTGTGTTGTTACTTTCCTGTTAAGAGAGTAGTGTGAAATAGTGACCTGACCCTTTGTTACTTTCAAAAGCAATGGTTACAACAAATTACATTTAAATGATTGTATGCCCTTCTTTCTAGACTCCATGGCCTTACAGCTGTTTATCTGTGAAGAGGAGGTTCCCCCTGAGCAGCAGGAGAGGAGCCCCAGTCTGGTCCAGGAGGAGCCAGAGCTCCTACAGATTAAAGAGGAACAGGAGGAACTCTGGATCAGTCAGGAGGGAGAGGAGCTTCCTGTCTCTGTGAAGAGTGAACACGATGAAGAGAAACCTCAGTCCTCACAGCTCAGCCAAACCCAGGACACAGAGCCCCTCCAGATTAAAGAGGAACAGGAGGAACTGTGTCAAGATCTAGAGGAGGCTGATGGCTCCAAGATGACCTTACAACCTATGAAATGTGAAAATGAAGGTGAGAACACTCTGTCCTCACAACTCAGCCAAAACCTGTACCCAGAGCAGATTAAAGATGAACTAGATCAAGGGCTGGAAGAAGCTGATCTCTCCAAGATCACAGTAGACCCAGTGAAATGTGAAGATGGTCAAGAAAACGCCCTGTCCTTCCAGCCTCTTCAAACCCAAAGGGAGAAAAACAGAGAAGCATACTCTTTACCCAGCACCTCAACTGAACACATGAAAACAGAACCTGAAGGAGAGGACTGTGGAGTAGCAGAACTAACCAGTAACTTAGATCCAGCTGGTGATTTAGAACCAACTAGAGATAGCCAGCCTCTCTCTTCAGACTGTTCTCTAACTGAGACTGATGACAGTGATGATGACAGTTCTGGAGCTGAGACTGATGACTGTGATGACAGTTCTGGAGCTGAGACTGATGACGGTGATGATGACAGTTCTGGAGCTGAGACTGATGACGGTGATGATGACAGTTCTGGAACTGAGACTGATGACGGTGATGATGACAGTTCTGGAGCTGAGACTGATGACGGTGATGACAGTTCTGGAGCTGAGACTGATGACTGTGATGATGACAGTTCTGGAGCTGAGACTGATGACGGTGATGATGACAGTTCTGGAGCTGAGACTGATGACGGTGATGATGACAGTTCTGGAACTGAGACTGATGACGGTGATGATGACCGTTCTGGAACTGAGACTGATGACGGTGATGATGACCGTTCTGGAACTGAGACTGATGACCGTGATGATGACAGTTCTGGAGCTGAGACTGATGACGGTGATGATGACAGTTCTGGAGCTGAGACTGATGACGGTGATGATGACAGTTCTGGAACTGAGACTGATGACAGTTCTGGAGCTGAGACTGATGATAGCGATGAATTGAAGGAGAGTGGAGGTCCAGGTTTGATGGCAGTAAAACAAAAGAAGAAAATACAAACGTCTAACAGGCCTGGGTTCAGCAAGAAGAGAGATCTGAAGATACACATAAAAAATCATACCGGAGAGAAACCTTTTGTTTGTTCAGTTTGTGGGAAAGGGTTCAATGCGAAGAGATATCTGAAGAGACACATGAGAACTCATACTGGAGAGAAACCTTTTGTTTGTTCAGTTTGTGGGAAAGGTTTCAGTATGAAGGGAACTCTGAAGTCACACATGATGACTCATACTGGAGAGAAACCATTTAGTTGTTCAGTTTGTGGGAAAAGGTTCAATGACCAAGGAAATCTGAAGACACACATGAGAACTCATACTGGAGAGAAGCCATTTAGTTGTTCAGTTTGTGGGAGAGGGTTCCGTACGAAGGGAAATCTGAAGATACACATGAGAACTCATACCGGAGAGAAACCATTTAGTTGTTCAGTTTGTGGGAGAGGGTTCACTGTTCAATCAAATATGAAGAAACACACTAGAACTCATACTGGAAAGAAACCATTTAGTTGTTCAGTTTGTGGGAAAGGTTTCAGTGAGCAAAAACATCTGAAGACACACATGAGAACACATACTGGAGAGAAACCATTTAGCTGTCAGGGCTCTACGCTAACCTTTTTCCCAAGGAGCACATGTGCTCCTAAATGAAAAAATTTAGGAGCACACAAAGAAATTTAGGAGCACCCAAAAATATTTAGGAGCACAGTGAAAATATTTCAAGTAACAGAGTTTTTTATTTTTTTTCAAAAATAAATGTATATTTGTACTGTGCGTGCATGTGTGTAAATTAGCTCTTGCCTACAACCCTGCATGTTTACATTTTGTATTTTGTACTTGATGTTCATTAACATGTGCTGTCCCTATCAAATAAACTATCAAATCAAACTACTGCTACAAAAGGTTCAGTCACTTAACTTTAGCCCCTTTTATGCATACAATGCTTATGTTTTGGCTGTGTTGCTCTTCTAGAAAAATAATCCTTTCAGGGTTGCCTATTGAAATACTGTACACCTCCAGTACATAAACATTGTTTGAGTTTGCGTGTCAGGTAGACCATTGATTGACAGTCGAGTCTGCCAATTACATCACACCGCTTGCACTCCAGCTGGACCCATTGCCCACCTCTGCTGTTGATAACGCTAGCCAAGTTATTATACACACAGATACACAGTGGGCCAGTGACTTGTGTAGGGATGTAACAATGCATCGATCCTAAGGGGGAAATTCAACTGCATCGATTTGAAAATGTTAGAATAGATTATCGCAATTTTAATGTGTACATGTTATGTTATTGTCATGTCCGTTACAGCCAACACACCGACATACGCTACTGCATCAACGTTATGATTAACAAAGCAAGGCATTCGTTTTGTTGCATTAACGTTATATTACTATTGCTATCGATAAATCTAGGTGTTCTAAAATCTATTGCTATTGGTAAGAGAGAGACTATAATAAGTTAGTGTCTCGGAAAACGAGAGCCCTGATCGCAATGGCGGAGTTTCAGGAAGTAAACAAGCAAAATGAGAGCTTCCGATTGGTCATTTGCTTTATTTCCCATGAAACCAGTCACTTCACTCTACTGTGATTGGACCGTTGGCTTGAGTGCAATGTGGGACTTGTAGTTTTTTAACGATTCTCAGTGGAAAAATAAAAAGTACGACTTAGGCTGTCATCAGCAGTTCGCACACCGTGCGCGTAATTGGTTTTTGAGGTTCGCACACAATTATTTTTAGGGGCATATGCGAGCAATATGGTCGCACTGTAGAGCCCTGGCTGTTCAGTTTGTGGGAAAGGGTTCAATGTTAAATCAAATATGAAGAAACACACTAGAACTCATACAGGAAAGAAACCATTTAGTTCTTCCGTTTAAGCTGAGAGTAGACTTGAAAAGAATAAAGAGAACAGGTCCCCAAACACAGTTTGCAGTATATTAAATAGAAACCCCATGTACTTTTTTAGAAGAAGAACACACACACATGCGAGATGGGCGACACACAGGAACACACACACATGCACTGATGAAATGTCTCTCTGCACTTTTCCCATCCCGTCATCCTTCCCCCCAAGGGCAGCCGGGAGCAGACATGGGCTGTGGCGTGGGCCGCGCCCAGGGACCAATCCAAGTGCTCCTGTCCATCTTCGTCAGGGACGCGACAGCGTTAGCGATCTGTTCTGCATGTTTTTCCTTTGGGTTTATCTTATCTGGAGGGGAAACCCTTGCGAGCACGGGGAGAACATGCAAACTCCACACAGAAAGGCCCGGGAGATACCCCACCTGGGTACCTGGCAATGCGGCAACCTGGTCCCCAAGAGGGAATCGAACCCAGGACCTTCTAGCTGTGAGGCGACAGTGTTAACCACTACACCACCGTGCTGCCCAGAAATGATCTGTTCCAATACTAAGTAGTATACCCAATAGGAACCCCATGTACTTATACTAAGTAGTATACCCAATAGCAACCCCATGTACTTATACTAAACAGGAACCCCATGTACTTATACTAAGTAGTATACTCAATAGGAACCCCATGTACTTATACTAAGTAATATACACAATAGGAACCACATGTACTTATACTAAGTAATATACACAATAGGAACCCCATGTACTTATACTAGTATACACAATAGGAACCCCATGTACTTATACTAGTATACCCAATAGGAACCCCATGTACTTATACTAAGTAATATACACAATAGGAACCCAATGTACTTATACTAGTATACACAATAGGAACCCCATGTACTTATACTAGTATACACAATAGGAACCCCATGTACTTATACTAAGTAGTATACACAACAGGAACCCCATGTACTTATACTAAGTAGTATACTCAATAGGAACCCCATGTACTTATACTAAGTAGTATACACAACAGGAACCCCATGCACTTATACTAAGTAGTATACTCAATAGGAACCCCATGTACTTATACTAAGTAGTATACTCAATAGGAACCCCATGTACTTATACTAAGTAGTATACTCAACAGGAACCCCATGTACTTATACTAAGTAGTATACTCAATAGGAACCCCATGTACTTATACTAAGTAGTATACACAATAGGAACCCCATGTACTTATACTAAGTAGTATACACAATAGGAATCCTTAGGACTTATTTTTGTTTTGTGACTGATTTCCGTTTATCTTCATTCATATCAAACACAAAGAATCTGTACCTCCTTTTTTGATTTAGTCAATAAAATATATCTAATATGCTTATTTTGGCTCTTTCATTATATGAGTGTTATAATTTTAAATGCTGTGTAGCCATTAGGACATATATTTTATATTTTACTTAAGCTAAAAGTAGAATACAGAAAGTTGTTGCTAAATGAAATAAAAAAGCATTAATGTTGAGTTTTTCAAATGTATTATTTTGGCACAAACCCGGTGCCATTTAGCTCCATTGTATTGGAGTGACAGCGGACATCTCTACTGCAGATATGTCGTGCCCTAGTGGGCTTCGCTCATAAGTATTTCAAGGTAGCAGTCAGAAGACTGAGGTGTGACACCCAGGCCCGGATTAACGACCGGGCCGTTTGGGCCGTGGCCCGTGGGCCTCGAGTGACGAGGGGCCTCCAAAAAAAATCTATTTTTTTTAAATGTTTTTTTCTTCTTTTTTTATTTTGGAGATTGATGTCATACTGTGACACTGAAATGAAAAAATATTTCAACAACTAAAATATTTAGTCAACAACAATATTTCGTCAACTAATATACAGTATGTCACACCCCGTGCCTCTCCCTGCCGTCTGCAAGTGGCTAATCTTGAGTTTCCGACCCCCCAGTAAAGTAAGCTAACCATGGATAAATCCAAAAAAAGGAAAGTCTGAGGAAAATAGAGGGTTTAATTCAGCGTGGACAGATTAATTTTCTTTCACGACTAACAATGCAGGCTTACCTGTAGCCTATGCCTGATATGTGGTGCGAAATTTGCGAACAACGAAAAATTATTTTTATTTTATAGATTTTCCACAAATAAGGGAAGGATTCAAATAGAGCTGCATACCGTAAATCCTCGTATAGTGACCTGTATTCAATTAAAAACCGACTCTATCAATGACCGGGTGCGCTGTTGAAATAAGCAATTATAAGCCGACCTCCTAATACAAGCCGGGTTACTAATATACGCGTGAGCGAACCTCCCCTTATTTCCGTATATGGAACACGGGTTGCACGTAACACAACAACAACAGAGCAAGCATGGCTACCGGTACTAAACAGAGACGAAAGTTTGACGTTAAGTTTAAAGAGGACGTTTTGAGGTATGCGGCGGAGCATTCGGGAGAGAAAGCCGCAAAGCACTTTAACATTGATTCCAGGCAAATCCGATATTGGAAAAACAAAGGAATGAGCTGAAAGCAGCTGACGGTAAAAGAGCACACATAACTGGAGGAGGGAGAAAAAAAGTGAGCGAGGAGATGGAGACACTACTTTCCGAGTGGATTTATGCATTGCGCGACAAACACAACCGCGTGTCGTGCAAAATGATACAAAGAAAAGCAATGGAAATCTACCCAACAGTGAGTGATGGAGGCAAGGCGTTTGTGGCCAGTAAAGGTTGGCTAGAGAAGTTTCTACACCGCAATGTGTAATGTTTACCAAGAGAGTAAGCCTACCTTAGAATTGTTTATACCAGTATTGTGATTGCACTATTTTACTCAGGTAAAGTTACTTGATTTCACTTTGAAAACGTTGAAATGACCAGTGACCACCTGTAATTGCACTGTTTACTATTTCATACAGTACTTGGTTTCAATAAATTAACCCAGTACATTTTACTGGGTTCAAACTGACACAAAATGTTGATTTATTCATTATGATCTGTTTGAAAATTAGAAATATAGGCCTCTCTCTTATACATGCCTCCTTTCAATAAAAGCCTGGTACCCGCTACAGTTGAAACAAATACAAGCCTGGGTCACTATTAGAGGAATTATGGTAGTTCAGGGTTTTATTTCAAAGTAGGTCTACATATGCCAGTGTTTTTTCTCCTTTTCTGTGTTTTATTTCAAAGTAGGTTTACACATGGTAGTCTTTTTTTTAAAGTGGACTATTTATTTGATAAATGTTCCACAAATAAGGGAAGGACTCAAATATACCTGAATAGTTCACGGTTTTATTTCAAAGTCGGTCTACAGACACCAGTGTTTTGTCTCTTGTGTTTTTTATTTAAAAATAGGTCTACACAGCCAGTATTTTTCTCCTCTTCATAAGAGTTTGAGGTTTTCCTTTGTTATAACAGGTAAAAACAGCAATAAAAAGTCAAAACTTTTCTTTTTGTTGCTTTATAATTCCATTAATGCAATAAGTATAAAGTATAATAAATCGCAAATTACTTTGGGTATGCAATTGTCAGGCATGTTATGTTAAATGTGGGGTATGCTTGGGGACAGGGAACAAAATAACTAGGCGCCCATCGCCAAATGCGTGTAGATTTACCATCTGGCGTCTAAAGATAATAGTCTGCCCGCCAGCTGGCGTGTAATTCATATCGATACTCTTATTTTGAAAATCCTGTGCGGGTCTCATTGCCGCCCCAAGCGCAGCTCCAGTCATAATATCTGGGCTCCGGCAGCTAGCAACGTTCAGGTTCATATGATACTCTTATTTTGAAAAACCCTTAGCAACTCCACGAGTCATATGATATCCGCCCACTCCGTGTTGTTTCTTGAAAACAGAGCAGCAGCGTTAAACAGAGCAGCTTTAACACAGCAGTGCGCCTACAGACGCGAAATAAGTCTGTGATGTTTTTTTTTTCTCACAACGAGTCCAATGCAGCTACATGCTTTGCACCGTCGCTATTCCTTTATGCCCACATCGCCCGAAATTAACGTTTATGTACCAATCACTACACCGTTAGCGTAAGCTAACAAGCTAATCCTGATGATCAGACGAGACGGAGCCATAAACAGCACTGAGGAAAGGGAAATGGGGGGGGGGGGCACTCTCCCCTTCCCTGTGTGTGTGTGCGTGCGTGCGTTTGGAAAGACGACGGAGTCACTAGTCAGGACTCAGGACAGGAGTATATTATAGTAAACTGAGGATTACTGAGGATGGACAGATAATGTTGATATTCAAATATAAAAAAATTTGAGAGGAGTGGAAGTTTGAAGACAGACTACAATATGATGTGGGGGTGGTGAGTTGAAACACAGTGTGTGTGTGTGTGTGTCCCGACGCAGGCATGCGTTCTTCATGGGACGGGGTTGCACTCCGTGCAACCCCAGATAAGTACTCGCTATTTGCATATCAATAGCGCCGGTCGTCAGGTGTGTTAAATACGTTCTCAGATACATTCACACCTAACTTGTTGTGAATGACGTGTTACATTCCATTCGTAGAGGCAATTAGGCACTGTCTTTAGTCTGTGCTCAAGCGAGGGGACATTAAATTCGCGGGAGCGTGCGCACGCGCCGGGAGCGCGCGTGCACGTGGCGCCATTAGGTGCATGCAACCCCAGATGATTTCAATAACGCACCACTGCCGACCCCACTTCTATGTTTCAATAAATTATTTGCATTTAAAACTATTAACGCTGACTCATTCCTTCAGTCCACTCAAAATTATGCTAATATTCCTTATGGTGTTTATGATATTAATTGAAAATAGCATATGAGAGTATTATATGTAATAATAACACATGGCGATATACTAAAAAGCTATTTATAATTTTTGGCTAGTAAAAAATCTGCCCGGCTGGTACTTTTAAAAATCTACCAGCCAAATGGCTGGTAAGTCAAAAAGTTAAGTTTGTTCCCTGCTTGGGGATATATGAAACGTTATAGCTTAGCTACGCAAAGGGCGTGCAAAAAGAAAAACTTACTTTACAAGAAATATTTACAACTGAGAACAAGTAAAAGCGAAGAAAAATATAAGCTGTATAAGAACAAACTGACTTCCATTATGAGAGTACAGAAGAAGGAATACTACAATAAAATGTTAGAAGACAGTGCAAATAATATACAAAAGACCTGGAAAATAATCAATCATATTATTCGGAATAGAGGCTATAAATCTGAATTTCCAAGCTATTTTCTAAATAGCTCAGATGCTAAAGTGGACAATGTAAAAAGCATCGTTGAAGATTTCAATGACTACTTTGTGGGTGTTGGAACTACTTTGGCCAGCAAAATTGTTGTGCCTGATGATAAAAAAGATATGTTTAATAATCTTATTAATGGTTATCAGTTCTATGTTCCTTTGTGGGGTAAATTAACTTGATATAATTGATATTGTAAGTAAATTCAAAAACAAAACATCAACTGATATAAACTCCATTGACATGGTAATTATTAAAGAAGTAATTGAGTCTATTTGACCTATATATGCAATCTGTCTTTTCAAAGAGGTGTTTTTCCTAATAATATGAAATCAGCAAAGGTAATACCAATATATAAAAATGGAGATAAACATCAAATGGACAATTATAGACCAGTGTCCCTACTTCCTCAATTTTCAAAAATATTAGAGAAATTATTTGTGAAACAACTGGATCTTTTCATTGGCAAATACAAAATACTGAGTGAACACCAGTATGGGTTTAGGGAAAATAGAACTACTACATATGCAGTGATGGAGATGGTAGAAGAAATAACTAAAGCAGTTGACAATGACAAGTGTTCTATTGGTATTTATATTGACCTACAGAAGGCTTTTGATACAATAGATCACAGCATATTAGTGAGAAAACTGGAGAAGTATGGGATACGAGGTATAGCTAACTCTTGGCTGAAGAGCTACTTGGAAAACAGACAGCAATGTGTGCAAATTAATGACACTGTCAGGATTTAGGAAGGTCACCTGTGGAGTACCTCAGGGATCTGTTATAGGTCCAAAACTATTTATACTTTATATTAATGATATGTGCAATGTTGCTGAACTGTTAAAGTTTGTTATTTTTGCAGATGATACAAATTTATATTGATCAGGAAGTAATTTAAAGGAACTTTTGTTTGATATTGAAAGAGAGCTTGAAACTCTCAACTTGGTTTGATGTTAATAAATTGTCTCTCAATATTAAGAAAACTAAATTTATGGTTTTTGGTAATCGAAAAGAAATAGAGGAGGAGATATAGTATATGTGATGTAAAAATAGAAAGAGTTTCTGAGATAAAATGTCTAGGGGTAGTTATTGACCAGAAATTAACATGGAAACAACATGTTATATTCAAGGAAAAATATCGAAGTCAGTAGCAATATTGTATAAATGTAAGGATATATTAAACTACAAAGCCTTGCACATCATTTACTTAAGCATTACATCACGCGCAGGAGTGGTTTGTGAAAAATAAACCATGCCTAGGGGTGGTCGTTAGACCCCCCTAGGCATGGTTTATTTTTCACAAATCACGACTGCAAGTGGTGTAATGCTTTTATACAACTGCCACATTCATCCAACCTTATTGCTATACAATAAACACACATTAATCGAAGATTTATTGAAAAAAACATCCGCCACAAAAAGTAGTTCCCACAACAACAAAAAAGAGAAATTGCCTCCATGTGGAAGCAGCTCGGAAGTGCATCCAACCAACTAACACATCCAACTGTCTTTCAACTAAGACATCCAACCAACTAACACATCCAACTGTCTTTCAACTAAGACATCCAACCAACTAACACATCCAACGGTCTTTCAACTAAGACATCCAACCAACTAACACATCCTACTGTCTTGCAACTAAGACATCCAACCAACTAACACATCCAACTGTCTTTCAACTAAGACATCCAACCAACTAACACATCCAACTTTTCTTTAGTTTTTAATTATGAAGTTAGCGGTTGTTATTGGAATGATTGATTGATTGATTGAACATTTTATTACCAGATGCAGAATGGGTACAATACAGTACGGCTCAATAAACACAATTGTTAAGGGGATGCAGACCTACTTTCTATAGAACTTCATTCTTAGATGCTTCTATAGAAAGTAGGTAAAACAAATTAAAAAGTTTTCTTTGCCCTATAGGAAAAAAAAGTTTTCTTTGCCCTATTTTTTTATTTATTTTTTTAAACCTACTTTAGAGGGCCTAAACTTAACCAGTTGGAAACCAGGCGTACAGTAATAAAATTAGCAATCAATCAATTCAATAGGCCATGTTCACTTAAAACAGCGCAGCACTCAAGCTGCTTCTCTCTCAGTCTGACTCTCCCCCGCCGTTGCAGACAGGTGTGTGTGTGTGTGTGTGTGTGTGTGTGTGTGTGTGTGTGTGTGTGTGTGTGTGTGTGTGTGTGTGTGTGTGTGTGTGTGTGTGTGTGTGTGTGTGTGTGTGTGTGTGTGTGTGTGTGTGTGTGTGTGTGTGTGTGTGTGTGTGTGTGTGTGTGTGTGTGTGTGTGTGTGTGTGTGTGTGTGTGTGTGTGTGTGTGTGTGTGTGTGCGTGCGTGCGTGTGTGCGCCAGACAGTGTGAGAGAGTGAGCTCTGCAGTCAGGGGAAAGGACGATTTTTTTTTTAATTGCAAATAATCAATCAATCCGCGATTTTTCTTTTGTCCCACAATGACTCATGACCCATAGACAGTGGCGGACTGGCCATCGGGACGTTCAGGACGAATCCCGATGGGCCGGGACCAAAGTGGGCTGGTCAAAAAAAAAAAAAAAAAAAAAATATATTTATTTTTTGTATTTTTTTTGTATTTTTTTTGGGGGGGCAGTGTGTGGGCCAGTGTGTGGGCCACTAATGTGGGCCGGTGTGTGGGCCAGTGTGTGGGCCAGTGTGTGGGCCAGTGTGTGGGCCAGTGTGTGAGTCGGTGTGTGGGCCACTAATGTGGGCCAGTGTGTGGGCCGGTGTGTGGGCCAGTGTGTGAGTCAGTGTGTGGGCCACTAATGTGGGCCAGTGTGTGGGCCAGTGTGTGGGCCAGTATGTGGGCCGGTGTGTGGGCCGGTGTGTGGGCCAGTATGTGGGCCAGTCTGTGGGCCGGTGTGTGGGCCAGTGTGTGAGTCGGTGTGTGCAGGGCCACTAATGTGGGCCAGTGTGTGGGCCGGTGTGTGGGCCAGTATGTGGGCCGGTGTGTGGGCCGGTGTATGGGCCAGTATGTGGGCCAGTGTGTGGGCCAGTGTGTGGGCCAGTGTGTGGGCCACTAATGTGGGCCGGTGTAGTGTGTGGGCCGGTGTAGTGTGTGGGCCAGTGTGTGGGCCGTATGTGGGCCGTATGTTACCACTTTTAACAGAGAACACAGTTTTTGCAATGGTAGTATACCGAAAAGGCACCTTACAGTCCCCTCTACTGATGGCCCTGGTGGTAATGCCAGTGTCTGCTTTCTGTTGGATGAACTCATTCAATGGGGGAGGGGCAAGTCCATGCAGAACCTTGTACATGAAGCAAGTATATTTGAAAACTTGGAAATTCTCGAAACTTAGCATGTTATGTTTTTCTAAAACATTACAGTGATGAAATGAAATTGGTTTCCTATCAAATACTTTTATGGCTTTTTTGTAGAGTAATTATATTAGTGTAAGAGTAGTGACATATAAAAGAGACCAGTTGATAAAACAGTAGGCCTACTCGATGTGTGATAAAATCATTGAATGCAGAAACATCCTTGCAGCATTAACTGGCAGGCAGGGCCTGATCTGCCTGAAGTTTTCGATGTTAAACTTGACTGTGTTTGTCACTTTCTTCACATGACTTTTTGAAGGTCAATGTAGAGTCCAATGTGACCCCAAGATACTTGAATTAATGTACAATGTCCAGCTCCGCCTCTCCCAGAAACACATTAGAGTGAGTGACCTCTACTGGTGACTTTGTGAACATCATACACACTGTTTTCTTGGTGTTAAGTGAAAGACATGCTTTTGTTAGCCAGTCTTGAATGAGACATGAGACATCAGTGAATGAGATTCACGTTTCCTCCCAACCGTGAGTAGGCCTAGAAGCGCAGAAATGGAGAATGCAAAAAAAGAAAGGGTGGAGCTGAAAAAGCTAGAATTAAAAAACTAAAATTGCTAGTAAAAGACGCAGAACAATGTTCTAAAATTACAGACATGTTTACCCGCTGCTGCTGCTAATGATGATGAAGTTCAAGTGGAAGGAACCAACAGTAACATGACAGGTGCATGCAGTAGCCTAGTGCATATTCTACTGTTGGTGTCTGCCGGTTCATGAGGGCTAGCTAGCCTATACTAGCTCTTGCAGTGATTTCAGTCATTCTATTACAAGACAATGTGCTTTCCGTATTCCTGATTCCTTACAGCACGTGGACGTAAATAGTTGTGACTCGTGACGTTTTTTCTCTGACAAAAAGTTTAGTTAGCAATGTTAGGACTAGTGCCCACCACAGCATCAGAAGCTAAAGTGCTAACCTAGAGAGCCAATCAGAACCTAGGACGGGCTGCAAATTAATCGGCTACTAATATTATAATAGTAAATACTAAAATAAAATACTATTATGTTCCCTTCCAAATTTTCATGTTGATATAATATTGGTAATCTAATTGATTGAATTGATTAGTTGCCATTTTACATGCTTAAATAAGATGTACCTTAGAATTCCCAACTGTTAGCCATGTTCTCGATCTGTATATGATTAGTCTCATCTACATGTTTGTAAATAACCACAGCTAACTAGCTTAAGCTAACAACTAGGTCAACTACTACCCCGTAGTTAAACAAATGTGATTGCATATAACAGCTAACTGCTACAGCTAAGTTGGTAGTTAGCCTATTCCATTAATGTTGAATGTATTTATGAAGGTTGTTGATGGTGGTTGGCGCTGATTAGCAGACATGATTCCGTCAGTCTGCCACAGGGCAGCTGTGTTTGCTGATGCTGCTCACAACCACCAGTAGTGTATGACTGTGTGAGTGTGAATGCTTGATGGTTTCTGTGAAGCGCTTTGTGGAACAATGCTGATATACAGTTAAGAATGAGTAATTCGCTTTTGGTTTTTAAGAAAATGGTTTGTAAAGCTATTTTTGAAAACTACAAGGGTGAATAATACTGTTTTTTTTGCTATTTTCTTTTAGAATACTGTTTTGGAGTCTACATTTTTTTAATGTTTTTTTTTTTATCCACTTTTTCTCCCATTTTCTACATTTTCTCCCATCCCAATTTCGTATCATCCAATTCAACCCTCCCCTGTCACGAACGCTGTTTCTTGCCTCCCACAAGCCGGCTGCAATGTGGACTAAGTCATACATAGCACAAGTCCCCTCCGGTACTTGAGGTAACAGCAGTCGCATCTTTTCACCTGCACAGCTCGATCTCTCAGTGGCGAGGAGTAACGCGTGGGAGGCTCACGCTGCCCCCGACACTTCGTGATTCTACTGCGCAGGCGCACCAACCGACCTGTAGGAGTCGCTGTCCACAACGCCCGATCCCCACCCATCAGTTTCCCACCCCCTAATACGGCCAATGTGTATTAGTATGAACAACCAGCTAAACTGAAAGCAATGTGGAGCGCTGGGCTCGAACCGGCGAGCCCAGCGTCTCCAGTATTTGTGGCGAGCGCCTTGCCCACTATGCCACGTAGCCGCCAATTTTTTTAATTTTTGTTAAGAATATAGGACAGGCATATATAAGCATTATGCTTCAGTCTGTACCTTTTCAGTCACTGTAAAATCAAATATTGTTAAATGATGGGGTATATTGTATTGTGTGAGATGATGACTGAATAAACTACTACTACTACTACTACTACTACTACTACTACTACTACTACTACTACTACTACTACTACTACTACTACTACTACTACTACTACTACTACTACTACTACTACTTTGGGTGTTTTCAAAAGGCTGAAAAACGCTGTATGAATTCAAGCCATTATTATTGATTGTTGATGTTCTTCTTATGCAGTTGACTCTGAGGAAAGAGAGAGCGCCCAATCCAGCACAGCTGACCCTGAGGGGAGAGAGAGCGCCCAGTCCAGCACAGCTGACCCTGAGGGGAGAGAGAGAGCCCAGTCCAGACAGACAGACACACAGAGAGAGAGACAGAGAGAGAGAGACACAGAGAGAGGGAGAGACAGAGAGAGAGACACACACACACACAGAGAGACACATACACAGAGAGAGAGAGAGAGAGAGAGAGAGAGAGAGAGAGAGAGAGAGAGAGAGAGAGAGAGAGAAAACAGGCTCTTGGAATGGGTGTCTGGGAGGAAGTGGGGGGTCTTTCAATGTTGATTAAACGGCAAGCAACTAATGTCATGAGTGCCAAATTAAAGGACAGTAAATCCAATCTAAATTGTGAAATTGTGTAGCACAGACCTTTCTATTAGGGATGCTCGATATTGGCTTTTTTACCGATACCGATATACCGATATTGTCCAACTCTTAATTTCCGATACCGATATCAACCGATACCGATATATGCAGGGTTTCCCGCCCCAAAAAATGGAATAATTTCAGGTAATTAACATTACATATCTCTTGTTGTGGAATTAACACAACATTATGCATACTTTTGACAATAAATAAAATCAGAATTGGTTCTTACTTGCTTGCCTGGGTAAATAAAGGTTATAGAAATGTAAATAAAATATTATTTTTTTTAAAACCGATACCGATATTTTTCGATATCACATTTTAATGCCGATATCGGCCGATAATATCGGTAGGCCGATAATATCGGACATCCCTACTTTCTATGGATCAAAACCTCAATATTATTATGGTGTAGTTAATACTTCATGTATCCTTAATTCCTAGGCTAATGAGGCACTAAGATGTTAGTAAAAAAAAAAACATATGCCAATGACGGGAAGTAACAGTATATGTATGTGTGTGTCTGTGTGTGTGTGTGTGTGCACTGTGCATGAGTGCACATCTAGGGGCGGTGTGTAGATTTGGTCTCCCTGATGTTGACTCCTTAGCCACAGCCTTGGGTTGTTTAATACTGGACAAGTGTTTCATAACGCCCGTTGTGTGGGCCGGTTTCGGGGCCGGTGTGTGGGTTGGTGTGTCTGAATGTCCCGGGCTGAATTTGTGTCCCAGTCCGCCACTGCCCATAGATTACACAATCCAACATTGTGTAAGAGACTAAGACATTCGTCGTGACTCGTGACAGAATCGGTTATTATTTAGTCGTTATGACGCTATCAACATATCCATTTGTAAAGATTATTGTCCGCCATCTCGTTTTTTTTTTAAACTCGGACGCGGAGTGATAGTGATTCGGTTGTGGGCGGGTCCTAGGACCAAGAGCGTGGAATTGTGACAGATACATACGTGTAAATTGACTGTTTCAGCCAATCAGAATCGAGATATTTGCATGCCGTTGTATAATGCTCACTTATACTTCCTTACATTTCTTACTGTGTGGAAGTATGGGGGTCGACATTTAAAAATACAGTAAATCCAATAGTTGTACTGCAAAAGCGGGCCATTCGGAACCTTTTCAAGGCTGGTTAGCCTACTATGAACACACAAATCCATTGTTTATAAAGTCTCATATGAAATGTAATGATTTGGTTTATAAAACTATGCAAATAATGTACAGAGCTAAAGCAAAGTTACTCCCAGATGGGGTGCAAAGGTTTTTTTCAATACATGAAAGAAAATATGATTTGAGAGATATTTGTAAATTTACTGTTCAAAAAGCTAAGAAAGGGATTAAAAGGAGGTGTATTTCTATATAACTTGTGGAACAATGCTGATATACAGTTAAGAATGAGTAATTCGATTTTGGTTTTTAAGAAAAAGGTTTGTAAAGCTATTTTTGAAAACTACAAGGGTGAATAACACTGTTTTGTTTGCTTTTTTCTTTTAGAATACTGAATCTACATTTTTGTATTTTTTTGTAAAGCTAATTTTGAAAACTACAAGGGTGAATAATACTGTTTTGCTTGCTTTTTTTTCTTTTTTTCTTTAGAATACTGTTTGAGTCAGGCGGTTAGGTGGCCGAGCGGAGATTGCGTTCGTCACCAGCCCCGGAGCTATGAGCTGGATTCGCCTGTTCGAATCCAGCTCACAGCTCCGGGGTTGTCACCAGCTTGGCTGGCCGTCTGCACTAATACAATTGGCTGTATTAGAGGGTGGGAGAAGCTGGCGGGGTGGGTCCGGGTCGTTGTAAACAGCGACTCCTACAGTTCGGTCGGGGCGCCTGCTAAGCGCGGATTGGACTTGAGGGGGATAGTGTGGTCCTCCCACACGCTACGCCCTCTCAATGAGAATCCGCGCTGCCAGGTGAAAAGAAGCGGTGATTGGCTGGACGTGTGTCGGAGGAAGCACGTGGTAGCCTCCACTCTCCCAGATGATCTGACTGTGGGGGGTAAGTGCGCAGCGACCAGGAAGGGACTGGGAATTGGCATACGACTAACATTGGGATGGGAGAAAATCGGAGGAAAATGGAGGGGGAAAAAGACAAAAAAAAAAAAAAAAAAAAACTGTTTGAGTCTAATTTTTTTTATTTGTTTGGTAAGAATACAGGACAGGCACATATAAGCACTATGCTTCAGTCTGTACCTTTTCAGTCACTGTAAAAATCAAATATTGATAAATGATGGTGTATATTGTATTGTGTGAGATGATGACTGAAAAAATAAACTACTACTTCTTATACACAGGGTGTCCGCGGGACCTTAACAAGTCTTAAATTCAACTATCAACTATTAAGGCCTTAATTTGTCTTAAAATGTCTTAAATCCGACTTTCGGAGGTCTTAAAAACATGCTATGTCATCTTATGTTTCATTGTGAAATCTGGGGGGAAACTATTAACGGGAGATAAATCAGGCTTTTTTTTTTCTTTCACGCAAACGGTACGCAGTGGGGCGGAACCTTAAAGGGGAACTATCTTATAAATGACCTTTTCCAGTGTTTAGGGTTATTTTCTAGCTATGTGGACTTATAGTAATAGGATCTATGTCTCTAATTCTCGATTTGGCGCATTCTTCCAATTCTCCTCTCACAATAATGTCCCTCCCTCAAGTGATTCAGAAAAAATAAATAACGCACATCCTCTGTTTGTTGGTGCTGAGCCAAACTGTAAAAACAGTAATACATAAAACAAAGCGGGGCTCGCAACTCATTAGTAGTTCCAAGGTGTTTAATTGACAAAAAGGCAGATGCAACGTTTCGACCCTTCTGGTCTTCTTCAAGCATGAAGACAACACAACACTGACATCTTTTTATGCAGGAAGTGAACTAAATTGAATATCAGCCCCACCTGGTGATCAGGGGCGGTCCCAAGATTTGCATGATACATTCTATACATGATTAAGTAACAATTTCTTTTCATTCGACATTTTTTAGAAGATTAGAGAGTCATCTGAAAATTAGCGTATTCGGGACGTCAGGTGGTGCGTATTTGCATAATAACACCCGCCCCCCTCTAGCTGCCAGCAGAGCGAGAGCGAGAGAACTGTAAACACTCTCCTTCTCCCTCTCGAGGAAGTCCACCACCGCGCTGCGCCACAGCTCATGCTCCCGAACCGAGAGAGAGAGAACTGTAAACACTCTGCGTGTCCTCCCGGCTCCCTCTCCCTCTCGAGGAAGTCGTCCACCACCGCGCTGCGCCACAGCTCATGCTCCCGAACCGAGAGAGAGAGAACTGTAAACACTCTGCGTGTCCTCCCGGCTCCCTCTCCCGGGAGGACACGCAGAGTGTTTACACTTTCTCTCTCTCTCTCTCTCTCTCTCTCTCTCTATCTCTCTCTCTCTCTCTCTCTCTCTCTCTCTCTCTCTCTCTCTCTCTCTTTCTCTCTCTCTCTCTCTCTCTCTCTCTCTCTCTCTCTCTCTCTCTCTCTCTCTCTCTCTCTCTCTCTCTCTCTCCCTCTCTCCCTCTCTCTCTCTCTCTCTCGACTGACTGTCACTCTCTCTCTGTGGACTGACTGTCACTCAAAGTGCTTATGGGCGGAGCCAGGCCATAACAGCCTGATTTCTTGAGGCTGAAAAATGATGGTTTTGAGTACTTGATTAGAAATATAAACCAATGCATTTTTTTGAAAAAGACCGTACAGATGTCTTCAATAGACTCACAGGAATTGTGTAAAGTTGCCCAAATAGTGCTAGGAATAGTAAAATAGTTCCCCTTTAATGTGGTCCTTAATGTGTGTCGCCGTCGGGAGCTATTTCAGAACACCGGAGCATAGGTAACACGTTATTCAAGCCGTAGCGATAACGCTGACGTTTAGTTTAGTTTAATTGATTTGTATTTATTTGCACTCGTTAATTTAACATGGGAAAGTGCAAATTTAATGAGAACTGGCTCGAAAACCCTCTGTTTGCACCGTGGTTGGTCCCAGTGAAAGACATGTACGAGGCCCGCTGCAAACTCTGCAAAAAGGATTTTAAACTGGGAACGATGGGAATAAAAGCAGTCGAGTCACACATGCACAGCGCTAAGCATGTTACCTCTGCAAAAACCCGCCTGCAGACAACTTCAATATCAAATTTATTTTCGACGCCGACGCCGTCCACATCAACTGCTGAGGGACAGGTAGGTCTACCACCAATTACATCTGCACCTGTCCGGGTAACGTTCGGCTCCACGCCAACCCTTGAAGCTGAGGTACTGTGGGTTCTAAATATGGTCGCAAAGCATCAGTCCTACAATGGAAATGAGGGACTAGGAGAGGTGTTGAAGTCGCTAAAACATTCACGTGTGGAAAAGATAAAACGTCCTACATAGCCAGGTTTGGATTGGCTTCTTACATCCAAAAAATCTCTTCACGGATGTAAACAAGGACACGTTTGTGTTGATGTTCGATGAGAGTGAGAGCTTCACCCCACCCTATGTATTTATTTTCTACCACCCACCTACCCCCTCCTAATGTACAGTCTCCTCCCCATCATATGTATATGTATATGTATATATATATATATATATATATATATATATATATATATATATATATATATATATATATATATATATATATATATATATATATATATATATATATATAATATATATATATATATATATATATATATATATATATATTAGGATCTATGGGTAACAGTACTGTATATTTGCATATCATATATGTCACAAATGTAACAGTAATATATACCTGTATGTCATGTATGTCCCTATGCCATAAATGGCATGATGTCATGTATGTTGTGCATGTCATAAATGTCACTATGAATTGAAAATGAGGGACCCTGATGTAAACTAGACAAACGTCTTTCTCTGGTCTGCATCCCCTTATTATTGTGTGTATTGAGCTGTACTGTATTGTACCCATTCTGAAATCTGTTAAATAAAGTATTCATTCAACCAAACCACAAAAACAAAACAACTGGATGAATGAAAACTTTATTTAACAGATTGCAGAATGTGTACAATACAGTACAGCTCAATACACACAATAATAAGGGGATGCAGACCAGAGAAAGACGTTTGTCTTGTTTACATCAGGGTCCCCCATTTTCAATTCATATTGACATACACAACATAGAATAGAAATACTTTTATTATCCTGTGGGAAATTTGACACTGCAAATCGCTCAACATTTAAACATTTAGACAGGACAGGTCACGAATTAGAATAATAACACAAATCAATCAAGTTGCCTAGGATAAGAGTAGAGTAAAATAGAATAAAAATGAAATAAAATATACAGAAATAAATACAGTAAAAACATACATGACATCATGACATTTATGGCATAGGGACATACATGACATACAGGTATATACTGTAGTACTGTTACATTTGTGACATACGATATGCAAATAATATACAGTACTGTTACCCAGAGATCCTAACAGAAAATATTATATATATATGATGGGGATGAGACTGTACATTAGGAGGAGGGGGGGGGGGTTGGACATTTACGGTGGCCAGTTTCAAATTGCAGTCTCCCGTAGGTGCTCTTTAAGAGCGGTTTTGAATGTGGGCAGGGGTAAAGTGGGTTTTAGGAGTGAGGTTAAGCAGTAGTCTGACCAGTTTGTTTTGTGATGTTTGTAATCTTGTTTTTAGTGCCTTTGAGGTGCAGGCATAGTCGTAGTACCCTTGAATGAGTGTACTGAGAGTACCCATGATTTTTGCCATTTTGTTATCGTGAAATTGGTATTAAATTTTATTCTGAGTGGCATTAAAAAGTCTTAAAAAGCCTTAAATCTGACTGGGCTAAACCTGCAGATACCCTGTATACACTGTGTTATCTTCATTTTAAGGGTCAATAGGTTGTGCGGCTCCCTGAGCATTTTATTTTGTGTGAGGGGGGAAAAGTGGCTCTTTTGATAGTAAAGGCTGGAAATCTATAGTGCTCCCTCTGTCCTGTGGAGGGCGGCAATACGCCTAGACGCGTAGTCCGCCGGAAATATACAAGAAGGATAAGAAGAAGAAGACTAGACGTAGAGTCTGCTGTCACGCCCGCATCTCCACATCCCAGCCCCGACACGAATGAGGCAGATTGGGATCATGACAGACAGCAGAGACCCGCCGGTGCTGATAGCGGATATCCTCGAGCTCCCCCTAGTGACTAGGGGCCTCCACTACACACTAGTAAAAAAAATAAAAGAAATACAAAAAAAATATATATATAATCAGATCCAGCGTTTACTTTCACAGCATCTATAGTGACTACTATAGATGGCAGGCCGAGTGTGTCTAAAGTGAACTTGATTGATCTGCGTTGGGAGACTACACAATTCTTTGTGTGTGATATCTAGTTATTATGTTGAGTCAAAATACATTTGTTGGGCAGCCGTTTTGTGGTCATCATTGTTCGTAATCTTACATTTAAATTAAATGTTTGCTCATGCATATCTTTGGACACCTCTAGCTGATAAACCAATCAGGATACAGAAACGGGAATTAAGGACCCCAACATTGTCAACAACGGAGAATGGATCTGACTGGAACGCTAGCTGGATTATACATTGCAACATGAGACAGTAAATACTATTCTAATAAAACGTTCAAAACTATGTTCAACTAGTGTATTGTTTTGTTACTATAAGATTGTATTTCACACTGTATTAAGCCATACCGACGTCACAGATGAGCTTGCTAGCCATTAGATGGTTAACGTGATATTAACGTTAGATTGATTGATTGATTGATTGAAAAGTTTATTAACAGATTGCAGAATGGGTACAGTACAGTACAGCTCAATACATACAATTGTTAAGGGGATGCAGACCAGAGAAAGACTTTCGTCTTGTTTACATCAGGGTCCCCCATTTTCAATTCATCATAACATATATGACATACATGACATACAGATAGACAGTACTGCTACATCTATACATTTATGACATATCAGATTTGCAAATACAGTACTGTTTGTGATACAAAAGTGTCCAGAAAAGGAGTGTATATACATTTGGCATAGAAACTGTACATTGGAGGAGGTTGGTTGGGTGGGGTGGGGTTGGGTGGGTTGGGTGAGGGCTGTACATTGGAGGTGGGGGGGGGGGGGGGTTGGAAAGGGGACACACACACATTTTACACTGTACATTGGAATATTGACAAAGCCTTACTTGGTCATTTACTGTACAACTAGGTTAGGACATTTGTAGGGGCCAGTTTCGAATTGCAGTCTCACATAGGTGTTTTTTGAGAGTGTTTTTGAAGGTGGGTAGTGATTCACATTCCTTTACAGCTTTAGGCAGGGCGTTCCACATTGATGTGGCATAATTGCGAAACGTGTTTAGTCCCTTGTTTGAGCCGAATCTGGGTTTTACATGATTTGTGGAGCTCCCTCTGGTGTTGTGATCGTGGTATTCACTGACCTTTGGGAAGTATTTTGACATGTACATGGGTACCTTGGTCGCGTAGTGTATCTTGTAGACCAGGCCCATTGCAAGTTGCTGTACTCTGTCGTCTACTCTAAGCCATCCTAGGTTGTCAAAGTGGGCAGGGGTGAGGTGGGTTCTAGGAGTCAGGTCAAGTAGTAGTCTGACTAGCTTGTTTTGAGATGTTTGTAATTTGTTTTTTAGTGCCTTTGAGGTGCTTTGGTACCATGAGGTGCAAGCATAGTCGTAGTACCCTTGAATGAGTGCTCCTGCTAGAGTCTTCAGGGTATTCTTGTTTACCAGAGAGGAGGTCCGGTACAAGAATCGCGTTCGTTGGTTGACTTTTTTTATTACATTGGATGCCATTTTGTCACAGGAAAGATTAGCCTCTAGGATGGAACCCAGGTAGGTAATTTCATCTTTCCTTGTGATAATATTGTCACCCACTGTAACCGAGAAGCTGTCGGTCTTGCTGAGTTTGTTATTTGAACCGAAGAGAATGGACTCTGTTTTGCCCATGTGTAATGATAGTTTGTTGTCGGCGAGCCATATGCAGATTTTGCCTAGTTCCGAGCTGAGGGCTTTTTCAACCTGTAACTTGTTCTTGTCAGAGACCAGCAGGGCTGAGTCGTCCGCAAACAGGAACAAGTTGCAGTCACAAGCTGACGACATGTCATTTGCATAAATTAGGAATAGTAGCGGTCCTAGTATGCTTCCTTGTGGAACACCACAGCTCACTGTGAGGGGGGGGATAGTGTACCGTTTACTTCCACCATCTGTTCCCTCCCCTCCAGGTAGGATTGTATCCAGCTCACTGATAAACTATCAAAACCAATTGCTTTTAGCTTGTCAATCAGAATGGTGTGATTGACAGTGTCGAAGGCCTTTTGTAGGTCCAGCATGACCATGCCGCAGTATTTGCCCGCGTCCACCTCTTGTTTGATGTGGTCGTTCAAGTAGAGAAGGCATGTGTCAGTGGAGTGGGATGTTCTGAAGCCAGATTGGAATTCGTAGATTAGATTTTTTTCCGCGAGGTACTTTTCGATCTGTTCGTATACTATTTTTTCCATGACTTTCGAGATGGATGTAAGGATAGAAACAGGGCGGTAGTTACCCGGGTCTAATTTGCTGCCCTTTTTGTGCAGGGGTGTTACTCTCGCAATTTTGAAGTCCTTGGGGACGTGTCCCTGTTTTATGGAGAGGTTTATTATGTGTGTGATGACTGGGGTGATGGCTGCTGCTGAGTCTCTGAGGAATTTGGAGGGGATGTTGTCATGGCCAGTGGCCTTGTTTGGTTGGAGGGCGCTCAGTTTTTTGAGTACCTCATCTGTAGTTACTATTTCCAGTTTGAAGTCGTCTTTGTGGACGCCTAGGTTCTTGTAGTATGCTACTATGTGTTCTACCCCATACTGCCCTGAGTGGGAGGGTAGTTTGTTTACCAGTGTTGTGGCTATGTTTGTGAAGAAAGTGTTTAAGTAATTGGCTACATCCAGCTTGTCTGTGATGAGCGTGTTGTCCGTCTTTATGTTTATGTTTGAGAACCTGGTTTTGAGTTTTTTACTGCAGCCTAGTTGATTGTTGAGTAATTTCCAAAGTTCACGTGGTTTATTTTTGTTTTCCTCGGTTTTGTCATTGATGAAATTTTTTTTTGCAGTTTTGATCATGGAGTTTACGTCATTTCTTAGTCTGTTTCTTTCTAGTTTGAGTTCAGTCACGTGGTCTTGGAGTTCACTTGGAGATCTATCCGACCTAAATACTATTCCAATAAAACGTTCAAAACTATGTTCAACTTGTGTATTGTTTTGTTACTATAAGATTGTATTTCGCACTGTATTAAGCCATACCAACGTCACAGATGAGCTTGCTAGCCATTAGATTGTTAACGTGATATTAACGTTAGATCTATCCGACCACAATTTGATTCCAAGTTTTTACATACCTCACTTTGTTGGTCTCTCACGAAAGTCTTTCTCTGGACTGCATCCCCTTAACAATTGTGTGTATTGAGCTGTATTGTATTGTACCCATTCTGCAATCTGTTAATACAGTTTTCAATTAATGTCAGACGTCCTCTCCATAAAAAAAAACGATTGCTCAGAATTTTAAATTATGTCCCCAATAGGACATAATAATATTAATATTATTCCCCAGTATGACACAATAAACACAGAATGAATGCCCCCCCCCATAAAAACATACTGCCAAATTACCCCCATGAGTGTTGAAGACACTGTACCACCACAAGTCAGGAATTGAGAAAAAGAAAATGCAACTTCAGCCTCACGCTGCTCCAACTTTCTTCCAGCATCGTGATATTGTAATATTCTTACATCCACTTGGACCATGAACAAACAAAAAAGGTGTTGAGAAAGACAGCGAACACTACAGAAAGGAGGAACTTGGGGATTGAATGGAGAAATTAAGTAAGAGATGTAAAGATTATGCATTACAATTGATGATTAATCAACAATAATGGAAAACCAAACTATTCTTGCTCTTTACCATTTTTGTTTTTTCTTCCCTTCCACCCTCATCTCCAAAAACAGTTGGCGTGAACAAATAATACTAGAGACAGAATGAGTTTTGCTTCTTTTTTTGGTTTTTCTTTTAATCAGTGAAATATATTCCCATCCATATCCCCAACTTTGTGATTTTTACATACTGATTGATTGATTGATTGATTGAAAACTTTATTAACAGATTGCAGAATGGGTACAATACAGTACAGCTCAATACACACAATTGTTAAGGGGATGCAGACCAGAGAAAGACTTTCGTCTTGTTTACATCAGGGTCCCCCATTTTCAATTCATCAGGACATATATGACATACATGACATACAGATAGTCAGTACTGCTACATCTATACATTTATGACATACCAGATTTGCAAATACAGTACTGTTTGTGATACAGAAGGAGTCAGGAAAAGGGAGTATATACATTTGACGTAGAAACTGTACATTGGAGGAGGTTGGGTGGGGGGGGGGTTGGGTACACTGGGATATTGACAACCATACTGGGTAATCTACATTGGAGGTGGTTGGGGGGGGGGGGGGGGCACTGTATATACAAGCAAAACTGTACATTGAGGGGGGGACGGGGGACACTGTACAAACAAACAAAATTGTACATTGGACTATTGACAAAACCATACTAGGTAAATGACTGTACATTGGAGGGGGTTGGGTTAGGATATTTACAGGGGCCAGTGTTGAATTGCAGTCTCCCGTAGGTGTCCCTTGAGAGAGGTTTTGAAAGTGGGTAGTGATCCACATTCCTTTACAGCTTTGGGTAGGGCGTTCCACATTGATGTGGCATAATTGCGAAACGTGTTTAGTCCCTTATTTGAGCCGAATCTGGGTTTAACATGATTTGTGGAGCTCCCTCTGGTGTTGGGATCGTGGTATTCACTGACCTTTGGGAAGTATTTTGACATGTACATGGGTACCTTGGTCATGTAGTGTATCTTGTAGACCAGGCCCATTGCAAGTTGCTGTACTCTGTTGTCTACTCTAAGCCATCCTAGGTTGTCAAAGTGGGCAGGGGTGAGGTGGGTTCTAGGAGTAAGGTCAAGCAGTAGTCTGACCAGTTTGTTTTGAGATGTTTGTAATTTTGTTTTTAGCGCCTTTGAGGTGCTTTGGTACCATGAGGTGCAAGCATAGTCGTAGTACCCCTGAATGAGTGCTCCTGCCAGAGTCTTCAGGGTATTCTTGTTTACCAGAGAGGAGATCCGGTACAAGAATCGAGTTCGTTGGTTGACTTTTTTTATTACATTGGATGCCATTTTGTCACAGGAGAGATTAGCCTCTAGGATGGAACCCAGGTAGGTAATTTCATCTTTCCTTGTGACAATATTGTCACCCACTGTAACTGAGAAGCCGTCGGTCTTGCTGAGTTTGTTATTTGAACCGAAGAGAATGGACTCTGTTTTGCCCATGTGTAATGATAGTTTGTTATCAGCGAGCCATATGCAGATTCTGCCTAGTTCCGAGCTGAGGGTTTTTTCAACCTGTAACTTGTTCTTGTCAGAGACCAGCAGGGCTGAGTCGTCCGCAAACAGGAACAAGTTCAGACGGAGGCAGAATATCCTGCACATACATCAATGCATCTCTTGTAAGATATGAATTGCGGCATACATTTTCCCAGACATGGTGCTGTTGGCGTCAAGCACAGGAGGTGAGGGGTGGATTGTCACCACCTGTTTAGCTTGGGCAGAGCGCATGTAGAGGGCATAGAAGAACCAGACGAGGCTGAAGATGCACAGGCCGATGGGGATGTTGATGAACACTTTGCCCATGTCAACCTTCTTCTTCTTCTCCTTGCGGTGCAAGGCAGCAGGATTCTCCTCTTTCCTCTGGAGGGGAGCAGCTTCACCGGTCACCACCCTCTTCCTCTGCCTTCCCATCCTGCTCACTGGAGCTGAGTGGAGAAGTGCAGAAGAGAAGATGTTTAGGTTCAAAGGGACAGTCAATGGCATGCTTGAGGAAGACCGGTAAGGTCGAAACGTTGCATCTACTGCCTTTTTTGTTTATTAAAATCACCTTGGAACTACAAGTGAGTTGCGAGCCCCGCTTTGTTCTTATGTATTACTGTTTTTACAGTTTGGCTCAGCACCAACAAACGGAGGATGTGCGTTATTTTTTTCTTTTCTGACTGTTCAAATAAATAACATGTTATTTTCACACTTGTTATTGTGTTATAAATGTTGATTGATTGATTGAAAACGTTATTAACAGATTGCAGAATGGGTACAGTACAGTACAGCTCAATACACACAATTGTTAAGGGGATGCAGACCAGAGAAAGACTTTCATCTTGTTTACATCAGGGTCCCCCATTTTCAATTCATCATAACATATATGACATACATGACATACAGATAGACAGTAGGCCTACTGCTACATCTATACATTTAATTATGACATACCAGATTTGCAAATAAAGTACTGTTTATGATACAAAGAGTCCAGAAAACAATCAAACAATTGTTAAGGGGATGCAGACCAGAGAAAGACGTTTGTCTTGTTTACATCAGGGCCCCCCATTTGTAATTCATAGTGACAACAGCATCTAAAACAATATATTTATATGTATATTTATATATTGGAAGAGTATATTTATGAGACAGTATATTTTGTACATATGTAACGGTTGTGACAACGTCACCTCAAACTTCTAACGTCACGGGCAACAACACAGACCGCTATACCATAGTGTAACACACAGCAAGAATGTGAAACAAGTTACTATTATTAGTATTGGGTTAGAGTTGTTTGATTTCCACTAACGTAATGTTAGATTGCTATCTGAGAAAGTTAAAATGCTAACGTAACGTTAGTCTATGTGAGCTGGCTACAACATTTTCCAATGTGTAATTGGAAGTAAAAACAGACTGCATATAAACTGCTGATGACTCATAACTTCCTATCACGTTTGAATAATGCTGTAAAGTTAAGTAAAAATGCATTTCAATAGTAATGTATATGAATTGGGAGCTTACCGATGCAGAGCTAAATCCACTGTTGTCAACAGACAAGATGCAATATTTACTTCCTGGTTCCGGAGCTGGAGGAATGTCATTGGGGGAAATCAGTCACTTGACGTTGTAACGCGTTTTGATTGGTTCCGCAGCAACACCCCTTTTCACAAACGGTAGTTTTTAGCTTATCAACACATTAATCTTCATAAAGATATGACCCAAAAACCGTTGCCAACAAACGGAAATGTGTTATTATAGTATATTATGTAGTTCATATTACAATAACATATACTCTCTAAAACCAGATCAATCATTTCACTAACGGAAGCCTCTAGCAACCTTCGGCCCACCGTCTATGTCTCTGTCTCTCTCTCTCTCTCTCTCTCTCTCTCTCTCTCTCTCTCTCTCTCTCTCTCTCTCTCTCTCTCTCTCTCTCTCTCTCTCTCTCTCACTACGTGTTTCGCCTTGTTTACGACATACACAACATCGTCTTGTGTTACTTTTGTGAAAAGTTTATTAACAGATTGCAGAATGGGTACAGTACAGTAGTGATGGCGAGTGGAAGCTTCACGAAGCATTGAGGCTTTCCATCCAATAGTGCCACACATGTGTTGAAGCTTCATGGTGTATTTGCTCTACTGTGCCATCAAGTGGACAATAAATGTAGAACAGGCAGCGTGATTATAATATGTGAAGCTTTGATGTGATGATGATGATGCCAATAAACAAATAATATTGTGTCTGTTTTTCTAACAGAATGATGGCAGGGACAGAGGAGAAAGTGCTTGTGTTACTACAACATTCTATTATTTAATATACTGTGTTTTTCTAACAGAATGATGGCAGGGACAGAGGAGAAAGTGCTTGTGTTACTACAACATTCGATTCTTTAATATACTGTGTTTTTCTAACAGAATGATGGCAGGGACAGAGGAGAAAGTGCTTGTGTTACTACAGGGCTGTACGCTAAGCTTTTTCACTAGGGGCACACTTGCCCCTAAATGAGAAATTTAGGGGCAAAGAATATTTTTTAGGGGCAAATTTTTAAATAACTATTTTACCATTATAGTAGGGCTGGGCGATATGGCCTCTAAATGATATCGCGATATTTTGACATGCATCAAAAATGCTTGATTTAACCCTTTGATGCATACAGTCACGCCAATATGATGATTATAATAAGTCCCTGCAACATATGTTTGCATTATTAAACCATGAAGATGCTTTAAAAAATAATTTAATGAAAATGTACTAAGAGTAGTCTACTGACACACTAATAAAAAAAATTATTTACATCTAAGACAATTTATATAAAAACTCTTGGGTGCCTTTTACACAGTACTGTGTTTTCTATCCACTTTAGCCAAACACACACACACACACACACATATATATATATACACACACACACTACTGTGAGAAAATAATAATCACACAGACTTAATGATTTTAGAATATTTCAGATAATGAAATTAAATGTTTATATCATCAACTATCCAGTTAGTATTTATACTGTGTGTAACATTTGGCTACTTTAAATCATTGAATGTAGAGAGAGAGCGAGAGAGAGAGAGAGAGAGGGGGCGAGAACGAACAAGAGAGCCAGCCCCCCCCCTTCGCGTTTTGATAGTCTAAGCTGCCGTAGGTGATGACGTCACACTCGAATGTAAACAGGAAGAGATGGAGACACACGGAGATGGAAATTCAATGATATACAGAAATGAATAACCAATAAATATGAAGTTATGTTTAAACTTCTGTTGTCAAGCGTTGTCAATATAACCCATGTCGTAAATTAAATTGATCAAAATGACCCGTATAAGCATTACAGGAGGGATCAAAATCATCTAGCGGTTTCTGGAAAAGGCCATAGGAGAATTCAGTCAAAGGCTAACAGTGCAACCTTTCACCCTTCACCTAGTAGCTATAGGAAAAAGCCCGGAGTACCATAAAAATAAGAACAGATCAAATGGCAAACAGATGAAACCTCTTTCCCCACACAACAAAGTGGGATGGAGGGCCCAATACTTAACTTTAAGTCAGGCCTGAAGGCCGGCACCAGAGTTCTGTTTACTTTAGCTAAGCAGTCCAAACAGACCTTTCTGGAATACCCACTGTTAGGTTGAGTGGGTACTATATTTCCATCTGTATGAGGGTCGCATTCAGGGACACTTGGGTAAATCATTCTAAAAGGAAACTAGTTCACATCCCCTCTGTAAGGTCACCTTGTAACGCTGCTTCGCAAGACCCAAATCACTTAGAGGGGAGACCAAGTTAAACAAAATAGAGGTTTAGAACTTAAACTAAGACAAAGTAAGATTAAAACAACTATTACCTTTTCTCCTGATACATTGATTAACTATGGAGTTTATGCATCAAACATTGTACACATGTTTTCACAGAAAAACTGTGACCTCAATTGTCTAATTCTGAATTAGGATTATATAGTCTAGCACAGTCTGGAATGTAACAGTAAAAAGCATTTGGTAAAACTAGAATAATAATACTGTATTTCTCATCTGTTGGAAAGTTGTGTGTGTTAAGAAAAGGCTAATACTATGAATTGAAAAGTGGGGACCCTGATGTAAACATGGACAAAAGGGCTTTCTCTGATCTATATCCCCTTGGCAGAATTGTATGTATTGTGCTGTGCTGTACCCATTCTGCAATCTGTTAGCAAAGTGTTCATTCATTTATTCAATTAAAATTCAATGTTAGTCCGTTTCATTACAAGGAAGAACGAGCCGAAAATAGTCATTTCACTTCCTTATTGGTCAGGGAACCCAGTTCTTTCGTGTTAAGCCAATTAGAGCAGGAACCGGAGTCTCTGTTCTGTGACATCACGGGGCAGAGACTCGACCACTGGGCGGGGTTTGGGTGATTCCTATATTTACCACAGGTTGAGAGACATGGAAAGAACGCACGGAGACCAGCAGACCACGTCGACGCACGGAGACCAGCAGACCACGTCGACGCACGGAGAGCATCATCTTGAGACGACCCCCAAAACCTACGCTGAAAACTATCCAATCGAGATGTGCTGCAGACGCTGATTAGACATAGAAAAGTTGACAAGAACTTTAAGCTGTTTGGATCTTCCAATAAACGACGGCTAGACTGTCTTTGTACCTTTAGCGCCTGGCTCCGACTCCAAATCATTTATAAGACAATTGAACAGAACGTGTGAGTACAACAGCAGAGATACTATAGAGATCCACTATACGATCCTAAGACTTTAGTAGATAGATTCATTGAAGAGACACGTTACCCACCCCTTTCCTCACGAATGGAACTAGTCTTGTGGAGTCCGCTTTGACCGTTTTCCAGGGTTAGCAGAGAGATCGCTAGTTAGCTTAGCATAATCCTAATGGTAGCTACCGTTATCTCATTGCTCGTGTCAATTAAATTGCATGTTATTAAAGGTCCGCGCTGGTCTGTCTAATGAAATTACAACCGCAACATTATATTGCACTGTACAGCCCTGGTTGTAGGCTAATGTTTTACTACAATTTGTATGGATTAATTTAGGAGTGAAATGCGAATGAAGGGTTGAAATCACCACTCGCAAGCTTGCCCCCAGATATTATTTTAAACTCGCACGGACCAAATTAGGGGGCAATTTGCGATCATATCATCGCAGTGTACAGGCCTGTACTACAACATTCGATTCTTTAATATACTGTGTTTTTCTAACAGAATTGTTGTGAAGGATCAGATTAAACCGAATATGTATATTTATTTATATATATATATTTAATTGTATTTGTATATCGTTTGATATCCCCTGTATATTCCTTGTACAATATGCATTGAATATCCCCGTTTCTACTGAACAGCCCATAATAGTTTCATTCTACCATTGGACTAGAACCTGGCGCCAGGTTGCCATACCCCTAGGTTCAAGTTCAATCGTGCCGCCTAACATGTCGAGGCAGCCCCCGGTTCCGCGCAGTAATATGCCGGGCGAAATACGTGTGGTACTATTTGTTCATAGCGCATATATATATGACGCTCGTAAAGTAGAACTTTCTTTTAGTCCAGTTCTTTACCCTCCAACAGAGTGACAGACGCAAAAGCCTCCCCACGAAGCACGTGCGGTGTAGTAGGGCCTACTTGGCCCAGAATAGGCATTGAGATATCGTGTAGATTAATAGTTGAATGGTCATAGTTTGGCACCATACCGTCGAGTTGGACGTATTCTATTAAGCTAATAATAGTCTATTTATGTATGGTGCATCGTTCGGTTCGAGTTCTACAGTTATCAGTACCCCCATCGTTCCTGACGTTATCTGGACGCTTATCCAGGCTGGTCAGACCCCTAGTGGTGATTGCATCCGAGGAGCTCCGGGTCAAGAGCGACTGGACCTGTATATTGGATTACTCTACCCGACGACGGCGAGCCTTCCACGGCTCTTGGATTATGCTTTATGTGCTTTGATTATTCCATGGATAAAGGCCAACACTGTCGAGTGTTGGAATTACCCCCCGGAGAGGACTACAGGTGAGGCGGCGCTCTACACGTGAGGTCGCACCACGTCTCTCCGTTGTGGACCGGCAGATACCGTTCCACAGAGGGTCCAGCTGTGTTCGTCTACGGCCCGAGGTTCTGTGGGCACTGGGTCTAAGACTTTGGATTCTCCCAAGACACCGTCGGCCAGATGGGATACCGCCAGCGACTTCTCTAACCCCCCCCCCTCCTACTGTCTTACAACCAGCGGGACCCCCCCCCCCCCTTAGTGTATCCAGCTATAATTATTTAAGTACTATCGCTATCGTTTCCTAAATATTCCAGGTTGTATACTTACTCCCTGCGCAACCAGAGATTGGACATTCAATGTTGATTTACCTACGAATACTCATTTGCCATAAAAGTGCATACTTAACATTTCAAATCATAAATGTAATTAAGTGAATATTGTGTACACCCTTTGCTGTATTAAATATTCGATTTGGTCCATTTGTGTTGGTTCGTTTCATCAGGTGGGAAAGTGTTCATCATACTTATATCTTGTACTGGGTGGCCAGAAGTTAAAGTACATGAGGTAGTGGTATTAAATATCATATCTAACAATACAGTCAGGGAATTGTACCCCTCAGCTACAATTGGTCCTTCGAGCCGGAGGGTAACTAGTGTAATATTAATATAGTGTTATTAATATCGAAATGGCCTATGATGAACACTCCACGAAACGATCCTCCTAACCTAGAACGCCCGCGGCGCAGACGACAGACACCTCAGTACTTAGAGGCTTACACTGTCAGTCAACTACCTAGCCTTCGACAAACGGTAAACGTAGTAAAAGTAGAAAGTAAAATTATGTCTGACCTTAACGACCAGGTTTCCCCGACCACAGAGGCCCTAGTAGGTCCTAATGTAACTGACCAAGCCCACGGTGGAGACCAGGAGGGAATTGACATGCCTTTACCCCCCGCCACTACTAAAGAAGTAGTCCCCGACACGCCCCGGGAGGAAGACAACCCTACAGAGAGAGAACTCTGCACGGAAGAAGAAGAGGAGAGCGCCGAGGAACTAGAGCTCCCGGACTCCCCAACGAGTACCCCCAGGAGCGGTTCACGCAGGAGCAGCTCACCTCCACTACCGCCTTCCCCCAGCGAAGCGGAGAGGATACTACAACAGGCGTTCCTCGTCAGCCTGACAGCCTCTACCGAACGCGATCGGCTCCAAGCACAGACGCTTAGCGAGCGCGAACGTCTCCAAGCCCAGGCGACCAGCGAGCGCGAACACCTCCAAGCACAGCAACGGAGCGAAGAACAGCGCACAAGTCTGGAGATGAGACGCTTCCAGATGGAAGAGAATATGGCAAGAGACCGCGCCGACGCCCAGCGCACCGCTGCCGGTGCCCAAAGAGACGCAGAGCGCGACAGACTACAAGCGCAACTAATAGAGCAGCTGATCAAAAGGACAACTCCCTCTCCCTCCGCCAGGGGCTCAAGGAACTCGTCGAGACAGCAGTCAAGAGCAGCGTCACCGCAACGAGCAAGCGACCCTGAACTTGACCAACAGACCGAGTCTAGACCCCCCGCAGACCCCCTTCCCATACCGGTCCAAGCGAGACCCAGCTACAAGGAAGGAGCGGCCTACACTGCGGAGAAGCTAAATAAAGATCTGGAAGATTTGATAGAAGAAGAAGAGGGAGAAGAGGAGAACCAAGCCCGACGACAGCACAGTACTCCACCGGACCAGGAGGTCCCATACAGTCCAGGCTATACCCCCGCGGCGCTGCGCTACAGACCCCCGACTCTATTTACGGGTGAGCACGACGCACGACCAGCCCCGAGGAACAGTACCTGGACCAGCGGGCCATGGTACCCTGCCAGTACCGGCCCACAGCGAGGCGCAAGAGGGGACTCGCCCAGGAGGTCTCTCCCCCAACGCTCGCCGATGTATTCGCCATCCACGGCGTCATACAACGCCACGCCATCAATCCCAGACTTCGCCTATGAGAGTCGAGCACAGTACACGGAGCTCCGGATGTGCTTAGAGACAATGCTGGCGGATGTCATTGATGAACGCCACAAGTATGCAATATTATTGAAGCACCTGAAAGTACAGCGAGCACACAATAATAGCGCTAGCCTATGCTACCTCCTCGACCCCATACACAGCGGCCCTTGCAGCGCTGGATCAAAGATATGGACGTATATGGGATTACGTAATCCAGGAGATAAGGCATATTGACCGCCTACCCCCAGCCACAGACAATCGCTCACTAGATGACCTGTCAATCAAAGTGCAGCCCTGGTGGGGATGCTGGGAGCTCAACGGGAGAAGGGCAGGCATGAGCTGTACGCCAACTCTAACGTTGAGAGGATTTTGGAGAAGCTGCCACCCGCAAGACAGGAGCGCTTTCGGCGGCAGAGGGACTACCGAGATCCCGACGGCCCCGAGCCATCCCTCCTTGATCTGGCCGACTTCCTGGCGAGAGAGGTCAGCAGCTTACGACTGGACACCTTCGGGCGGAGCACGCCAAGCTCCAGAGAGGGACCCAGGAGAATAAATGATGGAAGAAGATCGGTGACTGTCATGCACCAATCAGAGTCAGTACCGAGCAGTAAGAGTCACAGCACCCCCTCGAGGAAGGAGAAGTGGAAGATAGCGTGTCCCTACTGTGAGAAAGAACACTGGCTGTCACAATGTGACACATTCACAAAGATGAATGCAGAAGAAGTGAGCCAATGGATAAAGTCCAACCGGCGCTGTTATCGATGTGCGCGGCCCCACATGGCAGCCGAATGCCGCCTAAAGAAAAGGTGCAGCCGGTGCGATGGAGCCCATCTAGATATACTACACGATAGTAACGGAAGACGGCCTACACCTGCACCACGGAGCGGCACCAAGGCAAGTGTCATGTACATTGACCCCGCCAGCAGCAACGGAGCTCAAGTGCTCTTAAAGGTAGTCCGTGTGACATTGAGCTACCAGGATAAAGTCATGGACACTTACGCCGTCCTTGATGACGGGTCAGAGAAGACCCTTCTGCTCGCCTCCGCTGCGACTCAACTGGGACTGCGGGGGAGCAAGAACGAAATGACGATTCGGACAATAAGAAGAGATTTGAAGACGATAAAGGGCGAGAATGTCTCCTTCACTATCGCAGCCAACGGGCAGCCAGAGCGACAGTACAAGATCACAAATGCTTTCACCAGCCAAGAAATAGGACTCTCGCAGTACACCTACCCTGTCACCAAGTTGATGGATAAGTATGTGCACCTGCGCCAATTACCTATCCCGCTCATAAACGGCGCTACCCCGACCCTGTTGATAGGCTCCGACCATGCGGAACTCATAGTCCCGATTGACCGGGTCCATACCGGTCCCCGAGGCTGTCCTGCAGCCGTCGAGACCCGCTTAGGATGGACATTACAAGGCCCCCTCGCTAAATCTCTCAACCGAACCGCAGCCACTAGCTGCTTCCACTCCCGAACGACAGAAGAAGACACCACTCTCCTGCAGCATGTCGAGAGGCTATGGACCCTAGAGACAATGCCCTTTAAGAACGAAAAGAAAGACATTCGCTCTAAAGAAGACATTTACGCCATCCACCTACTCGAGCAGGGGACAAAGAGAGTCACAGTCGGCGGAGTGATGAGATACGCAACTCCACTCCTGAGGAGAGAGGGAATGCCCCCCTTTCACGCAAAGAAAGACGCCACAGAGCGCTATCTACTGAACACAGAGCGGCGCCTAGCCAAAGACCCCGCTCAACAGAGTGTGTACCGAGCTGAGATTGAGAAGCTAATCACAGCGGGACACGTAACAAAGATTGACATTAAAGAGGCCGATCAGACGACCGAATCATGGTACGTGCCGCATCACAAGGTCCATCACAATGGCAAGGATCGCATTGTGTTTAACTGCAGCTACCAGATCGGATCCCAAAATCTGAATGAAGAGCTCTTGCCCGGCCCCACGCTCGGCCCCTCCCTACTAGGCGTGCTACTGCGCTTCCGCCAGGACAAGGTGGCTATAAGCAGGGATATCAAAGGGATGTTCTTGCAAGTGAGACTAGTAGAGGAGGACAAGCCTCTGCTGCGGTTCCTGTGGAGAGAGAAGATCGGAGATGAGAACCCATCCATCTACCGGTGGGAAGTGCTCCCCTTCGGAGCCACATGCAGCCCGTGCTGTGCTACATTTGCACTACAGAAACACGTCACAGAGGACCCAGCAGCAGATGAAGAGGTCCAACACAGTGTGAAGAACAGTTTCTACGTAGACAACTGTCTACAAAGCGTCTCGACTCAAGAAGAAGCCGAGGCTCTCCTAATCAAGTTACGCGCCTCCCTAATCAAAGGAGGCTTTGATCTCAGGCAGTGGGCCAGCAGTGACCCGCACGTATTGCGCAGCCTCTCCTCCGCAGACAAGGCTGCCAGCAGCGAGACCTGGATGGCGACAATCCCAGGTAAAGCCCAAGAAATGACACTAGGATTAGTCTGGCGCTTCAAAACAGACTCGCTCCACTATAGACACAAACCCTTGGCTCCAGAGCAAGGAAGGTCGGCGGCGATACCGACCACCAGACGGAGTGTGTACAGAACACTCGCCAGACAATATGACCCGCTGGGATGTATTCTACCTTACACCACCAGGGCAAAGATGATTGTACGAGCACTATGGGACAAGGACCAGGGCTGGGACGACCCAATACCCGCACACCTTGCCTCAACATGGAGAGAGTGGGAGACGGAACTCCGCTCACTCCCAGGTGTCAACATACGCCGCAGCTACTTCCCATCCACAGTGAGGCCAGAGACATGCGAGATTGAGCTACACGTCTTCAGCGATGCCTCCGAAGTAGCCTACGGATCGGTTGCTTATTTGCGTGCCCAAGAGATGGGAGGAGAGATACACACTGCCTTCATACTGGCCCGCTCAAGGATAGCCCCACGTAAGCAACAATCTATCCCACGTCTAGAGCTCTGCGCAGCCCTCGCAGGAGCGCATCTAGCCACGTTAATCCAACGTGAACTCACCATTCCGGTGCATAGAACAATCTTGTGGTCAGATTCCATGACAGTACTCACATGGATTAAGTCTGATTCATGCAGATACAAAGTCTTCGTGGGAGTCAGAGTCACCGAGATTCAGGAACTAACAGAAGAAGCAAGCTGGAGATATGTGGATACCAAACACAACCCAGCTGACGTCATCACCCGGGGAATGTCCCTGGATGACCTAACCCGTCACAACATCTACAGTGACGGACCAGCATTCCTCCAGCTCCCGGAAGGAGATTGGCCTACGCCCACCCCGAGGGAAGCAAGTAGAGAGGAGGCTGAGAACAAGAAGCCTATGTTCTGTGGACTGAGCACTGTCGCCTCCACAGACCCGAACATAGATGACTGCATTACCCTAGAGAGTGCGCAACAAAGGACATTCCTGCGGCACCACCCAGAGATTCAGTCCACCACTGACATGTCAGCAGCTGACTACGAAGAAGCAGAACTTCTCCTACTACAACGAGCCCAGAGAGACTCGTTCCCCGATGAGCTAGACTGTCTACAGGGAGGAAACCCCGTCCCATCAGACAGCAGACTGATTCACCTGGCACCAGAGAGTGACGCACATAATCTCATCAGAGTGGGTGGTCGCCTGCGGAGAGCCCCCGATCTACCAGATGACATTAAGCACCCGATCGTATTGAACAGCCGACACAAGGTCACAGAGCTGATCACAAAGAAATACGACGAGGATGTGCACCACGCCGGAGCAGAGAGAGTCTTCGCGGAGATCAGACGTCGTTATTGGATATTACAAGGGAGAGAAGCAGTACGGCGCTTCCAGCGAGCCTGTCTAGACTGCCGTAAGTGGCGCGCGCAGCCCAGCATACCACGGATGGCTGACCTACCCCCCTGTCGCCTCCGAATCGGCGACAAGCCATTCCACTCCACAGGCATGGACTGTTTTGGCCCGTTGTATATAAAAAGAGGAAGAGGCACCGAGAAGCGGTGGTGTATTGTATTCAAATGCATGACCACCAGAGCGATACATATCGAGCTCCTTCCGACCATGAGCACAGACTCATTCCTTATGGCCTTCCGGAGATTCATATCACGGAAAGGACAACCGTCTACATTGTTGTCTGATCACGGGACCAACTTCAAAGGCGGAGAAAGAGAGCTGAGAGAGAGCTTCCAAGCTATGGGCCCAGAACTTAAGACCCACCTCGCTCCAGCCCAGGTTGACTTCCAGTTTAATCCCCCGAACGCACCCCACTTCGGTGGAACCTGGGAACGAGAAGTACGTTCTATAAAGACAGCCCTGTATGCCGTACTCGGAGCCCAGACTGTGGCAGAGGAAGTCCTAATGACAGTCCTCACGGAGATCGAGGGAGTATTGAACTCCAAACCCCTCGGTTACGTCTCCAGTGATGTAGCAGATGTCGACCCAGTCACCCCCAACACACTCCTAATGGGGCGGCTGGACCCCGCGCTACCCCAGACAATGTACAGGCCCGAAGAAGCGAACGGCCGAAGAATGTGGAGGTACAGCCAAGTACTAGCTGACAAGTTTTGGAGCAGCTTCCTACTTCACTACCTACCGTCTATACAGACCCGCCAGAAGTGGGTAAAAGAGAGAGACAATTTGACAGAAGGAACAGTCGTCATGATAGTTGACCAGTCACTCCCCAGAGCTATGTGGCCGGCTGGCCGCGTAAGCAAAGTGATCACCGGTGCCGATGGCAAGGTCCGAGCAGCTGAAGTACTCGTCCAAGGGCGCACCTACACACGGCCCGTGGCGAGGCTCATAGAACTGCCCCGACTCCCAGATACTATCGATGACGACCATGACCCTATGACTTTGTGAGTTGACTGACCTTACAGCGGACCTTGAGTGGAAGACAGTGCGGTTAATCTGTCTCTGCTTAGCTAATTAGGTGGGACTAATTAGGGTGCGGCTGTTGTGAAGGATCAGATTAAACCGAATATGTATATTTATTTATATATATATATTTAATTGTATTTGTATATCGTTTGATATCCCCTGTATATTCCTTGTACAATATGCATTGAATATCCCCGTTTCTACTGAACAGCCCATAATAGTTTCATTCTACCATTGGACTAGAACCTGGCGCCAGGTTGCCATACCCCTAGGTTCAAGTTCAATCGTGCCGCCTAACATGTCGAGGCAGCCCCCGGTTCCGTGCAGTAATATGCCGGGCGAAATACGTGTGGTACTATTTGTTCATAGCGCATATATATATGACGCTCGTAAAGTAGAACTTTCTTTTAGTCCAGTTCTTTACCCTCCAACAGAGTGACAGACGCAAAAGCCTCCCCACGAAGCACGTGCGGTGTAGTAGGGCCTACTTGGCCCAGAATAGGCATTGAGATATCATGTAGATTAATAGTTGAATGGTCATAGTTTGGCACCATACCGTCGAGTTGGACGTATTCTATTAAGCTAATAATAGTCTATTTATGTATGGTGCATCGTTCGGTTCGAGTTCTACAGTTATCAGTACCCCCATCGTTCCTGACGTTATCTGGACGCTTATCCAGGCTGGTCAGACCCCTAGTGGTGATTGCATCCGAGGAGCTCCGGGTCAAGAGCGACTGGACCTGTATATTGGATTACTCTACCCGACGACGGCGAGCCTTCCACGGCTCTTGGATTATGCTTTATGTGCTTTGATTATTCCATGGATAAAGGCCAACACTGTCGAGTGTTGGAATTACCCCCCGGAGAGGACTACAGGTGAGGCGGCGCTCTACACGTGAGGTCGCACCACGTCTCTCCGTTGTGGACCGGCAGATACCGTTCCACAGAGGGTCCAGCTGTGTTCGTCTACGGCCCGAGGTTCTGTGGGCACTGGGTCTAAGACTTTGGATTCTCCCAAGACACCGTCGGCCAGATGGGATACCGCCAGCGACTTCTCTAACCCCCCCCCTCCTACTGTCTTACAACCAGCGGGACCCCCCCCCCCCCTTAGTGTATCCAGCTATAATTATTTAAGTACTATCGCTATCGTTTCCTAAATATTCCAGGTTGTATACTTACTCCCTGCGCAACCAGAGATTGGACATTCAATGTTGATTTACCTACGAATACTCATTTGCCATAAAAGTGCATACTTAACATTTCAAATCATAAATGTAATTAAGTGAATATTGTGTACACCCTTTGCTGTATTAAATATTCGGTTTGGTCCATTTGTGTTGGTTCGTTTCATCAGGTGGGAAAGTGTTCATCATACTTATATCTTGTACTGGGTGGCCAGAAGTTAAAGTACATGAGGTAGTGGTATTAAATATCATATCTAACAATACAGTCAGGGAATTGTACCCCTCAGCTACAAGAATGATGGCAGGGACAGAGGAGAAAATGCTTGTGAACTACAACATTCGATTCTTTAATATACTGTGTTTTTCTAACAGAATGATGGCAGCGACAGAGGAGAAAGTGCTTGTGTTACTACAACATTCTATTCTTTAATATACTGTGTTTTTCTAACAGAATTGTGAGGATTCGCCTGTCCCTGGACCTTTTTCCTGTGTTTTCCCTGTCTACTCTCCTCTACTCTTCACCAGCCCCCACCCTTGCGATGATTTACTCTCCTCTACTCTTCACCAGCCCCCACCCTTGGACATCCTTGATCCTCTACCTTCACGCACCTGTTGGGAGTTTGCAATCACCTCGGGAGAGTACATAGGTTGCAGACTCCCCTCCAGTCCTTGTCGGGTCGTTCTGTGTTCTGGACTCTGTGTTCGTTCTGTATCTGTATCCACTCTGTGTTCATGGAGTTCTGTACGTTACCATCCTGTACGTTACCATCACCTGCCGCGTCTCCGGCGTGAGACGACGTGCCAGCCATCACCACCTGTCGCCGTTTGCCTGGAGTGGGACACCGTCTTCGCTCTCTAATTCTCTACGGGAGGTTTTCCAGTGTTCCTACTCCAGACGTCAAGCCGGCTCGTCATCGCTCCCGATTCCACGGGAGGAAGGCGTCTCTTCGTGATCCTCGTTCCTGGGGTGAGGCTCGTCGTCGCTCCCTAGTATTCCACGGGAGGATGGCGTGTGCCCATCCCGTTCCCCTTGGACCCAGGCTCGTCGTCGCTCCCTAGTATTCCACGGGAGGACGGCGTGTTCCCATCCCGGTCCCCTGGGACCCCCTTTGTTCTGCGCTGCCCGTCTGCAGCATCCGAAGAGGAGGAGGAGGATCCCCGTGCCAGGCCCCCGCTGTCGGGCCCCTGTCCCCGTGCCAGGCCTCCGCCGTCGGAACCCTGTCCTCATCCCTGTCCAAGGCCTTAACCCTGTTCTCTGTCCCTGTCTCCAGTCCGCCTCTCCGGGCCTCTGTCCCTGTCCCCCTCTCCAGTGCCCCTGGTCCTGGCCCTGACACTTAGCCCTGGTCCTTAGCTTTGGCCCTTAGCCTTAGTGTCTTAGCCTGTTCGCCTCTTAAAGGCACAGTGCCGCATTTTCCATATTTCCTTGACTCTAGTGTTTTTGTGTTTTCCCTTAAAGGGACTGTGCCGCTTTTTGTTCTATAATAAATATTTGCCCTGTTTTGGCTTACTCTCATACCTGTCTTGTGTTGTGCGATTGGGGTCGGTTACAAACCATAACAAGAATGATGGCAGGGACAGAGGAGAAGTGCTTGTGTTACTTCATTCATTTTTATTCAGAAAAAGCAACTGTTCCACAGTGCTGGGGCTCAGGCGGATTCTTTTTTTTTACAGGATTTCCCCAGCTTTTGAAAAGACCCTTTCACAGGGGGGCACAGATGATGCTGGAGTACACAGGTACCTTACAGCTAGTTTATATCAGTTAGGATACACGTTTCATTGTCTCTCCCAGTACTCCAGGGGGTTCTCCATCCTGTCAGTGTTGGGTTCGGACAGGAACTTATGGACCTCCACTGTTGCGTCCGCAGCGACACTCAGGCCCTGGGTCCTGGCCTCCTGGACTGCGGTGTCCAAACGACGCCACATTTTTTTTTACCTAGGATAGACAAACAGGCTGTAAGTGATTGGATACAATAACACAAGTACAATGTGTCTGTCCATTACATACCTTGAGTCACAGGCTGCGGAGCTTCCGATGATGATGATGATGATGATGATGATGATGATGAGGAGGCGGAAGAAGAAGCGCTGCTTCGAATACATTTACTGCATTCCACTATGAGCCTCTGCTCCGCCTCTGCTGCCTTATTAGGGCTAAAGAATCCAATCTTTTTGTATCTGGGATCCAGCAGTGTCGCCAGGGACATAATACTCTGCGTTTGTACGCCTTCAAGCATGTCCCTCAGTCGTCTCCTCACATTCTGAGCCATGGCCGTGCTCTCTTGAGTTAGAACAGTTTGCATTTCGTCCTCCAGTAAGCCGTGTAGCATCGACAGCAGGGGAATGACCTTTGAGCCGGACACTCTCTTCTCCTCAGACAGCTCAACTGTGGCATCGTCAAATGGGGACAGCACTCTGAGGGATTCTGCCATGATGTCATATTGTTCCTGTGAGAGTGGGGCGATGTCGGTGCGTAGGCCGGCCAGAGCTGCTCCTACAGGTTCCCTGAGGTCATAGAGCCGCTGCAGCCTGTGGTAGGTGCTGTTCCAGAGCTGCTCCTACAGGTTCCCTGAGGTCATAGAGCCGCTGGAGCCTGTGGTAGGTGCTGTTCCAGAGCTGCTCCTACAGGTTCCCTGAGGTCATAGAGCCGCTGGAGCCTGTGGTAGGTGCTGTTCCAGAGCTGCTCCTACAGGTTCCCTGAGGTCATAGAGCCGCTGGAGCCTGTGGTAGGTGCTGTTCCAGAGCTGCTCCTACAGGTTCCCTGAGGTCATAGAGCCGCTGGAGCCTGTGGTAGGTGCTGTTCCAGAGCGGGTCTCCACCTCTTGGATCAGCTTCAGTGTCGGCCGGCCCATTTGGTTCTGCACCTGCGTCAGTCTCTCCTATAAAATTAGCCAACAATAATTGATTAATTCAAGTGTCACTGCAGCAGCAACTTAAAAAAAACAGCATAATTTAGAATATTGCAATGAAATAAAGGAGCTCACCTTTGCAGTGGTGCTGCTCTTGAAATAGCCCACTATCTTCCTTCCTTTGGCCCGGATCTCAGCCAGCACAGGGTTCTGGTCAAGAGACTTTTTAATTATTAAATTTAAAGAATGCGCCACACAATGTCCGTGGCGCAAATTAAGCTCTTTCACACAGGCACCCATATTTGCTGCACCATCAGTCACAATGCAATGCACTTTCTCAGTAATGCCCCACTCCGACATCATTTCTGCTTTAACTCTAGCCATGTTGGCAGCAGTATGTGTCTCAGGGAAATGCAGAACCCCCAAAACAACCGAATGCAAAGTGGTGCTTGCATCTATGAAATGCCCCGTCACCACTAGATATGCATCCGTGTTGATGGAGGTCCACATATCTGATGTTAAGGCAACCGCAGTTGCCTCAGACACCATGGCTTTAGCTTTCTCCTTGGACTCCTTGTAACGGTCGTCCACCATAGCTTTCAAAGCCTAAAGGAAAGAAGAGAACAGTCTTGGAATGGCAAAGGGAAATGGGGTAGAATGCTACAGTATATGTGCTCACATACATACGCACCTGTCTTGTGGGGAGAACATAGGTAGGATTCAAAGCTCCAACCAGCTTTCTGAATCCTTTGTCCTCCACAACACTAAAGGGCTGGGAATCCTCAATGACCATATTGACCAAGGCCTCATCCACACCCTTCTTCTCTCCTGATGACAAAAACAAAAGCAGTATTAAATTACAGATGTCATTAATTACTCACATTTTAAATATAAATGACTGTTGTCTAATACAAACGTACTGTAGCAGGGTGTATGCTGTCTTATCATTGCATTCTAAAATGGTTTACCTGAGCTTGGTCCACCTTGGTTGGTGTCCTTGCTCTCATGCACGACTCTATAATGCCTCAGCATAGATGAGGTGTTGTTGTTGTATCCAAAGTCCTTGGAACACAACTTACACTTCACCTTTTAAAATACAAAAACATTGAAGAAATGAATTAGAACAAGGCATACACTGTGTTATAATAATAATAATAATAATAATAATAATAATAATAATAATAATAATAATAATAATAATACAACGTTATATTAGCAGTGCACCTGTCATACAGAAACTGCAGCTCAAAGTGCTTCACAACAGGAAAAAGACAGGCATAAAATGAGCTGTGCAGACAGTTTCACATTAGGGTCTAACATCCATCCCAAAAGGCCACCTTGTTTATGGTTTGGTTCACTTTAAAAAAAATAGACAATAATAAAAAGAGTAAGATAGAATAGACACTGACAGAGTAAAATAGTGCAATACTATGTGCATACAGCATACCTTATTGGCTCCATCACAAAAAAATAAGTCAGCAAAGAAAGAAGTAAAGTCGTGTGAAGGGATAGGCAAAGGACATTGCGTTTCCTTTCCATCTTATACACTTGACTTCACATTTCGCTAAGGCTCAGTTTCTTCCCTCAGGCCATCAGAACAATGAACACTGATCTCTCCACACACAAGCACACATGAACACACACACACAAACACACAACACAACATTCTGCACTCGCTCACACACAAACGCACCATAGGTCACTTTAAACACACAAGAAAAGGACACTTTAAAGGAAGGGAAAAGGGACACTTTAAGAAAATAACTTGTTGTGATTGTTGCATAGTATAGTTAGTTAGTAACAGCAGCATAGGGACATAGAAGTAAAACTGCACATTGTATAGGAGTGTACATAGGATCCAGTGCCTTTAAGTGATTTATTAACATGTCTATTTATCATGTCTATTCTAGTTATCTTATTATTATTACTACTATTACTATTGTTTTATTGCACAATCGTAGCGGGCATGGCCAACCGCATTTCACTGTATGCCCTGGTATGTATGTGATGAATAAACTCTTGAATCTTGAATCTTAATGGAGAGAGATTTATTATATCTCAATCATTCTTGTCCAATGACCCCAAAGTGATGGTCCAAGTCTATGCTGTTCATTAAAAGTAATAGATCGGATCAGTACTCTGTATCAGCCGATACGCAAAGCCCAGGTATCTTTATCAGGACTGAAAAAGCCAGATGGGTGCATCCCTAGGTACCATTGGTAATCATTAACGATGCATTACCTGCACTCGGTCTGCACTGCAGCAGCTCGCTCCACTCATGGAACGGCAGATGTCTTGAGAGAAAAGTGTTTTGGTGCAACCAGGAATCATGTTTTGATAGATGTTTCGCTAGCCACAACTTGGCGTGTTTGTCTGCATCAATACCGCCAGTCTATGAACACTATGCAAAGTGGGCGACATGTTGTTGGTGCAATTTCCTGGGTCTGACTCCCTCATTTTGTCCCCAGTGTTACTTGGCGTTGGCTAAAGGAGGTCTGACCCCCTACCACAACCTCATCCTCCCCATCGGCCACTACCAATCCGTGGTGGAGCTGGGGTCGGAGGTCGTGGAGGAGATGGAGAAATACAAGAAGGCCCTGAGGAAGTTCTACAAGAGTAAAGGACAGCGCTGCGTGGCGTTCGAGAGGAACTACAAGAGTCAGCATCTGCAGCTGCAGGTGGGGGGGATATTCTCTCTCTCTCTTCTCTCTCTCTCTCTCGCATGCACGCACACACACACACACACACACACACACACACACACACACACACACACACGCACGCGCACGCACACACACACACACACACACACACACACACACACACACACACACACACACACACACACACACACACACACACACACAGTCTGCATTGAGGGAGAATACTGTCTGATTTAAAGCTACTACAAGGACAATTTTCAACAATAATATATTTAATATATAATAGTCTGATTAGTTGTGATACTACAGTACTACAGTGTAACTACAGTAACAAATGAGACCCTCACCGAAATAATCAGTAGCCAAATTCTCACGATAAGACCACAATTCCCATAAACCCTGTTGTTTGCTGTTGCAAAGGAGATGTTGCCTTTTGTCGTCGTCCCCACCCACCAGCAGCTTCCCATATGGAATGTATGTATGAAGAAGCTACGAGAGGGTGAACAGAAGCTACGAGAGGGTAAACAGAAGCTATGAGAGGGTAAACAAGCTACGAGGGGGTAAACAGAAGCTACGAGAGGGTAAACAGAAGCTACGAGAGGGTAAACAGAAGCTACAAGAGGGTAAACACAAGCTACAAGAGGGTAAACAAGCTACGAGAGGGTAAACAGAAGCTACGAGAGGGTAAACACAAGCTATGAGAGGGTAAACACAAGCTACGAGAGGGTAAACAGAAGCTACAAGAGGGTAAACAGAAGCTACGAGAGGGTAAACAGAAGCTACGAGATGGTAAACAGAAGCTACGAGAGGGTAAACAGAAGCTACGAGATGGTAAACAAGCTACGAGAGGGTAAACAGAAGCTACGAGAGGGTAAACAGAAGCTACGAGAGGGTAAACAAGCTACGAGAGGGTAAACAGAAGCTACGAGAGGGTAAACGGAAGCTATGAGAGGGTAAACGGAAGCTATGAGAGGGTAAACGGAAGCTACGAGAGGGTAAACGGAAGCTACGAGAGGGTAAACAGAAGCTACGAGATGGTAAACAGAAGCTACGAGAGCATAAACAGAAGCTATGAGAGGGTAAACAGAAGCTACGAGAGGGTAAACGGAAGCTATGAGAGCGTAATGTGGCAACCCCAAGCCACCCCTGGGCTTGGTGATTGATGGGCGCTATGTGGCGACCCAATGGCTGGGCGCTGCCCATGTTTGGGCGTCCGCTTCCGGACGCACCTGTCACTAAATACCCATCAGAGTGATTACCTGATTAGCGAATCACGGCGCGGTGCGCCTGTTGGAGAGGGGGGACTTAATGGAGCCGAGGAGCCTCCTCTCAGTCCCCCGTAGCAGCGCAAGGCAAAAGGCCACAGAGCGGAGACGCCGCCCGGCCGACAGCAAACCGTTATTATTTGACTAAGAAAATAAAGAGTATGATTTTGTGAACTGCAACCTGTCTGTGTGTTGTTTATTCTGCCACCCCTACACCTGGAATTGCCACAGTGGTGGAGAATGCGGGCATAGTCTACTGGCAATCAGGGGTGCAGAATAAACAACAACAGACTTTATCAGAATAGAATAAAAGAAATTAAAAAAAAATATATATATATATATATATATATAAATTTAATAACGGAAAAAGCATGGACGCGCTGGTGCAGCAGCTTGTACAGGCGAGCATGGAACAACAGACCCGGCACGAAGAGGCCCTGCACGAACAGAGGAAACAGACGGGGATGATCCATGCGGAGCTCCAGCGGATGGCCGCTCACCGGCAGGAGGAAGGGGCCGCCGGGACGCGGCCTAACCCCGGGCGCTTCATCCCCAAGCTGACGGAGCAGGAGGATATAGAAGCCTATCTCCTGGCGTTTGAGCGCACCGCCGGCCGGGAGGGCTGGCCCGAAGACAACTGGGGGGGACTGCTGGCCCCCTTCCTGTCGGGTAATGCACAAAAGGCCTACCAGGACCTGCCACCGGAGCAAGCCGGGAACTACACTCGGCTAAAGCAGGAAATTCTGTCCCGGTACGGCCATAGTCTGCAGTCCCGCGCGCAGCGGTTCCATGACTGGGTGTATGACGCACAGGCCTCCCCGCGCTCCCAGATGCACGACCTGGTCCGCACAAGCCGAGCCTGGCTAATGACTGACCCCGGAGGGCCCACGGTTTTGGAACGGATTGTTATGGACCGCTTTGTCAGAGCCCTCCCCTATGACTCGAAGAAGCAGGCGAGTCAAGCGGACCCCCGCTCCGTGGAGCAGCTGGTGAATATTGTGGAGGCCCACCAGGTAACGCGGGAGTTACTCAAAGGGGGGCGAGGGGAAAAGCCAGAGCGGCCGGGAACAAGGAGGGGTCCCGACGAGCCCAGCCCAAGGGGCCGGGTAGGGAACGCAGGTGAGCCCGAACTACCCCGAAGAAGACCGCTGTTCGACCAGGACCAAAGACGCTGCTACAACTGCGGCGAGCCCGGGCATCTCTCGTGGAACTGCCCAGGCCGGGATGTGTCCATGCCATCGGCGGCAGCTTCAGACCCCCGCGGAAAGACGTGCAACTATGGCGCAGCCTGTTGGGCCCATAAGGAAACATCGGCGACACTTTTACCCGTGCGCGTCAACGACAAAGATGCCGTAGCGCTCCTGGACTCGGTTAGTGCCATAACGCTGGTTCAGCCCCATTTGGCACACTGCGACGCAGAGGCTCCGCAAGTGTCAGTGTCCTGTGTGCACGGGGACACAAAGTTGTATCCTACAGCGCCGATCACCCTGACAACCACCAAGGGGGTCTGCTCGATGACAGCCGGCGTCATACCTAACCTGCCGGTAGCGCTGCTGATTGGTCGAGACTGCCCCCTGTATCGCCAGCTGTGCTCAGCCGTCATCTCCCCGCGCACCCCACCCTCTACGGGTAAACCGAGGAAGAAGAAAGGGTTACGTCAGCCGAAGGTGTGTGCTCTGAACGTAACGGGGAGTGAGACTGAGACGGCCTCAGATGTAGGTGACGACGCGCCGGAACCCCTGGATATACCGGGGAGTGAGACAGAGACGGCATCAGGTGTGGGTGACGACGCGCCAGCACCCCAAGCGGGCCCCGAGACGGATAACAGTGACGAGGACCCCTTTGCGGAGTTTCCCCAGGCGGACGAGGTGGGGAGGGACCTGGCGGGTCAGTTCGGAACGGCCCAGCTGGAAGACCCAAACCTAACGCAGGCCCGGGCGAATATCAAGACCATAGATGGAAATCCCGTGGAGGGGGTGAGTAACCTGCCATATCCTCACTTTGCAATAAAAAGACAATTGCTGTACCAAGTTGTAAAAAAGAATGATGAGGTTAGGGATCTATTGCTGGTACCGAAGTTCTTTATTCCCACTGTACTCCAGCTGGCGCATTCACATATCCTCGGAGCGCACCTGGGCGTGGACAAAACCATGGAGCGCATAAGGGCGCGTTTCCATTGGCCGGGCATGAAGAGAGCGGTAGAGGACTATTGCCGGAGCTGCCCAGAGTGTCAACGCGCAGCACCAAAGGTACAATATAAAAGTCCTCTGATCCCGCTGCCCATCATTGAGACCCCATTCTCAAGAATTGCCCTCGACGTAGTGGGCCCTCTAGTTAAATCGTCCCGAGGCCACCAGTATATACTGGTAATCATAGATTATGCTACCCGTTACCCCGAAGCCATCCCGTTACGCACGGTGACGGCCAAAATTGTGGCACGGGAGCTCTTTCATTTGTTTAGTCGGGTGGGAATTGCCGACTCTATTCTCACGGATCAGGGCTCGTGCTTTATGTCGCGGGTCATGAAAGAAATGTGCAAACTAATGAAAGTGGAACAGCTACGAACCTCCATATACCATCCACAGACGGATGGACTGTGCGAGCGCTTTAACAAGACCCTGAAAAGCATGCTAAGGAAGGTGATGGAGAAGGATGGGAAGAATTGGGATCAGTTGTTGCCCTTTCTGATGTTCTCTGTGCGTGAGGTCCCACAGGCCTCCACTGGCTTCTCGCCATTTGAGCTGCTCTACGCCCGCAAGCCGCGGGGTCTCCTGGACATCGCAAAGGAGATTTGGGAGGAACAGCCGTCGCCCCACCGGTCTCTCATAGAGCATGTGCAGGTAATGAGAGACAGGATGAAGGCGCTCTGGCCAGTGGTGAGAGAACACATGCAACAGGCCCAAGACACACAGAAGCGCATTTATGACCGGGGCGCACAGCCACGGGAGTTTAATGTGGGGGACCGAGTCCTAGTACTGGTACCGACAGCAGAGTGCAAATTCCTAGCCAAATGGCAGGGACCCTACGACATAATCGAGAAAGTGGGTCCCGTCAACTACAAGGTCCACCAGCCCGACCGTAGGAAGCATCGACAGTTATACCATGTTAACCTGTTGAAGAAATGGCATGCCCGGGATGTGTTGCTCTCGCCCCCCCCTCTTCCCCCTTTTGCGCAGCAGGTGGCAGAGGCGGCCGATGTTCCCATCGGGGAACAGTTGTCCCCGACCCAACGGCAGGAGCTTCGGGAGCTGGTCCAACAGAACCGGGACGTGTTCTCGGCCACGCCGGGCCGCACCACATTGGCCCAGCACCACATCATTACCAGCCCGGGAGACAAGGTAAAGCTGAAGCCCTATCGTATCCCAGAGGCAAAAAGAGAGGCAGTCAGAAGAGAAGTGCGGGTCATGCTGGAGATGGGAGTAATTGAGGAGTCTCATAGCGGGTGGTCCAGTCCTATTGTTTTAGTGCCAAAACCCGACTCAACAACCAGGTTCTGTAATGATTTCAGGAAGCTTAATGAAATTTCAAAGTTTGACGCCTATCCCATGCCTAGAGTGGATGAGCTCATTGACAGACTGGGCCTGGCCAGATTTATCACGACACTAGACCTAACGAAGGGTTATTGGCAAGTCCCTCTGGCCCCCGCCTCAAGGGAGAAGACGGCTTTCTCCACCCCAGATGGGCTGTTCCATTATAAAGTTCTCCCGTTTGGCCTGCATGGGGCGCCATCTACCTTTCAGAGGCTGATGGACAGAGTACTACGGCCCCATCGGGAGTATGCAGCCGCATATCTCGATGACATTATCATCCACTCGTCAGATTGGGACACCCACCTCCAAAAGGTGAGAGCGGTGTTGGGGGCCCTCCGGGAGGCGGGTCTCACCGCCAACCCAAAGAAATGCAGGCTGGGATTAGAAGAGGCAGAGTACCTGGGGTTCACAATAGGCCGGGGCAATGTGAAACCGCAGAAGAGGAAGATTGATGCAATAAGGGAGTGGCCTCGCCCTTTAACCAAGAAGCAGGTCAGGACATTTAATGGGCTAGCGAGCTATTATAGGAGGTTTATCCCTAACTTTGCTGCTCGCGCTGCTCCCCTCACAGATCTGACCCAGGCGTGGCGGCCGTTCACGGTGAAGTGGACACCGGAGGCGGAGGCGGCGTTCGAGGACCTCAAGACTGCCCTCTGTTCGGGACCGGTGCTGATCTCCCCGAACTTCGACAAGGAGATGACGGTACAAACAGACGCATCAGAGGTGGGACTGGGAGCGGTCCTCTCCCAGCAACTGGAGGGTGAGGAACATCCGATTTTATATGTGAGCAGGAAGCTGCTGCCACACGAGCGCAACTATTCTGCGGTGGAGCGCGAAGGTCTGGCAATTAAGTGGGCACTGGAGACGCTCCGCTATTATCTGCTGGGGAGGCGTTTCACGCTGGTGACGGATCACGCCCCCCTAGTCTGGATGGCCAAGACAAAGGGGACCAATGCCAGGGTGACTCGATGGTTTCTGGAGTTACAGTCATTTAACTTTTCTGTCATTCACAGGTCAGGGGTGGCGCATGGCAACGCAGACGCCCTCTCCAGGAAGGATGCCTGTTGGGCGTCGGACGCTCTTCCCCGACGGTCGGAGCTGGAGGGGGGGTACTGTGGCAACCCCAAGCCACCCCTGGGCTTGGTGATTGATGGGCGCTATGTGGCGACCCAATGGCTGGGCGCTGCCCATGTTTGGGCGTCCGCTTCCGGACGCACCTGTCACTAAATACCCATCAGAGTGATTACCTGATTAGCGAATCACGGCGCGGTGCGCCTGTTGGAGAGGGGGGACTTAATGGAGCCGAGGAGCCTCCTCTCAGTCCCCCGTAGCAGCGCAAGGCAAAAGGCCACAGAGCGGAGACGCCGCCCGGCCGACAGCAAACCGTTATTATTTGACTAAGAAAATAAAGAGTATGATTTTGGGAACTGCAACCTGTCTGTGTGTTGTTTATTCTGCCACCCCTACACCTGGAATTGCCACAGTAAACAGAAGCTATGAGAGGGTAAACAGAAGCTACTAGAGGGTAAACGGAAGCTACGAGAGGGTAAACAGAAGCTACGAGAGGGTAAACGGAAGCTACGAGAGGGTAAACAGAAGCTACGAGAGGGTAAACAGAAGCTACGAGAGGGTAAACAGAAGCTACGAGAGGGTAAACAAGCTACGAGAGGGTAAACAGAAGCTACGAGAGGGTAAACAAGCTACGAGAGGGTAAACGGAAGCTACGAGGGGGTAAACAGAAGCTACGAGAGGGTAAACAGAAGCTACGAGAGGGTAAACAGAAGCTACAAGAGGGTAAACACAAGCTACAAGAGGGTAAACAAGCTACGAGAGGGTAAACAGAAGCTACGAGAGGGTAAACACAAGCTATGAGAGGGTAAACACAAGCTACGAGAGGGTAAACAGAAGCTACAAGAGGGTAAACAGAAGCTACGAGAGGGTAAACAGAAGCTACGAGATGGTAAACAGAAGCTACGAGAGGGTAAACAGAAGCTACGAGATGGTAAACAAGCTACGAGAGGGTAAACAGAAGCTACGAGAGGGTAAACAGAAGCTACGAGAGGGTAAACAAGCTACGAGAGGGTAAACAGAAGCTACGAGAGGGTAAACGGAAGCTATGAGAGGGTAAACGGAAGCTATGAGAGGGTAAACGGAAGCTACGAGAGGGTAAAACGGAAGCTACGAGAGGGTAAACAGAAGCTACGAGATGGTAAACAGAAGCTACGAGAGCGTAAACAGAAGCTATGAGAGGGTAAACAGAAGCTACGAGAGGGTAAACGGAAGCTATGAGAGCGTAAACAGAAGCTATGAGAGGGTAAACAGAAGCTACTAGAGGGTAAACGGAAGCTACGAGAGGGTAAACAGAAGCTACGAGAGGGTAAACGGAAGCTACGAGAGGGTAAACAGAAGCTACGAGAGGGTAAACAGAAGCTACGAGAGGGTAAACAGAAGCTACGAGAGGGTAAACAAGCTACGAGAGGGTAAACAGAAGCTACGAGAGGGTAAACAAGCTACGAGAGGGTAAACGGAAGCTACGAGAGGGTAAATGGAAGCTACGAGAGGGTAAACACAAGCTACGAGAGGGTAAACGGAAGCTACAAGAGGGTAAACGGAAGCTACGAGAGGGTAAACGGAAGCTACGAGAGGGTAAACAGAAGCTACGAGAGGGTAAACGAAGCTACGAGAGGGTAAACAGAACCTACGAGAGGGTAAGCGGAAGCTACGAGAGTGTAAACAGCCCATTTCTAGCTGTGAACGTGGAGTTATTTTTGTTGAAGTTCATTCTCTGTCATGTTTCTATGGTAATCCTGTCAAGGTGTGGACATTGAAATCTTAGTAGTAGTAACTTTAAGGTCAGAAATAATTTAATCATTTTTTAAATATCGTTTTCTTTTTTACATAGTTGGCCACTCAACACTGAAATTACATAATTGGACAAAGGGATGTCAAAAGGGTGAGCTGATATGGAATAAAATAAATATAACAATATTCACAGAAGGACTTTTTTTGTATTGATATCTTGTGTATCAGGATATCTGCTTGCATATGGGAAATTGTTTTCGATAAAGCAATTGCCATCTATCATATTTGACTACGTGGCAAAGACATGTATGGTACGAGATATTTTATATTTGCTATCCATCATTCAGTGAAAACCGTATTTTCTGCAGCAATGGAAAACAAATATGCAGCCACTTGGACCACCAAGTAACCAAGAATTCACTTTGCAGAAAGTCTGCAAGCAAAAAGTTGAAAGCACAAAGTGTGTATTCTACTTTCTACTGTATTATTGAAAACACAGAGGAAGTACCGCTCATGACCACCTGGTGCCGCAGTTCCATAGTGTATGATCAGTTTAAATGTAGCACTGAGGGTCTCGCTCCGGAGCTGCAGCTGGAGGCTACTCCTGTACTGTGCGGTGCACTACTGCGCATGCGATGTTGGGCAGGCCTTCTACTTCTAGCTCTGGTTTAACATTCATTCTTCTTCGTTGAAAAATAACCAAATATGTCTTTCAGTGAAAATGTAAGTACCGGGGCACCTTTGCTATTTTTGATATTAGGGCCTATTTTCCGTCTGTAATTTGCTTTAGTGGTGAGCTAACGTTAGCTAATGGACGCTCCGGGATTGCAGTTGGGGGCTAGTTCTGCACTAACCTAACGTTAGCTAGCTAACACACGTTAGCTAATATTCCATGTAAACACCCAACTAACGCTATGTGAATGTGAAGTTGCTATTATTTTGGCCCACGTTTTGACTACTTTATTAATGTTGAACTAATGTTAAAGCTATGTTAAACATGAACCATTCTCACAAGGTGTTCAACTTCACATTATCTGTTATTGTCCACCGCAATACACACATTGTCAACGTCATTGTAAAAAACACATGTGTTGCTTATTCAATCAAATCCCGGTTCAAGCGTTTTATAATCTTGAGCAACATTCCTCTATTTTAGTCCAAAATGATAAACATGACTTGATGCTTTTTTCTTACATAGTACTGTATATTTGTATGTCTCTAAATAACTGTACCAGATCTGTCTGAACTGTAAAACCCCACAGTCAGAGCTACTGTACCAGATCTGTCTGAACTGTAAAACACCACAGTCAGAGCTACTGTACCAGATCTGTCTGAACTGTAAAACCCCACAGTCAGAGCTACTGTACCAGATCTGTCTGAACTGTAAAACACCACAGTCAGAGCTACTGTACCAGATCTGTCTGAACTGTAAAACACCACAGTCAGAGCTACTGTACCAGATCTGTCTGAACTGTAAACCCCCACTATTGAAGATATAATGCTTGTTTGCAAAGTTTGCTGGAGCCACTTCATCCAGAAGGGCACACCCCGGTCAGAGAGCGGACGCAGACACAGAGAACAGTCCTTTCGTATTTATTAAGGATTCTGTTGTTGAGCGATATGCTTCCATCCAGGTCGTAGGGCTGGATGGAGCGATCAAAGATTGAGTGAGTGATGTTTTAGTTCATGAACGCACTCTTACTGGGAAAGCAGACAGCAATGGAACACATGGGGGCAAGATGGCCGCTGTATTTAAACCCATTAGGACCCCTGGGCTGTCCAGAGAGATGCCAGACTATAAATAATAGGACCCCTGGGCCATCAAAGAAGTGCCTGACTGGAAATGACAATACACAGCATAACAAATCATGGGGAATTTACAACAGCCGCCCCAAGAATAGCATAGCTATTATGTAAACAGTCAAATTCCCTAAGTGGCTACCGAGGTCTCTGATTGTCGCCATCATTTGCCACAGTCGGGTCGGGAGCGTAGGACACTTGTGGCAGGGAGGCATCCCGCCGCCCCATCAGCAACCTGTTTGGTGTCACATAATGGTGGCTTAAGGGGCCACAACCGGGCAGGAGGTAAGTCTGCCACCATTGGAGCCACCGGCTCCCACCTCCACTTCCTACATCCTGTGCAGGTCCTCTGATGATGCTTGATGGCCCGTCTTCCCCACAGGACCCAGTACTGGTGCCTGATCTCTGCGAAGACCCTATCGGGCCCTGGGTGGAGTAGGCGGGCATCTACATCCTTGATGAGTTTCGTCACTGCATGGCCAGGATCGAGAACTATGGGGTGGATGTCAGTAGAACAGGAGGTGTCCAGGTGACAAGAGCGTCCACCAATTTGGAGAAGACCCATTGTATGATCCATCTCTGGTGAGAGCGTACTGAGCTTACTACTGGGCAGTACTGGGTTTCCAGCTCTGAGACACTTAAATCCCTCTGGGAAGCAGTCCGCCTGGCTGGTCTTCAGCAGGAAGACTTCGGTGTCATGCAGGTTAGGTTGAGGTAAGGAGGAGTCGGCCGCCGCCCCGTGATGGGTGAACCATGACTCGTCAGACTCATTTACCGCTTCTTCACCCAGCTTGGCAACACATCCTCCATCGAGCTTTTTGATCTCTGCTCCAGTGATTTGAGCCTTAGCTGAATCTCCTACCAGTCTTTGCTCTGTGTTACGGGGCATTGGCATGACTGCTTTGGCAGTGGCTTTCAGTGGTGGCGCGTCCTTTGCGCGGAGCAGAGGCGTGGCGTATCGGAGTGTGTCACCAACCTTCACCCTCTCAGTGCGTGCTTCCAGGATGCCCACAGTCTCGTGGTCCAGACGGGCCCTTACTTCTAGCTTTCCACTTCTAAATGGAAGCACATCAAGCTGCCAGAGACGTTCAACGTGTTGATAGAGGTCGTCCGGTGCAGACTTGAGAGAGGTAAAGTAGCATGAAGTAGCCTGTGACGCAAGACCATCTGGGCCTTGGAGTGCCCAGCCGAGCGCTGTGTGGACTGCTGCGGGTCCACCTTTGGGGCCGAATCTGATGGGTTCTTGGGATGTGATCAGATGGGTGCAGTCTGCACCAATTAGCAGTAGTGGATGCACTTGACTGAAGTCCTGCAATGGGAGCCCCCTCAGGTGGCGATAGCGTTCCTGAAGCGCAGTCACAGGGTAAGACTGCTCGGACAGGGCTAATCGACCTGCTGTGAAGGCGCCCTTCACCAGGTGCTGTTCAGAAGGATGAGTCAGGGAGGCCACATGGAAATCTACAGACTTGCCAGTGAGGCGAGCCACGTCCTGGCGAATCGTCCACAGTGCGAGGGACTCCACTTCGCCTTTAAGGTCCAGGTGTCGAGCTGCAGCAGGCAGTATTATCGTGCGTTCAGCTCCATCGTCTAGGATCGCATAAGTGTGCAGTGACTTGCTCCCGTTAGTAATGACGATTGGTACCACCTTAAGGTACACCTTCCCTCCTTGTTTGGAGTTGGAGAGCGAGGCACCATCCTTTGGTGTGATGAGGTAGGCACGGGGACCCGGCTTGGCGATGGCGTGGAGAACTCTGAGGTGGACCTCCTGGCACTCACTGCATGGTTTCCTCAAGGTGCAGGCATCTTGCTCATGGCTGGTACAACCGCAATTACGACAACGTTTGCCATTTGCTATCCACTTCTCAACCTTTCCCGGCGAGCATTGGACAATGTCTGGACACTGCGATAGGTAGTGCTCGGCACTCCTACAGAAGAGACACATCCTCTTGAACTTCTGCTTCTTGGCTTCTGATTGAGATGTCTCAGCAGGCTGGTGGCTGTCTTGTTTAGGCTTGGCGGAGCCATAATAAACAGAGAAAGGCTGGTTGCAAGGTCTGGGTGGGGGAACTTGCTTGTCTCTGTTAGAGAACTGTGTCCCTTCCATCCGATGGCGCTGTGCCATTCTCTCTGACAGTCTTTGAGCTTCAGCCTTTACCCTGAGCCAGTCGGCGAGGTCTCGAAGGTCGTACGGGTTTAGGCTGGTCGTGTCGAGGCGACCTCGAGCCTGTAGGTGCTCCACAAAGCCATCTCTCACTTGCGTAGGGAGTTTACACAGGAGCCGGTCCACATGGCCGGTCGACCTGACTTCCATCCCGTTAGGTCCTTCCAGTGATGTGAGCATTCCCACTAGCAAGTCGACGCTAAGGGCGAAGCTCTGGAAGGCTTTGGTATCTCCTGCTTTGAGATCAGGAGCGTTCAGTAGTGCGGCAATCTCGCTTTGTGCAAGCTGATATGGCTGTCCGTATTGCCGCTGCAAGGCCTGCATGGCGGCGGTGTAGGGTTGCGCATAATGCCTGCAGGACTGGGCTATCAGCTTAGCCTCATCTAGAACCAGCTGCTCCATAAGTACACGGTACTTGTAGTGCTCAGAAAGTTCAGTGTGGGCATCGAGTAGGTGGTCCAGCGCCATCTTAAGGTCCGTGAACTCTCTCTCGCTGTCATGGACCAGGTTAGGCAGTTTAGGTACAGGGACTGGCTGCCTGGGAGGCTGGAGAGCGTATGGATCCTGTAGTGCTGTGTACTGGGCCTGACGGACATACTGGACCGGTGGAACTGCTACATGATAATAGGGTGCTGGACCGGGTGTTGGATGCACAAGCTGATAGGCTGGCTGAGTCGATGCAGCAGGCTGAGGCTGATACACTGGTTGTGGATGGTGGCTCAGTTGGTGCAGCAATGGTTGATACATATGCTGAGCAGGGATGGCTTGTGGAGGCTGACATGCTGGTTGTTGATGGCTCTGCTGGTACGGCAGTGCTTGATGCAATTGCTGAGCAGTGTTGATTGGTGGAGGCAGATATGATGATCGTTGATGGTGGCTCAGCTGGTGCGGCAGCGCTTGATACGCTTGCTGAGCAGGGAATACTGGTGGAGGCTGATATGCCCTCGCTGCTGCGACAGCGGTTGTGAATGGTGAAGGCGGCGCTGTCCAGGAGGGTAGTTGATAGGTAGACTGCTGAGGTGCACCTGCTGTATGTTGGCCCACTGGCTGGAGAGCAGCTGCAGTGGGTAACCACAGTGCAGGGTAGAGTGCTGTTGCAGTCTGAGGTTGATAATTAGGCTGTGCAGGCGTAGCTGTAGTATATTGATGCACTTGATATGCAGATCTCATTGGCGTAAGCTCATACCGGGTCTGTGCGGCCGCTGGTGTGCTGCCATGCCTGCTCCTCACCATTGATGACACAGGCTGGTTTGACCGGTAGGTAGGCTGGTAACTTGGTACCGTTGGCATTTGCTGGCCCACGTGACCCACTGCTTGCATCACCTGGAAGTCAGACTGTGGCATGACCAGACTCATCGCGGTGGGGGCTGGGGGCCTCGGAGCAGCCCCGAACAGCGGTGCGGAGGTTACTGTCGGCGGTAGAGACTGAGTCGACATGTAGGCTTGCTGCCTTTGGCCCGGTGTACAGGTTGTGGCTTGAGACTGTAACGTTGCAGTTGTTGGGCACAGCAGCGGTATTAGTGGCAGCGAGCTCGACCATGGTGAGCGGTTGGGTGGGACGCTCAGACTATGATGTGACAATGGTGGTGGAAGGCGTAGGGGCACGGTAGAGCAAGGTCCTCTTGCGTCAGAGGTGCCACCTGTTAGGCTCCGACTGTGGTGGCTCTGCTCTGATGGGGATGGCGATGTGAGCCCCACACACACTTCCCGCTGGTCAGGCCGGGTGTTAGCATACGGTGATAGGTCCCAGTGTCGCGTCTGATCGACTGCTCCCGGCAATGAGAGGCAGGGAGGGGGCCCGAGCGCAGTGTGGAGCTGGTCACCTGTAGCTGCAAACTCGGTCTGCAGGCTGAGTGACCGCAGCTGCTGTGCGGTGGCACCTTCGCTGTCATCTGGTAGAGACGGTGCAGTATTAGGCATGAGGGACTGTGGTAAACTAACCAGATAGCCTTGCAGGTGTGCTGGAAGCTGTCGCAGCCTTCCTCCTCGTCTTCCATTTTCGTCTGCTGCTGTTCTCTGTGTGTCCATGGCGCCGTCGTGGGTGAAGTTCTCCGGCTCGAAGGACCAATATTGAAGATATAATGCTTGTTTGCAAAGTTTGCTGGAGCCACTTCATCCAGAAGGGCACACCCCGGTCAGAGAGCGGACGCAGACACAGAGAACAGTCCTTTCGTATTTATTAAGGATTCTGTTGTTGAGCGATATGCTTCCATCCAGGTCGTAGGGCTGGATGGAGCGATCAAAGATTGAGTGAGTGATGTTTTAGTTCATGAACGCACTCTTACTGGGAAAGCAGACAGCAATGGAACACATGGGGGCAAGATGGCCGCTGTATTTAAACCCATTAGGACCCCTGGGCTGTCCAGAGAGATGCCAGACTATAAATAATAGGACCCCTGGGCCATCAAAGAAGTGCCTGACTGGAAATGACAATACACAGCATAACAAATCATGGGGAATTTACAACACCCACAGTCAGAGCTACTGTACCAGATCTGTCTGAACTGTAAAACCCAACAGTCAGAGCTACTGTACCAGATCTGTCTGAACTGTAAAACACCACAGTCAGTTGCGGGGAGGAAACCCACAAAGACACAGGGAGAACATGCCAACTCCACACAGAAAGTACCTGGATTCGAATAGAATATTTGCATCTCCTTATCAAAACAATCGCTTATCAAACCCATTGTGTTTACTGATATATACCATATAAACCATTAAGAGTGGGTGTCAGACAAGAGGGAAGACTGTCAGGTTTTAAACTGTGGATACCAAACAGAAGGTAAAGATGACTTTGAACTGTACAGTAATCCAGAACTATTTCATTGCACTGTAAATAAACTGATTTTATAGTATGTCACATCATTCATGTCTTTCACATTCTACTAAAACTGAATCAAACCATAAACAAGGTGGCCTGTTGGGATGTTAGATCCTAATGTGAAAAACTGATTTTATATGTCTGAGGAGAAGACTGGTACTCATCATCAGGTCCACAGACGGGCCTCCCATCTTCATCTCCACAAAGTACTGGGGGGGTCTACTGTATGTGAGACATATTTCCTTAGAGTGAAAGAAAAATGATATATGTGAACATTATGTTGTGTGCCAGGTTTATGTGCAGTCATGGTAAAGTGAGAGGTGACGGGTGAACCACCACTGATGTCATGTGTCCAGGCAGCGTGTAGCCAGGAAAGGCTAAAGTAATCTTGTGTGCATTTAACATCCTGCTATCCTCAAATTTACAATTTACATTACATTTGGTTTCCTTGAGGTAAATTTCACCCCAGCAATTTAAACCGCTAGAAAAGTATTAAAATGTTAACCAAAGTTTGTGTCTGGGGTGCACGGGGGTAAAACAATTAGATTTTAGAATATTTCAGATAATGAAATTAAATGTTTATCATCAACTATCTAGTTAGTATTTATAGGTACATTGAGTCCATCCTCACCTCCATCACACTATGGTACGCTGCAGCCAAGGACAAAGGCAGGCTGCAGCATGTCATCCACTCTGCTGAGAAGGTGATCGGCTGCAATCTGCCATCTCTCCAGGACCTGTACGCCTCCAGAACTCTGAAGCGTGCAGGTAAGATTGTGGCCGACCCCTACCACCCCGGTCACAACCTGTTTGAGTCACTCCCCTCTGGAAGGAGGCTGTGGTCCATCAGGGCCAAAACCTCACCCCACAAGAACAGTTTCTTCCCCTCTGCAGTGAGCCTCATCAACAAGGCTCGGGACCCTCACTGACACCCCCCCACTGTGTTACACTAACACACCCTACTGGACTATATACTTGCCCACCGCATTGTTACTCATTCTAATTAGTGTATATAATTGACCACATCTGCCCAGTTGTACAGCCCTGGCCTATTCCTATTTTATTTTTTATATATGTGCTATATTTAATTTAGTTTATATCCCATATAATTTTATTCAACCTCTTATTTACTGATTTTGATGTAACTCTAACCAGTTAATTAACAGTCTCTCCATCTATGTAACTCTAACCATATTAGCATATCTTGTATGTCACAAACTTAAATGTCCAAACCCAATGCAGCCCCCCCCCCACCCAACCACCTCCAATTTACAGTTTTCCCCACCTACCCAACCTCTTCCAATGTACAGTTTCTTCTCACTCAAATGTATATACTCTCTTTTTAGACTCTTTTTGTATCACAAACAGTGCTATATATTTGTAAATCTGGTATGTCATAAATAGAATAGAATATAATCTTTATTGTCATTGTTGGTACAACGAAATTTTGTTTGGAACATCACCACTGGCATACAAACATAAAATATAGCATGTGCAAAATAATAATGTCAATAATAATAATATAATAATATAGTATCCATGTCCCAATGTCTAGATGTAGCAGTACTGTCTATCTGTATGTCATGTAGTATGTCATATTATGTTATGATGAATTGAAAATGGGGGACCCTGATGTAAACAAGACGAAAGTCTTTCTCTGGTCTGCATCCCCTTAACAATTGTGTGTGAATGAATGAATGAAAACTGTATTTAACAGATTGCAGAATGGGTACAATACAGTACGGCTCAGTACACACAATTGTTAAGGGGATGCAGACCAGAGAAAGATGTTTGTCTTGTTTACATCAGGGTCCCCCATTTTCATATTGGACATAAACTCTGAACTGTAATTATGTAATTGTGTTTTCTTCTAACTGCATGTAGTATACGTTGTAAGTGATGTTATATGTTCTATGTTTTATGTTGGAACAAATGCTGTAACATGCTGCACTGAAACCAAATTCCACCAGCCTGGCTGGGTGGTCATTAAATAAATTGATTGATTGATTGATTGATACACAACATACATGACATTTATGGCATATAGGGACATACAGGTATTTAGTACTGATACATTTGTGACATAAACGGTATTCAAATATACAGTACTGTTACCCATAGATCCTGACAGAGTATATACATATGATGGGGAGGGGACTGTACATTAGGAGGGGGTGGGTGGGTGGGTGGGAGAGAAATATACATACAGAAATTATTATACACATAATAAACCTCTCTATAAAACAGGGGCACGTCCCCAAGGACTTCAAAATTGCGAGAGTGACCCCTCTGCACAAAAAGGGCAGCAAATTAGACCCAGGCAACTACCGCCCTGTTTCTATTCTTACCTTCATCTCGAAAGTCATGGAGAAAATAGTCTACGAACAGGTCGAAAAGTACCTGGCGGAAAAAAATCTAATCTACGAATTCCAATCTGGCTTCAGAACGTCCCACTCCACTGACACATGCCTCCTCTATTTGAACGACCACATCAAACAAGAGGTGGAAGCGGGCAAATACTGCGGCATGGTCATGCTGGACCTACAAAAGGCCTTCGACACTGTCAATCACTCCATTCTGATGGACAAGCTAAAAGCAATTGGTTTTGATAGCTTATCAGTGAGCTGGATGCAATCCTACCTGGAGGGGAGAGAACAGATGGTAGAGGTAAACGGTACTCTATCCCCCCCCCTCACAGAAAGGAAAGGGACAGAAAGGACCTATCTGGAGACTGGAGACGAGACAGCAGCACATCCAGCTATCTGACCTCTGGAGTCCTATCACTCACACACACACTGGGGTTTAACGATATTTTAATTTGTGTGAACATCTAATGTACAGTATTTCTAATGTACCTACTGCTCTCACTGTCTATAACTGCCCTACACTGTAATCATAACTACCCACCTCATACTATAGTCTACCCATACTCTGTATGATAGCATGTACAATAGTGCTGTATATACCATATATATATTTATCACACATATATATATATATATATCCATATGTCTGTATATAATCATTCTGTATTTTTTACTTCTGGGCGCAAGTTCTGCGCCTATTTCCGGGTCTAACAGCCTGCAAACTACCTAACGCCTAGTTTATCACTGGTTAAGCTTAGGCGACTCTTTTGCAGTTGGTTAAGGTTAGAGTTTGGAATCAGGGCAGGCGTTCTATCGCCATGCTCTAAGACAAACTCTAACCTTAACCAACTTCGAAAGAGCGCCTAAGCTTAACCGTCCAAAAACTTGCCGTCCCACGATTGGCGCACATGTCACATGACCAGAAACGCGTGTGGCCAATCAGCGCGCAAAACGGGAACACGGAAGGACAAGCCACTTACTTAAAGTATAGACGCCACCTGACCAGGCAGCGTGTAGCCTTTTTACAACGCATCCGCGTTTCCGGCGCTCTGATTGGCCAGGTCATGTGACATGTGCGCCCAATAGCATGTTTGCCCATTTCCGCGTCGAACAGCCTGCAAACTACCTGGCGTTCTATCGCCATGCTCTAAGACAAACTCTAACCTTAACCAACTTCGAAAGAGTGCCTAAGCTTAACCGGCGAAATAACTTGCCGTCACGCTCTAAGACAAACTCTAACCTTAACCAACTTCGAAGAGTGCCTAAGCTTAACCAGTGTAGAAACTTGCCGTCCCACGATTGGCGCTCATGTCACATGACCTGGCCAATCAGAGCGCAAAACGGGAACCCGGAAACGCGTATGCGTTGTAAAAAGGCTTCAAGCGACGATGCAGACTGGCAGTTTCGTCACGTAATGACCCTTCCTTATTTTATAGTATCCTTGCCTGTGGTTAGGAGGAGTAAACCCGCCAATGAGGCACCTTGTGTTGCTCACGTGACAAAATACAGGAAGTGAGACAGACCGAGGCCCTCTGACCGAGGTAGAGCATCAGGAAGGAATTGAGTTTTAATTTCACATTTAGAAATGTCTCAAATAGAACAGATGGAGGCGCTTGTTAAAGAGCGACTAAAACAGCTGTTGAGGATATAATTGTAATAATTGAAAATATGATTCACGTTTATTAGGTGAAGGATTCCCGGTCAAAATGGCAGATCGAGCGTCAAAACAAGCTGCTGGACATCCTTCTGAAAGCCAAGATATAAAGTTACAAAGAGCAGGTTTGTGTTTCCTATCTGTTTTGCAGATGATTTGACAGGTTGTGGCTGAACGAAGCAGGTAACGCACAGCACCGTTAAATATCAGAAACTAGCAGCGGGTGTTTTACTCGCATATGTATCCTTTCGCCAAATATCAATACAAGAACTGTAGTAAAACAATCATCCAGACCACATGTTTCTACCATGTCTGCTTATAAAGTTATAAAGGGAATTTATGTGCAGCATTTGTGAAAGCTTTACCTTTACCAATAATAATGGTTCTGGAAGTCACTGATGATCAGATGTAGGCTAGTTGGTGCATAGTACCCACCCAACCCCCTCCCAATGTACAGTGTCTTCCCCCTCGAATGTATATATTTTCTTTTAGGATCTCTGTTAAACAGTACTGTGTATGATCTTTTGAATGAAGAATGGAAGGGGCTCTATGTAGAAGACGTCAATGCTGCTTACAATACTTTTTTGAATATCTATCGGACACTCTACGATAAGCACTGCCCAATGGTTCAATATAAACGAAAAAGTAATGACAATAGAAAACCATGGATAAGAAAGGGATTAGAGAATGCATGTAAAAAGAAAAAAAAACTTTATAGAGATGTTATCAAATGTAGAACTGAAGGCTGCTGAAACTAAATACAAAGTGTATAAGAATAAGTTCGCATTAATTATGAGACAGGCTAAGAAAGATTATTACAATAAATTGTTAGGCGAAAATAAAAATAATATTAAGGGCACATGGGACATTCTAAATAAGGTAATGGGTAAAAAAAATCAGCATCCACAAAACTGCCCAGCCATTTCCTTATTAAAAGTATAACAAAAAATATGAATGAGGTGGTTAAGGGATGTAATAGTGTTTGTCAATTCAAAAATAATTATTTTATTTTCTTGTTTATTATTATTATTATTATTTTTTTTCTTGTTTAATCTGTGGATTCTTTGTTTCTTTGTATATGGTAATGGTATGCATTATTATTTTGTGTAAATTAGGTTGTACGCCGACCATCAAGTAATACTTGTTTAGTTTAGGAATAGGGGGCAGGTAACTATAAGAATTATTCTTCTTCCTGCTCCTTTTGCCTATGGTAGAACGTTATTTATGATTTGAATGAATACTGTATGATTGTATTGCTTCCATGTGGCAAATAAAACTCTGAATCTAATCTAAATCTGAATCTATATCTTGTATGTCATAAATGTAACAGTACTGTACATCTGTATGTCGTGTATGTCATAAATGTCATTATGAATTGAAAATGGGGGACCCTGATGTAAACAATACGAAAGTGGAAAGTCTTTCTCTGGTCTGCATCCCCTTAACAATTTTGTGTATTGAGCCGTACTGTATTGTACCCATTCTGCAATCTGTTAACAAAATCTTCAATCAATCAATCAACCAGTATGAGTTGAGAGAAATACCGCACTTCCGTGTGTGGTGTCAGACCAGTTTAAATTCTGCACTGTCAAGTTTTCAGAAACTAGCAAAGATAATTCTGGTTGACAGTTGTCCTGTTCTTCAATTCTATGTCCTTCCCTCCAGACCCCCCACAGCTGTCAGTCTGTAAGGAGGTTCCCCCTGAGCAGCAGGAGAGGAGCCTCAGTCTGGACCAGGAGGAGCCACAGATAAAAGAGGAACAGGAGGAAACCTGGAGCAGTCAGGAGGGAGAGCAGCTTCAAGGCCTGGAGGAGGCTGATACCAAAGACTCCATATTATTCACTATAAGCTGTGTGAGAAGCCTCCATGATCAACAGCAGGGTCAGTCCCCACATCTTAACTAGACTGTAGAAAACCACAAATATGAATGTTTATTAAAGGCTAGGCACATTTTATTCTGATTCAAAATTATATGTGGGTAGTAGTTGTTGAAGTAAAACACAAGATACTTGTGCCCTAAAGATAAGGATAACCACTCAATGAAGAAACCCAATCCCGGTGCCAAACATCTATGCTACATATATATATATACAGTGTTTCCCCTGAAAAAAAAATTCAACAGCCGTTCTGTGCTGCGCGCACTCTGCCGGAATCCATATTAGCGCACGCTGCCGGAGAAATAACTTAAAACTACCTTAGAATTGCTCATGTGCGTGTGACTTTGCTAGGATGTTTTTGGTGTGTCTGCTGACACTAGAAGTGCTATGGAGGCCCAGGTAGCTGCATATTTGTACACTCCAAAAAAGTGAAAATATCTTGTATTTGGTACAATAAGTCCAATATTGAGTAGAATTATCTTGAATTATCTTATTCCACAGATAATTTTGCTTATTCTTTTCTTGATTTTGGTCAATTTTATCTTGTTTTAAGAAAATGTTAATCTTGTTTTCTTAAAACTAAAGATAAATTATCTGCCAGTGGGATAAGATAATTCAAATTATTCTACTCAAGTTCAAGTTTCTTTATTAGTTGTCATACAGAAGTACAGAATACTTTTATACAAAATGTTTCTTTCTGTTTTATAGACTTATATAGACCAGGGTTTCCGTTAGAATTTTTTTTTGCAGGTCTGAGTGTCCGGTAGATTTCAATCTACCGGACAAATGGGATAAATTCCGGTCAGAGTTTATTGAGCTTAAAAACAATTGATATGCCTATATAAAGAATGACATCATCAAGGCATTTATAATATTTTAACTTAAAACTAGGCTACTTTTGCGTATATACAGTCATTAATATATTCCAAATAAAATAAGTCCCTCGAGACTTCGTGCTGCTGCCGACTTGAGGTGTCGGTGGGCAGTCTGCCCGACCTTAATAAACAGCAGTCTGTTATAATCACATTTTTATGAGCTAACGAATTCCGTTATATTGGACATTTATATTAATTATATCAAGCGAAGAACTGAACATTATCGTGGGTTTGCGTGATTTATATCTCCACCTCCCAACGACTTGGTGCTGGTCATAATGTCCGGTGAAAATAATTCCCTCTAAACACAATTTGATTATTTGAATTGTATTAAAATAGGCTAAAATTAAATCATTTGTTTCATCGTTGCTTCACCAAGCAGCCGGTCTAATAATGACATTCTGTTGTCAGCGCGAGCTGGCTGCTGATATATTTACGTGAAGCATGGAGCAGCAGTGTTTTTAGGTCCGGTCTGGAAACCGCTCAGCAGCGCCCCCACCCAACAGCTGAATTGCCAATGGCTGAATTGGAGTACTGCACCCTGCCGGCCGGCAGATGGATGCTTCTCGCAAATATATCAGCAGCCAGCTCGCGCTGACAAGACAATGTCATTATTAGACCGGCTGCTTAATGATTGTTTGTTTCGTTCATCGCATAGGCTATTTAATTTTAGCCTATTTTAATACAATTCAAATAATCTAATTGTGTTTAGAGGGAATTATTTTCACCGGACATTATGACCGGAGAGATTAAATATGTCGGACTTCAACAGATTTTGCCGGTCAAAAACCGGTAATTACCGGCTAACGGAAACGCTGATATAGACTTATTGTACCAAATACAAGATATGTTCACTTGATAAGATAATTTTTGTTTGCAGTGTAGTCAAGTCAAGTCAAGTCAAGAGTTTTATTTGTCATGGCATACGAGTATACAATGAAATGCGGGTGGTCTTGCCCTCAACGATGTGCAATACAGTGGTACAACATATAATAGAATCCAATACAAAAAACATTGTGCAATAACAACAGGTAACAGGCAACATGGTGTGACATCTCGGCATTTGTACATAGTTATTTACAGAGTATATAGGACATGCTAGGTAGCTTTGGTAGTGCAATACACTGTTACTGTTGCTAATACTAGTTTAAAGTGGCCTTTCCTTTTGGCAATAAGTGTGGGTGAGTGCGGCATGAGTGTGTGCCCGCTCATGTTAAAGTGTCAAAGTGGCTGCTAGTGTGTGAGCGTGCACAGCGTGCGTGTCGTGTGTGTGCTCATGTGTGCTTATGTGTGGATAGTTCAGTGTTCTGTGGTACTCAATGTTCATTGTTCAAGACTCTGATGGCCTGGGGGAAGAAGCTGAGTTGTAATCAAAGTAAATGTCAAGATTAATGACATGCATCAACACTTCTACACTATTTGTATTGAACATAGATATAGATGTAATAGATCATATAAATACTAACATACTAACTGTCTAACATACACAAATCATAACACTACAACAGCACGTTACACCTAAGAAGTCTCAGTGGCATAGGCTACATTCTGCCTTAGAGCATTTAATTTCCCTGGGCTTTTGAAAGAAAAGCGCCAGCGCCCTCATATATCAACAATTCTTAGAAAGTGTTCTATCTTTGTTCTTAAGCACATAATTTAGAATGTGTGTACGCACAAAAAAAACAGGATTTATCACACATGCGTACACAGGTCGTACGCACACCTGTCTTGATAAATATCACTTTGAGCCTATGCTGCAGCTCGTGCACGATTTTAAGTATTTGCATATAGCACCGCCCGTAATTAACCATAGTAATGGAACACCCCCATGAAATGTGGAAAAGTGGACTAAGCCGAGGGAAGCGTGTTATGGAGAAATACGTGACAGGCTGACAGACATGTACACGTACGGTGATGTCGGATATGATATCTATTAACTTAAAGACCATATTAACTAATAAAGAATATGACTGCCTTTTTCCGTTTTGTTCGATTAATACCCAGGGATTAAAGTTCTCCTCAATTTTATTCCAAATCGCGACGGATTTTCCGTAAATTTTCTACCTGCTGCATATGATTTCTAGAGGCATACAATCTATTTTGATGTCAGTATTGGGTAGCCTATATAAACAATAATACGAGAGCATATACAAGAACAATGAATCTCACTGCCATGTATGATGTAGCCTATACGCCATGTGTAGCCTGACTATGTGATCAATACAAACATGAACTTGAATTCCATCATGTCTGTGTGCGGGAGCTCACAAGGCTGTTGTCACAATGTAAATAAGAACGTAGTTGGTTGATTATTTGTATGACAGTCAGTAAACCCTTGCAAAAAGTATCAGTTTTATTTAATGAATTGAAAACATGCAGCATGCCTTTCCGCCCGGCAGCAACGACATGAATCAGGCAAATGCGCATCACTGAGTGGAATCCCTTTCTATTCACATAACTGTATTTGTGATGGAGCTTTGACAGCTACATGGGTGGTACAGTAATAACAGTCTATTGCTCGATCCATCTACAATATCACGATGGACCGTGCCATGTAGCCTATGTATAGCCTGCCTATGTGATCAATAAAAACGCGAACTTGAGTTACCTCAAGTACCGGAGGGGACTTGTGCTATGTATGACTTAGTCCACATTGCAGCCGGCTTGTGGGAGGCAAGAAACAGCGTCCGTGACAGGGGAGGGTTGAATTGGACGATACGAAATTGGGATGGGAGAAAATATAGAAAATGGGAGAAAAAGTGGATAAAAAAAAAAAAAAAAAAAACGCGAACTTGAATCCCATCATCATATTTACATAGTCTGTCCACTATGTTTATTACTTTGTTATTTCCCCCTATGTAACGTGACCTTGCATGGGTCTCTTGAAAGGCGCTATATAAAATGAAGCTATTATTATTATTGTTATTATTATTATCACGTCTGTGCGCGGAGCGCACAAAACAAAAAAAACACTGTCTTTTACTGTTAGTCTCAGTGAAGTTTCAACGGAGCGAGGTAATCTATTCCAGTGGTTCTCAAACTGTGGTACGCGTACCACTAGTGGTATTGGTGGTACTGCTGGTGGTACTTGAAAACATTTACAAAAAGCACAAAAAAAAAAATAATAATTGTAGTCAGGCCACTGAACTTAGAAGCAGGCCAGGCCAGTGTTTCTGGTTGCGGCGGCGCGATAGTTAGATAACCTAAGTGGGGAACAACCAGGGCCCTCATTCATCAACGTGACGTAGAAAGTGTTCTATTTCCATACTTAAGCACGGAATTTAGAATCTGTGCACGCACAAAAAAAAACAGGATTTATCACACGTGCGTACACAGGTTCTACGCACACCTGTCTTGATAAATATGACTTTGATCCTACGTTTGAGCTCGTGCACTGTTTTAAGTATTTGCATACCAGAACCGCCCCGATTAACCATATACGGTAATGGAATACCCCCATGAAATGTGGAAAAATGGACTAAGTCGAGGGAAGCGTGTTATGAGACAGGCTGACAGATGTGTACACGTACGGTGATGTCGGATATGATATCTATTAACCATTGCTGCCTGGGCAGCGCAAACACTAATAAAGACCGTGCTGGAATATGACTGCCTTTTCCCGTGTTGTTTGATTAATACCCAGGGATTAAAGTTCTCCTCAATTTTATTCCAAATCGCGATGGATTTTCTGTCAATTTTCTACCTGCTGCATATGATTTCTAGAGGCATACTACAATCTATTTTGATGTCAGTATTGGGTAGCCTATATAAACAATAATACGAGAGCATATACAAGAACAATGAATCTCACTGCATGTATGATGTAGCCTGCCTTTCAATACATGAACTTGAATTCCATCATGTTTGTGTGTGGGACTCACAAGGCTGTTGTCACAATGGGTGGTACCGGTACAGTAATAACAGTCTACACAATATCACGATGGACCATGCCATAGCCTATGTTCTATTATGACATGATCTGTGACGACAAATGTTCTAGAATGTTTGATTAAGATATCATACTCTGACAGCATGCCTATGATCAACAAAAACGCGAACTTGAATCCCATCATCATATTTACATAGTCTGTCCACTATCTGGTGTCATTGCAATGCGTTTTTTATTCTTTCTTATACAGTAAAAAGGGGGAAGAACACTATATCGTGGGTGTTCATATGACTTGTATTCTGCTTACAGCTTCGAAATTCCACTTGTTTCGTTTAACGTAAAGCCTTTTAAATATAATCAAAACATTCCCGTGTTTCTGCGGTCTGTGCGCAAAATAATAACGAGTTGAGCTACGCGGAGCGCAGTCAGTCAGTACACCCCGTATATTCCGATAACGCTATATAAACCATGCTGCATTCATTCTGAGAGAAAGATCTATTATTCCAAATGCTATTTATAGGGTTTTGACCATAATTACACTACTGTTGCTATTTTACAATGAACTATAATGAATTACGGTTCATACAGAACATGCCAGTGTTGAAACTAATGCACAGAAGCTCATTTCCTTGTTGTAATAATATATTCTACCAACGGGCGCCAGGTACGCATGGTCCGAGCTGTGCGTAAATATAAGCACGAAGTCAAGTTCAAGTTGAAATTGATGAATCCCACACTCTGCTTAGAAATGGTCGTACGCACAGCTTAAGCACATATCTGTGCGTAATTCACGTTGATGAATGAGGGCCCAGGAGATCACTGTGACAGAGAGTAATGCAGTCTAAACAGTCATAAATCTTTAATTCAACTTCAGCCCTGATCATAACCATTTATTTTTTTTAGATTTTTTGTAATGTCAGATAAAAAATGAAATACTCCCACTTTTCTGAAAAGAGTTGGTGTTAAATCTGACATTACAAAAAATCCATCAAAATCTGTGTTGTTGCTAATCATTGACACATGCCTAGCCTGTAATAATCCCCCCCAGAAACCCAGGGGTTACGCACATATCTGTGCGTACGCAACGTTGATAAATGAGGGCCCATGGCTCTTTGGTAGGGGAATTCACTGGTAGGGGGCCCATTGATGCTGAGACGCATACAAGCGGCCAGATGGTCTCCCTGCAGCCTTTTCCTCAGGTCAGTCTTTTACATTAACACATTAACCAACTCCATAGTGAAGTTCGCAGACGACACAGTGGTGGTGGGGCTGATCTCGGACAACGACGAGAAGGCCTACCGGGAGGAGGTTGAGGTACTGGAACGCTGGTGCCAGGACAACAGCCTGCTCCTGAACATTGGTAAAACCAAGGAGCTGATCGTGGATTATAGGAGAGGACAGCAGGAGACACACACACCACTGATGATTAACGGGGCTACCGTGGACAGGGTGAGCAGCTTTAAGTACCTGGGGGTCCACATCTCAGAGGATCTGACATGGTCAACACACATAGACACAGTAGTAAAGAAAACGAAGCAGCGCCTCTACCACCTGAGACAGTTAAGGAAGTTCAGAGTATCGGGGAAGATACTCCAGTCCTTCTACTCAGGAGCTGTAGAGAGCATCTTGACCGGAAACATCACTGCCTGGTATGGAAACAGCACGGCACAGGACAAGAAGGCCCTACAGAGAGTGGTGCGCTCAGCCGAGCGTACCACGGGTATTGCGCTACCTCCCCTGCAGGCTCTATACAACAAGAGGTGCAAATCCAGAGCCTGCAGGATAATGAAAGACCCCCACCACCCCAATAACAGCCTGTCCCAGCTGCTGAGGTCAGGCAGACGCCTGCGAACCCCAGCTACTAGGACGGAGAGGCTTAGGCTCAGAGCCTTGAACAATGAACATTGAGTGCCACAGAACACTGAACTATCCACACACAAGCACACATGAGCACACACACGGCATGCACGCTGTGCACGCTCACACACTAGCAGCCACTTTAACACTTTAACAAGAGCGGGCACACACTCATGCCGCACACACGCACACTTATGGCCAAGAGGAAAGGCCACTTTAAATTAGTATAACAACAGGAACAGTGTATTGCACTACTAAAGCTACCTAGCATGTCCTATATGCTCTGTAAATAACTATGTACAGATACAGAGATGTCACACCATGTTACCTGTTACCTGTTTATTGCACAATGTTTTTTTTTTATTGGATTCTATTATATGTTGTACCACTGTATTGCACATTGTCGCGGGCAAGACCACCCGCATTTCATTGTATACTTGTATGCCGTGACAAATAAAACTCTTGGCTTGACTTGACTTGATTGCCCAACCCGAGTTTTCTCGGGTTTACCCCCCGCGGGTTGAATGCCCATAACGAGAATATTATTTTTTCCGTTTTTTTTTTATTTATTAGCGATCTGAAATCATATTGCATCAAGCGAGTCTACCGTTGGTAAATCACCCACCCCAGGCGCTCAGATGTGAAAAAAGCGCCCCTATCGTCTCCCAGATGGTAATTCACCCTTTTGGATTGGACTCAATGAAAATGAATGAGAAAAAAAAACCCGGACTCCACATTTTACTTCTCACTCATGTAACCGGGGTCGATCAACTTCATGCTGGACGCTCAGAACAGCGTGGTTACTGTGTTTTTACAGTATACGCGGTGGATCAATAAAAGGATAGATTTTTTAGAATGGCGATCAGGAATTGGAATAATCCATTTGGATACCATCTGATCTCGGGTAAGGAATCTATGTTACCAGTCTTAGGATAATCAGACTTGTTTTCACAGAGATATAAGCGTTTCCCATATGTGTCCCCCAGGCTGTTTGACTGTGCGAGCGGTCAGGGACTAGGATAATCGATTTTCAGCTCGCGGCACGAGCGTGCATGAGTACACATATACTATCGATAATCTAGCGTTTATTTGAAAACGATTCATAAATAGGCGAAAAAATGACCGTTCTAGAATATTCCAGTAAAGGGCGATTTATCATAGAATGTCTTCTTTTTTCCGTGAAAACTAGTGCTTTTCAAAATGCTAGAAAACGTAAATGAATATATATATATATAAAAAAAATAGTCTAGTTCATAGCAGCGGCGGTCCTAATTCAGCAGCGATGCAGCTGAATGCATAAGGGAAACACTGATATATATATAGATAGATAGATAGATAGATAGATATGTGTGTGTGTGAGGGGGGGTATGATTAGGGTTGGGTACCGAACTCGGTACTTAAAGTATAAGGGTACTGATTCACGTTAGATCAATCAATGCCACATTTCAGTACCTTGAGAGCTGATTAACCCTTTGGGTGCCGTTAACGTAGAACTACGTTTCTGTCGCCCGACGGTTGAGTGCCGGAAACGTAGATTACGTTTTTCTCACTGTATTTCTTTTATTTGCTATTGCCATTCATAATTCAGCGGGGCACCTTGTGCATGCTGTACTGAATGTGTCCGAGCTGGCAGACTGTCTTATACCGCCCTCTAACGCCTCGGCCGCTATTGCACTCCATTAGAAACAATGTAGTTTATTTTCTCTACCGAGCTGCGGCGTGGGGACGGGTCCTAAACACTCCGGCAAAACATGCGCTTGTAGGGATGGCTTGGACAACTGCCCCCGCCCGCCCGTTCATGTGCAATGCCCAATAACGTCAGAGACAGGATGGCTGTGGATAACTGGAATGGCGATCATTGGATAATGGATAATTGGATTATGTTTTTTGCATTACATGAGAGACCAGGTAAGGACTCTATATATCCAATCTTGCGTTGATCTGCTATGTTTTTTCTCCCACGATTGAAGCTATCTGTGTGCTGTGTCTGGCTGTTTACCATTGGGTGCAGGAGGGGGGGGAGCGCCACGCTCCAGGGCCCATTTCATGTATGCACAAGGAGACATAATAATGATAATCTAGCGTTGATTTCAGCAAGATTCGATAATCAGGCGAAAAATGACAACGTGGTAACTGGATTGATGGATTCCACTAAAACGCTATTTTCGCGTCTTTCCTGGAATTACTCAGAAGCACCCAAACTATATTCATATTCAAAACGGAAATGTACGGATGAAAAAATAATCAGTTTTTTTGCACGTTGACTGGAAGCAACTCACTGACAATCGACGGTGTTATTAGACCCATAGCTATAATATAAAATATAGGTTTAGCTCTACAAACAAGGTGAGCATTTACATGGGGTTAATGGACGGCAAGGCCAGATGCACTTCCCGGAAGGGGCGTGGCACCCAATGTGTTAAGAAAGACCCGCCCAGTTAGAAAATTAACAGAATTCCAGGAGTTTGATAGTATTTACTGAGATGACTGCCAGACTGCCAGATAATGTTGATTAGGGAGTAGGATTAGGCAGTAGGATATAAACCCGGTTTAGGGTAAGGGGTGTGGGTGCAGGAGGAAATGGTTAGAATGAGAGCTCCAGGTATTGACAATGCCAATGCTACATACCCTACCACATGGCCCCCAATGGCCACCACAATCTAACATGTAGATATATAGCCAGCATCTCCCTGGCTCTCGCCAAATAGGCAAATCTCTTCACTGGTGTTTCGTCAAGTTAGGCCCACGACACCTCAACAGTTAGTTCCAGTGTCCCAGAACTACCCCCCCCCCCCTCCCCCATGCTATGATATCCACAAGCCGGACCTCCCTATGTTATCCTATGTCAAAAATAATGATACGGCAACAATAGATAAGAAAAGGAATACTCTTACCCGTTGTTTACGCTGGCCCCAAGCTGACATTATTTCTCTTCAACGAAATCCTCTACCTGCCTGTCAATGCTTCTTCCGACATCTCATTTACAGCTTTTTGCAAATTCCCACCCACGAATCCCCAACTCTCCCAATAATGATCAATCGTGCTATAAATCCTCTGCATCCTACTTCCACCAGACGAACCCTAGCTTTCCATCCTCACTGTTCAGTTTCTGCTGCCAAATCTGCATATCTAAACTTTTTCTTTTTATACACCTCCTCCACTGAATCCTCCCAAGGCACGGTCAATTCTATATAATAAACTAACCGCTGACTACGAGACCATAATACTAGGTCAGGCCTCAAGTTAGTGCTAACTATCTCTCCTGGAACAACAAATCGTCCTCCCATATCTACCTGCATCTCCCAATCGGTAGCTCCATTTAGGTGGCCTGACTCATGCCTGCCTAAAAACCTACATCCTCTACATTTCTCTTCCTCCAAGACAAATTGAATGGCTGCACCCTCCATCCGATTACATCCTGAATTCACTTGTACTCTTCTACTTTCAATTCCTGCCGCTAAGCTCTTCAAAACCTGGTTATGTCGCCATGTATATACCTTGAGAAAGACTAGTCTTACAGCTGGACATAATATGGTTGTATAAGTTGTTCTGCCCTCCTGAGTACTGCTAACTAGGGGTGTAACGATTCAACCTCACAACGATTAGATTCGATTACGATTCTTCAGGCAACGATTCAATGCATCATGAAATCTCTTCATTTGACCACGATTCGATTCGATTCATTTTCTATCCGTTAATTCCCCCCAAAAATGTTGAATACACAAATGTGGCTGGGGGAACTGATTCACTCAGCATGAATGGACTATAGGTCAATAAAAACAATACACAAAGAAAATAAAAACATTAAAAAGATATATAATTATGTTCACACAATATTGTTGACCATTAACACATTCTATTAATGCTAGTGAGTAAATTATGTTTATCCATTGAAAAAATCACAAATTCCATAGCTGGAGTATTCATTGATCTAAAAAAAAAAGCATTTGATACTATTAATCAGGAAATTGGAACGATATGGGATCAGGAGGGTAGTATTCCAGGCTAATCTACTAATAAATGTAAAAACAAGACATCTACAGACGGTAATGAAATAGATATGAAAATAGTAAAAAAATAAAATTTCATTAGTGGGATTTCAAAACCACTCACGCACATCTGCAATTTATCATTCAAAACAGGTCGATTTCCTAGTAAAATGAAAATAGCAAAAGTCATACCTCTGTTCAAGACTGGAGATAAACACCACTTCACAAATTGTAGGCCTGTGTTTTCAAAAATATTATAAAAACTCTTCAACAACATATTAGATAAATTCATTGAATTGGACTGGGTGAGAAGCTATCTAAATAAAAGACAACAATTTGTGACAATGAGAGATTATAAATCTGAATGTTTGGACATTGCTTGTGGTGTCCCCCAGGGGTCAGTGTTGGGTCCAAAACTGTTCATATTGTACATTAACGATATATGTAAAGTATCCAATATATTTAAATTAATTTTATTTGCGGATGACACTAATCTTTTTTTTTTCTGGTGAGAATATCCAGCAGCTTTTAGAGGTAATCACATCTGAAATGAAGAAATTAAAAAAATTGTTTGATAGAAACAATTTATCATTGAATTTGAGCAAAACTAAAATTATGTTATTTGGAAACTGTAGATTAAATACTCAAGTACAAGTTAAAATAAATGATGTGATTATTGAAAGAGTTTATGAAAATAAATTCCTAGGTGTAATAATAGACTACAAAATCTGCTGGAAACCTCACATAAAACATGTCTAATCTAAACTGTCAAGAAGCATTTCAGTCATGAGTAAAGTAAAGCACATTCTGGATAGAAAATCACTCTACATTCGCTACTGTTCACTAGTTTTACCATATTTAAATTACTTTGCTGAAGTCTGGGGAAACACTTATAATTCGACACTACAACCACTTTTTATACTCTAAAAAAGGGCCATAAGGATAGTTCACATTGCAGGTTATCGTGGTCACACAAACATATTGTTTTTAAAGTAAAAAACATGAAAGTTAAATGATCTTGTGGAATTTAAAACGGCACAATTACTGTATAAAGCAAAAGGTCATGTACTTCCAGGAAACATTCAATAACTGTTCTTTGATAGGGAGGGGGGTTATAATCTGAGGGGAGAACTCAATTTAAAAGTTCTTAATGTACGCACTACCACGAGAAGACACTGCATCTCAATATGTGGAGTGAAACTGGAACAGTCTGAATGTGGTGCTAAAGCACTGTCCAAATATGAGACAATTCAAACTGATTTATAAGGAAATGATGTTCACGAGGTACAGGGATGAGGAAGGGACTTGATATTCACGGGTGTTTACATTTTTATTTAATTTCTTTCATGTTTTACATATATCGTTTTTTTGTTTTTTTTTCGTTTTGCATATATATTTATTTGTTTTGAAATGTTTTAAATTAGAGTAGTGGAAAAGGGGTAGGATTAAATAAGTGTATACTTCCTACTCCTTTTCGAACATGTAAATTGAGTTATGTTTTGCTTTTGTTCAGTTATTTATTTTGTTTGAGTTACCGGTATGTTTTGATTTTGTTTAGTAATTTATTTTGTTTGTATTAACCCATTTAGACCTAAAACGCCTGCTAAAAACGCCTATTAAAACCTATGCAATTATTCTACACAAGCTATTAAAACCTGAGGGTTTTTTGGAAAGATTTTCAGAATTGTCAATCTACACTAAAACCTTTTATATCTCAGCCTCTGGAGCAGATATAAACATGAAATCAAAACCATTTGATATATTAGAACTGGGGCTTTTATTTCAACAGCATTGTTTTGCCCTAAAGTGCATTGAAATTGTTTAAATCAATAAACAACAACTAATATAAAAGATATAAATTAAAATGAATTATTAATTCATTTGTTTTTATTTTTCTAATAAATGTATACACATTTCTGTCTGAAAAAACAATAACAACAATAACAATATAACAACTGTTTATAACCCATGATATGTATATACAAAAAATATATACAAATATTTTTAAATTAAATGAATGAAATGAAAAAAAAGATAATGAAAAAAATAAAGTATCTCTTATTGTCTGAAATGACAATATAACAACAATATAACAGACACTCTTATGTCTGAAGGTGTTTCCTCCAGCAGACCTTGCAGCAATGTATGTGTTGTACAGTGCCTGGTATTGTTTGATGAGGTAGTTCAGAAACCACCTGAGTTTCCACAGCTTGTCAGACCGGTCCAGATCATTTTCCTGGTTATCTTGTAGATGTAGATACCTGAAAATACACATAAGTAAGTTGGATGAAAGCATGTATGACACATTTTTACTTATCATTATTAGCAATCATCAGACATAATTATTATCATCATCATCATTATTATAATTGGTATCATTCACCACCATCATCATCAGACATCATTATCGTCATCAGACATCATTATTATTGTGATTATTTGTATAATTATTATCATCATATATTAGTATTATTAGCAAGCATCATCAGACATAATTATTGTCATTATTTTTCCTTACCACTAGGATGATAGTTCCCCGTTTTCCACTCATCCTGAAAACCATCAAAATCTCCCAAATCCTCATCTTCCTCGTCAAACATGCCGCACATCCACTGATCCCGATTTACCGGGTCAGCAGGAATGCCATCAGAGTCGGAATCTTCCAACAAAGTGCTGTATTCCAGGGGTTCTCAACCTTTCTGCTGCCAATGCACCCCTGTGTTCAATAAAATATTCCAGGGCACCCCTACATACGATAAAGACTTTTCCGGTCCTGTCTTTTTTGCTACAATGATGACAAGTGCTTGCTTTCAAAATAAGAAACCGGGAAACACATTTGTGTGTATATGCAGGCTATATAATGCATTATTAACAGGTGTTTCAGGTCTAAATGGCTTAGTACTGTTGACATTACACTGCTTGTAGTAGTAAATCAAATAGCATATTTCTTTAAATAAAATTACAGAAAATTATCACTAAAGTGCTATCTGTTGCAGCTGCACTCTTTTCCATAAAAATAGCATATTTGGATAAGTGTGACAATTTCTCAAAAACTGAAAATAATGTATTTTATTTTAAATACAGAAAAGGATCACTAAAGTGCTATCTGTTGCAGCTGCACTGTTCTCCATAAAAATAGCATATTTGGATAAGTGTGACCATTTCACAGAAAAGGATCACCAAGTTACCATTTCTCAAAAAATATTATTAAATACAGAAAATAAGCACTCGTTCACTCAGTGGACATTTCTAGCTCAATGCGAGGTCTGCTGCTGCTGGCTAATAATACGGTCAATACGTGGGGAGATCTTTGACAAGGCAACACGCATGTCATCCTCAAGGCTCAACTTGGCCCTATATATTTTTTTCAGATCTGTCACAGATATGTGGTGCTGAATGGTATCAACACCTTAACTGCTGCATCATGAGATACTTGGTACTCAGCACCACACTCTAAAACGAGCTCTCCAGGTGGTATCAGATGAGATTTCAATGAGTTCTTCCAAGAGTTTGGATGGAGATGTGTCAGGAAGCTTTGTCTCAATGTTGTCTGTAAAGTGTTTTTTTATCCAGAGCAACTTGGTGATCCTTTTCTGTTTTATTAAATAATGATTTTCAGATTTTGAGAAATGGTCAAACTTATCCAAATATGGTATTTTCATGGAAAACAGTGCAGCTGCAACATATAGCACTTTAGTGATACTTTTCTGTAATCCAAAACGAATTTAAAAAAAAAAGAAACAAATATTTTTTATTTATTTATTTTTATCTCAAGGCACCCCTGGCAGCTCTCTGAGGCACCCTAGGGTGCCGCGGCACCCCTGTTGAGAACCGCTGCTGTATTCGACATCCTCAATATCGCTCCCGTCGCGCAAGTCATCCATTTTAGTTCAACTTGAGCTGTCAAAGTGACGGCGCAAAAAGAAAAAAGGCAGACAGACACTCGCGCGGATTTCAGCGAATCACGGTACATTTCATTACTCACATGACTTGAAAATGACAACACCGTCTGAAATGACAAACATTGCATCCGGCCATAATGGTAAAAGGACGAAAATGTCGCATCCGGCCTTAAAGGTATATACACAAAAACGTGGCATCCGGTCTTACATGTTCGAAATAAAGATTTCAAATCAAATAAAAAAAACAGGCCAACCCCGAGATATCTACTTTTTCTCCTCCTATTTTTCTGTATTTGTCTCCCCTCCCATTTTAGTCGTTATGCCAATTCCCCCCTCCCCTTCCTGGTCGTTGCGCGCATTTGCCCCCCCACTTGCCGGTCTAGGGAGCCCTGAAGTCTATCACATGCTTCCTCCGATACATGTGGAGACAGTCAGCAGCCTCTTTTCACCTGACAGCGAGGACTCTCACTGGGGAAGTGTAACGCGTGGGAGGATCACACTACCTCCCCCAGTTCCCTCCCTCGCTGTGCAGGCGCCCTGACCGACCTGTAGGAGTGCCGTTTCAGCCCTCCATATGGCCCTACAAACGGAGTTTGCCAAGATGCAGGCTCGATTTTAAGGGAGAGATGGTATTTCCCAGAATGCACTGCAAACCTTTTGCAAGACTAAAGAAAAAGAAAATGGCGGAGCGGTACCAGTAATTTAGACAAATGGAAGTATTGATTTATTCGTAACGAATCATTAAAAAAATATCGCGAATTAACCAGTGGTTATCCTATAACCCTAGTTATATGATTACTGTGGGATTGATTGTTTGGACATTTTATTAACAGATTGCAGAATGGGTATAATACACTACGGCTCAATACACACAATTGGGATGCACACCAGAGAAAGACTTTCGTCTTGTTTACATCAGGGTCCCCCATTTTCAATTCATCATAACATTTATGACATACAGATAAACAGTAGCCTACTTATACTGACATACAAGATATACAAATTTACGGTAAATTAATTTATTAAAATGTATTTTCTACATTTGTTAATATTTGCAGTGGATTTATATCAAGATAACCTAGAAGTAAAAAGTTAATAGTACTACCAGTACAGGGCTCGAAATCGCTTTTTGAAGTTGGGAGCACCAGTGCTACCAAGTAATTTTTTTTATTTCGAGTACTTCAGTACTCTGTATTAACCTGCAATACCATGTTGTACCCTGTACTGTTGTATCATGTAGTACGCTATACTGCCATGTAGTACCATGCAATACCATGTAGTACTACTGTATGCTTTATTATAGTCTCACCCATTCATTTTCTATTTGACTGACATACTGTATGAATATAAAGAACCTGACTAACATTTGATTAAACTTGTGCTACAAAATAACAACACAAAATGTCAAGAGTTTGATACCAAAAACCTTTTTATGTACAAGCATAAACACTGAAGACATTCGTTATAATTTACATGGTATGCAGAGCAAGCTTCATGGTCCTTCTGATGTAAGCTGCCTGTAAGTAATGTAAACAGTCAGCAGCAGTCATTACGCTGTCGGCAACTGAGTGCTAGTGCTGTCCCATTTCGCAGTGCAATTCACCCCTTTTGGCTCCACTCTGAAGGGTGACTCAAGGGGTAGGGCCAAGCCGTAGGGCCAAGTGGAGGAATGGGACGCAGCCTAAGGCCATGTTTAGACGGAGAGAGTCTGAACAGAAACCGCAAAAGTCGTCTTGCGGCGTCACTTTTAATGTTGCGTTTAGACTAGTGTTTTGGGATGGAATTCTGCGTGCAGACGAGGCTGTAAAGACTTGAGACGACGGAGCCCCGCTGTCACACGATTGGCGCAGATGTCACATGACCAGAAACGTCAGTGACCAATCAGATCGCGCAAACCGAACCAAAGCAGAGTCACACAGACAGTGGCTCCAGTCACTAATAGTTGCGATAGCCGCTGGACTGATTCTTGTGTATTTAAAAGTACTGCCAATGTAGCCTTCAGGTGATCTCTGTGGATAGCTTGTTCGCTTTGTTTACGCTTCTAGGCTACTGGCGCATGCCTGTGACGTAAGCAGTACGCAACGAGAGCCTTGACAACCCTTTCGTCATAGTTTTATGCGGTTTGACTGTTCAGATGATAGCGCAAAGGTGTATCGTTTTTAGGATTTCCACCCAGGAAGGTGGTCTCACTTTTTTGCGGATTCTCCCTGCAAAAACGCTGTTGCCGTATAAACAAAAGGCACATCCGAAAAAATATTTTTCCGGATTCACCTGCTAGCGTTTTTCCGTCTAAACATGGCCTAAGACCCTTATTAGAACTAACATATTCCAGTTGACTATCTTTTTTGGAGGATTCGTTCAAAATATATTCATACTTCCATTTGTCTATCTATGGCGGACTCATTCAGACTCATTCAATTTTTTTTTTTTAATATTCTGTTGTGGTTATCTGGGGTCACGTGGAGTGTGTTATACGAAATAACAACGGCTAACTTGACTGAAATAATCAGAATCAATATATTTGCATGCCATTGTATAATAAAATGTATATCGGGGTATAATTTGAAGCATAGACTGTAACGGTATATATCACGGTATATTAACTTATCTTAAAATTTCTATAATACATGCTTCTGAAGGGGTAAGCTGCAATAGAAAAATGCAAAACCTTTTCTCAAGTGTCTGCGGGCAGGTAACGCATATCTTGGATCGTGTTTTGACCATGTCTTTAAAGCCCTTTCTAGAATAGAATAGAATAGAATGATCTTTATTGTCATTGTTAGTGTTACAACGAAATTTTAAATGCAGCCCTAGGTGCTAGCAGAATACTTTTATACAAAATGCTTCTTTCTGTTACGCTCCAGAGACTGTGCTAGACAAAAATAGATAAGTATAAAATAGAATAAGTATAGCAAGTAAAAAATAGAAGTCACGTACGTAGACACAAGTGTTCAGTATGTACATATGTACAATGTTCAATGCAGAGTAGAAGTAACTGAGTTACCATACAATATACTATACACTATATTAGGGCTGGGCGATATGGCCTAAATATGATATCACGATATTTTCTGACCTTTCGGCGATACACGATACGCATCACGATGTTTTTCTTTTTTCCCCCAAACAATTCATTATGAGGCTTACCAAGACAGTATTTGAGTTTGCAAGCTAACATTAAAGACAAAATAAAATACCCATGCATTTAGCATTTTTATATTATATATTAGATTTAGATTATTGGATTATTAGATTATATATTGCATATATTTAGCAATGAGATATTATATGATTTAGATATGAAATATGATGAATTGAAAATGGGGGACCCTGATGTAAACAAGACGAAAGTCTTTCTCTGGTCTGCATCCTCCAGTCCACTGTTGACTGTTGTTGTATTGAGCTGTACTGTATTGTACCCATGCTGCAATCTGTTAATAACGTTCTCATTCATTCAGTCGGCAAACAGAATCATTTTGATTGACAGTCGCGTCTGCCAATTACGTCACATCGCTTGCACCCGCCCTGCTGTTCTTAGCACCAATCGGCAAGCGCGTATTCATTTTTTACTTCCGCCATTGGAGAGCTCAATGACAATAACAATGGCAGCTCGCCGCGGCCGACGTTTAGCTTTTAACTCCGCAGAAGGACTAAACGACTGGAGGCATAATGATTTTACTGCAACGGATGTTATAATAAAAGCCTTTCCATACATCTGTCTGATTGAAAACTTTATTAACAGACCGCAGAATGGGCACAACTGAGTCAGCACGGGCTGAGATATGAACGACTAACGCTTGCTATATCTAGGTCGACCTCGGTCGTTGCTATGTAAATACGCTGATGTTATTGAAAGTGTAACTATATAACGTTAATGTCACAAAACTATTGCCTTTGTTATCATAAGTAGCAACTTTTGATGCAGTAGTGTGTGTGTGGGGAGCGGCGCTGTTCAAAAGTGTCAACGTGTGGACCAGATTGACGCGACACAAGCCTCTTGGTCAAAACATCACGATATCCACGATACGTTTAAAAAGTGTATCGTTAATGAACTGTACCCGATATTTATATAATATCGTCATATCGCCCAGCCCTACACTATATAGTGCAAAGCAGAAATGGGATGAGGTACAATTTAGGTACAATTTACAGTAAGGTGTAATGAGGTATGGGTTGTAGTGCAAATTCTTTACCAATAAATATAAAGTGTGTTTAGGTGTTCTAAAGTGTGTAAAGTGGGTGCTGCAGTGAGTTGTTTGTTTAAAGTGAGTGTGTGCGTGCGTGTGGATGTGTGTGCTGTGAGTGCATTTGATGGTTGTTACATAGTGTTATTGTTCGTTGAGCATCCTGATGGCCTGGGGATAGAAGCTTCTTCTGAGTCTTTCTGTGCTTGCCATGAGACTCCAGTATCGCTTGCCTGACCGCAGCAGTTCAAAGAGGCAGTTGTCTTTTTTTTTTATTAACACTTTAATCGTCAAGGACGCCGTAACTCGTCATTCCCCGCCATGCTTAATCTGCCAATGACGCTGTTCTGAAGGTCCAGATTAACACATAGAGTCTGCGTTTATTATTTTGTATAACTTATATATTGTTTATATATATAAGATATATATTTTCACGTCATCTGTTTACCTACCAGTATTCATCATTCGCTTATTTGTATATGTTCCACTCTTAACGCCGTAGACAGCGTGAGCGCATGCGCAGGGTTCTTGGGACATGCCTGGACAGAGTGTGTGTTATAGAAGAAATGTTTGGCAGCAGTAACAGGACGGCAAGCAACGTATCTTGACAGAGAGCTGTACAGCTAATTAGATACCACATAATATTGTCGAGCCACTATTGGCACAGTATAGTGACTTGTTCGAGCGAAGTAATGTTGAGAGACTTATAGCTGAACCCAGCGGCGTTCTGGATTTAACTACCTATTGAAGACGACATGCGGGTTGGCCTAAGTGTACAAGGGCTAACTAGCTAGCAACCATGCCAACAGGCTTTTTGGACTAATAGCTATTAATCCTGCCATCGGGCGCTAGGAATACAGGAACCCGGTCCGTACGAGACCCTCCTCACCAGCGACGACAGGATTATCCCAAGTTTGTCTGCGGCTCTCTGGAGTAGGAGCTCCAGAGAATTACCGTCTCCACCCGCCATCTTGCTTTCCCCGGGCTGCTCGCTTCTTCTCACTCCATTCCAAGCATCAATGGTCGAGTACTCGTAGTTCAGGACTATCGTTACCTCTGACATTGTTGCATTGACATTATCGTATTAAAGGAGATCTGCGCTATGTATAATATGTATGCTTTCTATTACTATTAAAGTGATTATTCAACTTTGTATCACTGTCCCCTCACAGTTAATAGAGTGTCCGCCATTTTGTGTACCTATACTGTCTGGCTAATTAATTTAGTAGTGGTTTAATCTAGCATTTCAATACAGTCAGGGTTGTGTAGCCCCTTAGCTACAATTGGTCCTTCGAGCCGGAGGGTATCAGTGATAATATTAGTGATAATATGGCCAGCGGCGGACACTCTCCAACCAGATCTCCCCCATTAACGCGCCCTAGGCGCCAGCGTCGGCCCCCTCCCTACTTGGAGGGCTACGCTGTAGATTTACCTCATAGCTTATCCAAGAGGACGCTAAGCAGGGATAACATTGGTAGCTCAAGCATGCCCAACCTTACAGAGGAGTCAACCCTAGATGTAGAGACCCAAGCTAGTTTAAGTGAAACTAACTTAGCTTACAGGGGGGGACAAGCGAGGCATGACTTGACTATACCCACAGAGTACCGCGCCCCCGAGATGGACCTCGGAGCGTGTGAGAAGACCAGGTCGCTGCCCAGCCCAGGCAGCTCCGAATCAAGGTCATCAGCGTCATCCCCAAGCGGGGCCGATAGGAGGCTAGCGCAAGTCCTGATCGCCACGTTAACCGCCTCGGCTGAAAGGGACCGCCTCCAGGCGCAATGCGAGAGTGAGCGTGAACATCTCTGACTGGAAGAGAAGCGCCTCCAGGCTGAAGAGAGGCGCCTCCAGGCTGAAGAAAACATGGAGCGAGACCGCGTCAATGCGCAGCGCGAGGCAGAACGAGACCGCGTCAATGCGCAGCGCGAGGCAGAACGAGACCGCCTACAAGCACAAATGATGGCGCAAGCGCTCCAGAATGTAACTCCCCATTCTTCCACCCGGAGCTCCCGGAGATCATCACGCCAAGGGTCGAGGGCACCCTCCCCTCCCCGACGAAGCTACATGGGACCCCGCCTAAGAGAAGAACCTGCTTACGTTGCAGAGCAGCTAGCCGAGCGACTACAAAGCCTGACTGAGGACGAGGGAGGGCAGAGGGCCCACCCGCACTACTCCATCTCAGACCAGGAGGCACAGCGCAGCCCCGGTCTCAGTCACGACACGCTGCGTCATGAACCCCCAACACGCCCCAGTGGGGAGTTCGAGCACCACCATCATCTCAAGGTAACTAGAGCGCACAACATAGCGCTGGCATACTCCAATTCACAAACTCCCTATTCTGACGCCCTGGCTGCCCTCGACGGACGTTACGGACGTACGTGGGATTATGTCATTCAGGAGATACGTGAGATCGAACGCCTCCCCCCGGCTAAAAACAACCGAGCCCTGGGGGAGCTCCCGTAGCTCACCGCATATCTCGGCGCTATTTCTGCGTCGGGGAAAACCGTGCTCGTCACGGATCTGGGGGACACGAGTTCGATTCCCGGACCCGCCGTCATTTCTCAGAATGTCTTCCCCTGCTCTACATCCCATTTCAACCTGTTTCTGTCGGTCATGCTTGACCAGAAAAGCGATAAACGCTAAAAAATAAAGTTAAAAAAAAAACAAAAAAAAACAACCAAGCCCTGGATGACCTATCCGTCAAAGTACAGTCCCTAGTAGGGATGCTCGGGTCCCAACGAGAGAAGGGGATGTACGAGCTGTACGCCAACTCCAACATGGAGCGCATATTAGAGAAGCTCCCCCCATTCCGCCAAGAACGTTTTCGGCGGCAACGAAACTACAGTGACCCGAATGCCCCAGAGCAGTCACTGTTGGATCTTGCTGACTTCCTCGCCAGGGAGGTTAGCAGCCTAAGGATTGACACCTTCGCATTGGGGTGGCTCGAACTTTAAAGAGGGACCGAGGAGGGCTAAAGACCAAAGCAGGCCCATCACAGTGATGCACCAGGCAGAGTCGGTGTCACGGCAGAAGAGTCACAACCCCCCGCCAAGGGGAAATGGAAGATCGCATATGTCAATACTGCGACAGCGAACACTGGCTGTCACAGTGCGACGCATTCAAGAAACTGACCACCGCCGAAGTAAGTCAGTGGATTAAGGCTAACCGCCGCTGCTTCCGCTGCGCGCGCGGCCACATGGCAGCAGAATGCCGCCTTAAGAAGTGTGGCAAGTGTGACGGTGCTCACCTCGAAGCACTGCACGAGAGCAACAAGCGAAACCCAGCTCCACAAAGCAACTCGAGAGCAGAAGTACTCTACATCGACCCCGCAAAGAGTGGGAGCTCCAGAGTGCTCCTCAAAGTGGTACGAGTACTCCTCAGTCACGGGGACAAGGTACTCGACAAGTCGGAGAAGACACTCCTCCTCGCCTCCGCCGCGACTCAATTGGACCTGCGGGGCCCAGAGGAGATCATGACCCTCCGTACCATTCGTCGAGACTTAAAGACAATCAAAGGTGAAAACGTCTCGTTCACCATTGCAGCGATCAACCAGCCTGAGAAGCGGTACGCCATCAGCAAGGCGTTACGAGCTACGACATAGGTTTGTCACGCTACGATTACCCCATCCCACAGCTGAGGGAAAAGTACGACCACCTACGCCAACTGCCCATACCGCCTATCAGCGGCGCTACACCGACCCTACTCATTGGCTCCGATCACGCGGACCTCATTGTCTTATATGATACTACTACTATTATGATACTACTACTATGAGAGAGAGAGACAGACAGAGAGAGACAGAGAGGATCTACACCCATAAATCAACTTCACAATTTTATCCAAGTAATGAAGCCTTAACTAGCCTCATGTAGCGATCCTGTCCCTCACCCTTGCAAATCCCTCCCTCTGGCCTCTCGTCCAATGTCCTCTCTCCTGCTGTGCCACATGTCCTTCCCCCCTCCTTCCTCCTCCCCCTGCCCCTCCCTGTGCGCGCAAGCGAGAGAGAGAGAGAGCGAGAGGCGGGGCCGGCCGATAGATTGATGGGGGGGCCAGGGCCAGGGCCTCTGCCCCCCCCATCAATCTATGGCCGGCCGGCCCCGCCTCTCGCTCTCTCTCTCGCTCTCTCTCTCTTTTTATCAAACTCCATTCCCTTGTCTGTGGACAGGCCTATGTTGGGACTCAGTAGTCCTTCGGATGGCTTCGCCCCCACAGCCTAGCTGCGAAGCATCAGATGGTGCCATTGCCCTTTGCTGCTTTAAAAAAGCTGCCTAAGGTCTTTCTCTTCTTTCCATCAGGGGGGCCGGGGCACTGGGGGCAGTTGTGGGTTCTCTTCTTTCCAGCAGGGAGGCCGGGGCACTGGGGTCAGTTGTGGGGTCTTTCTCTTCTTTCCACCAGGGGGGCCGGGTTTCGGGGGCATACTGTCCAAAATGTATTAACAAAAAAAGTTGAAATAATGAGCTCTCTCTCGAATGTAAAATAATAAAGGCTGTTTTGTCGCAAATTTACATGTTTTATAGCTTAATTATTATAATGATTCAGGACCTTGTGGTTCTTGCGACTACTCCATAGCACGCCCCTAGTGGTCTTGTGTGTTAATGGTTTAACCCTCCGGTTACCCTTAGCATATTTTTGTCAATGTTACTTGTGGATAACTTTGGCTGTGTTGATGCATAATGCCATGCAATTAAGCCAGTCTGTTTCATTTGGGGCATATTTCTATAATCCAGTGTTAGTCTTTAATTCGCCCTGTACAACATTTAGAGCAGTATTTACCACTGGTGCCCAAACGTGTTAAACACTTGTTTAATACACAGCACAGCCTTTGCCAGTTTGATTTGATATTTTTTATGTATTCTCTGATGCACAAATGGCCCCTTTAAATGAGCAGAGCAGGTTTATTTATTTTCCACAAGAAGCCACCCATCACCTGCTGCAACACCTGGAAACCTGCAACTCCTACGCCCGCATTCTGGTCATGGACTTCAGTTCAACACAATCATCCAAGCCAAACTCATCAATAAACTACTGAACATGAACATTGACCCCTGCATCTGTCATTGGATCCACAACTTCCTTTCCAACAGACAACAGAAGGTCAAAATAAACAACACCACATCCCACCCTCTATATCTCAGCACAGGAGCCCCCCAAGGCTGTGTCCTTTCACCCTGGCTTTTCTCCCTATACACCAACCTGGTCATATCCCTCCACAACTCCGTCAAAATATACAAATATGCAGACGACACAACCCTTATAGGCCTCATCACAGACAATAATGAAACAGAATACCGTACACAGATCAACCACACAATCACCTGGTGCACAGACAATAACCTCCTCAACTCATCAAAAACCCAAGAACTCATCATCGACTTCAGACGCCAGCCAAACCCCAAAACCCCCATATCCATCTCCGGCAAACCTATAATCACCACAGACTCCTTCAAATTTTTCGGCACCCACATAAGCAATAACCTCAAATGGAAAACCAACACAGACCACATCCACAAAAAAGCCAATCAAAGACTATTCTTCCTCCGCCAGCTAAAAAAATACAGAGTCAGAAAACATCTCCTGCTCCGTTTCTACCAGGCCATCATTCAAAGCATCCTCACCTTCTCCATAACCGTTTGGTACAGCAGTCTGGACACTCACTCCAAAAACAAACTCCAAAGAATAATCAATAAATCCTCCAAAATAACCACCCATCCTCCCATCTCTCGAATCACTCCACCGCCAAAGCACAATAAGAAGAGCTAGAAAAATTATCTCTGACCCCACTCACCCAGCACACCACATCTTCCAGCTGCTGCCCTCCGGGAGGCGCTACAGATCCCTGACCACCTAAACATCCCGCTTCAAAAACAGCTTCTTCCCCACTGACACTGAACTCCCTGTAGCAACCCCCCCGCAACCCCCCTACCTCTGTTGCTATGGACATAAAACTTTGATATTGTAGTCTTGTATGTATTTATGTATTTAACTGCATGTAGTATGTACGTATTGTAAGTGATGTTATATGTTCTATGTTCTATGTTGGAACAATGCTGTAACAATGCTGCACTGAAAACTAATTCCACCAGCCTGGCTGGGTGGTCATTAAAGATAATTGATTGAATTGATTTCACGTCTATTCCTTCCACGGCCTTCCACACTGAGATTACAGATCGCTTTGGTCTCATTCTGAATCTCTTATTACTTGTAGTGATGTCACACTAGGAAGTCAAGACACCTCATGGCATGCACGATGCATGGAGCGATATACATAAACAAACAGCCATCTTTGAGCTATAAATGTTTACTGTGAGCGATTTGTAGTGCCAAATTTCCCTCGGGATGAATAAAGTATTCTATTAATGGAAAAAATATATAACAATACATTAATAGGTCATATTTATAATAAGGCTTTATTGCGTGGACATTTGTTGGGCACTAGGGGTAAAGACTGAGTCCGGGTTTAAAAAATATATAACATTTGTATATACAATTAAAAACAGTATTTGGTTAAAAAGGCATAGATAAAAAAAATACATAAACATGATTAATTGTAATACAGAGCTCACCTATAGCCAGATGTAGCCTGTGGCCAAAACACTGAAGCCTTGTCCAGTGATTTAGGGCAGCTGCTTTGACAATGTTTGCGCCACTGTCTGTAGTGATGCACACCATTTTGTCCTCCAAACTCCAGGAGGTGAGACTCTCCTTTTAGTCCCTGTGCCAGTTCCTCACCCGTGTGCCAGTTCCTCGCCCCTGTGCCAGTTCCTCGCCCCCGTGCCAGTTCCTCGGCCGTGTGATCCGCGGGGAAGAATGCCGTCTGTAGGCACTGACTTTTTGTGGTGAAATCACTACTGATGAAATGCACCGTCAGGCTCATATATGGTTCAATGGTTCGGCTTCAGATTCAGATTCAGACAGGCTTGACTACAAATCTGTTGTTGCCGCAAAGTTATGCACATCATCACGCAGTTCTGTCTCGACTGTCGTTCGACACTGGGTGTACAGAGCAGACAATGGAACATTTGAAAAATAGTTGCGAGAGGGCATAGAGTAGTGCTTGTCTAGCGTCTTTATCATTTTCTTAAACCCCTCGTTTTGAATGGTGTTGATTGGAGCCATATCTTTAGCCAAGTGATAGGTGATAGCGTCTGTAATCCCCTTGTGCCTTTGGGAACTTGATGGATATGGCGAATCACTGTATAACGTGTGCGTTATTGAGGCTTGTGTGGTCTGACGGCTGGGATTTTGTGATGTGGTTTGTTTGTCCTTCATTGCTAAATCATATTCGACTTTATGGTGACGTTTGAGGTGGTTGTAGAGGTTGGTTGTGTTACCTTCCGTTGATGCGACGGTGCCAAAGCATTGCTTGCAAAGTATGACTCCTTGTACATCATCGTCGGGTTTAAACCCGGAAAAGTTCCATACACTGGAATGTGCTCCTTTTTTCGGTATAAGCACAGTAGTGGATACATCACTCTCTCCCTCACCACAGGATTTTCTTCAGTGTTGCTCATTTTTTTTTTTTTTTTTGTTGAAAATGCTCTGTCCTGCTCGTTCGACATGTGCCGTGTTGTGTGAGCTCAGCTGTTTATCCTAATTAGAGTAGCCTGGGTTACTATAGTAAGGGGGGGCATTGTGGGGAGGGCAGTGGCAGTGAGCGCTGTGAGTGAGGAGGAGAGAATATAATATGAACTAGTGTTTGAATGCAATTGATCTCCATTTTGACGCAAATGCAAATACATCAGAATCGCCATGATTTATAAATGAGATCGCATAGGTCTATGAATCGAGATTGCGATCTTTTTACCGTTAATCGTGCAGCCCTAGTATTCACCAAATCAGGTGAACAGTGTAGGAGTTTCTACATCCATAAGCTAACAATCCATAAGTATTTCAGCTGTCCATAGTTATCTTGTTTAGTTTGGAGAACCTTTGGAGAACCTCAAGTCTCAATCTGTTTGTTTACATTCTCACCACCTGACAACATCTGATCAACCTCCAAGTTGTGATTGACAGCGTGATGAGGACATGTCCTCACTGTATTAAATAGGCTCATTTTGTAGCCAAGCAGTAATTGATTGAAAGCACTTTTTACTCAGTTGCAGTGCTGAAAAGTGATCTACTGCATCTTTATCTTGTTATTCATATTATTATTATTCCTCCCTGCAGACCCCCCACAGCTCTCTGTCTGTGAAGAGGAGGTTCCCCCTGAGCAGCAGGAGAGGAGCCCCAGTCTGAGCCAGGAGGAGCCAGAGCCCCTACAGATGAAAGAGGAACTCTGGAGCAGTCAGGAGGGAGAGCAGCTTCAAGGTCTGGAGGAGGCTGATATCATCAAGTTGACATACAATCCTGTCCCTGTGAAGAGTGAACATGATGAAGAGAAACCTCAGTCCTCATGGTTTAACCAAACCCAGGACCCAGAGTCCCTACAGATTAAAGAGGAACAGGAGGAACAGGAGGAACTATTTCAAGATCTAGAGGAGGCTGATGGCTCTAAGATGACCTTACACCCTGTGAAATATGAACATGATGGAGAGAATACTCTGTCCTCACTGCTCAGCCAAACCCAGGACCCAGAGCTCCTACAGATTAAAGAGGAACTACATCAAGGGCTGGAAGCAGCTGATGTCTCCAAGATCACAGTAGACCCAGTTAAATGTGAAGATGGTCAAGAGAACGCTCTGTCCTTCCAGCTTCTTCAAACCCAGAGGGAGAAAAACAGAGAAGCTTACTCTTTACCCAGCATCACAACTGGACAGATGAAAACAGAACCTGGTGGAGAGGACTGTGGAGTATCAGAACCAGCCAGTAACTTAGATCCAGCTGGTGATTTAGAACCAACTAGAAATGGCCAGCTTCTCTCTTCAGACTGTCCTGAAACTGATAACAGTGATGATTGGACTTTAAATACATCTTTGGAATCATCCCAGGAACTCAAATCATCCAGTCACATCCTGACCACACCCTGTTGTAAAGTGTGTGGAAAATCTTTTCCTAGTAAGATGTCTTTAATGTTGCATTTTCAAGATCATTCTAGTGATTGTGGTTTGTGTGGAAAACATTTAGAGCCCACAAACTTGAAACTTCACCTTGAAGCTCACAGGTTATGTACTAATAATACTGATATTGATATTGTAAGGTCTATGAGAGGTCATACAGGAGAGAAACCATTTAGTTGTTCAGTTTGTGGAAAAGGGTTCCGTGACAAAGGACATTTGAAGTCCCACATGAGAACTCATACAGGAGAGAAACCCTTTAGTTGTTCAGTTTGTGGAAAAGGGTTCCGTGAGAAAGGACATTTGAAGACACACATGATAACTCATACTGGAGAGAAACCATTTAGTTGTTCAGTTTGTGGAAAAGTGTTCACTCACAAAGGAAATCTGAAGAGACACATGACAACTCATATAAGTGAGAAACCATTTAGTTGTTCAGTTTGTGGAAAAGGGTTTACACATAAAGGACATTTGAAGATCCACATGAGAACTCATACAGGAGAGAAAAACAGAGAAGCTTACTCTTTACCCAGCACCTCAACTGGACAGATGAAAACAGAACCTGGTGGAGAGGACTGTGGAGTATCAGACCCTGCCAGTAACTTAGATCCAGCTGGTGATTTAGAACCAACTAGAGATGGCCAGCTTCTCTCTTCAGACTGTTCTGAGACTGATGACAGTGATGATTGGAAGGAGAGTGGGGAACCTCAGTCAGGTTTAAAGATGTTCATATTAAACAAGACACAAAAAACATTAAGTTTGTCTCATACACGACATAAACAGTTTATTTGTTCAGTTTGTGGAAAAGGTTTCAGAGAGAAAGGTAATTTGAAGATCCACATGAGAACTCATACAGGAGAGAAACCCTTTAGTTGTTCAGTTTGTGGAAAAGGTTTCAGAGAGAAAGGACATTTGAAGATCCACATGAGAACTCATACAGGAGAGAAACCATTTAGTTGTTCTGTTTGTGAAAAAGGGTTCAGTGAGAAAAATAGTTTGAAGATCCACATGAGAACTCATACAGGAGAGAAACCATTTAGTTGTTCAGTTTGTGGGAAATGCTTCAGAGATAAAGGAAATTTGAACAGACACATGCCAACTCATACAGGAGAGAAACCATTTAGTTGTTCAGTTTGTGCAAAAGGGTTCACATGGAAAGGACATTTAAATCGCCACATGCAAACTCATACAGGAGAGAAACCATTTAGTTGTTCTGTTTGTGCAAAAGGGTTCAGTGAGAAAAATAGTTTGAACAGACACATGAAAACTCATGCAGGAGAGAAACCATTTAGTTGTTCCGTTTGTGGAAAAGGATTCAGAAAAAAAGGAAATTTGAAGATCCACATTATAACTCATACAGGAGAGAAACCATTTAGTTGTTCAGTTTGTGGGAAAGGGTTCAGAGATAAAGGAAATGTGAAGCCCCACATGAGAACTCATACAGGAGAGAAACCATTTAGTTGTGCAGTTTGTGCAAAAGGGTTCACATGGAAAGGACATTTGAATCGCCACATGCAAACTCATACAGAAGAGAAACCATTTAGTTGTTCAGTTTGTGGGAAAGGGTTCAGACAGAAAGGAAATGTTAATATCCACATGACAACTCATACTGGAGAGAAACCATTTAGTTGTTCAGTTTGTGGAAAAGGATTCAGTGTCAAAAGAACTCTGAACAGACACATGCCAACTCATACAGGAGAGAAACCATTTAGTTGTTCAGTTTGTGGAAAAGGGTTCACTCAGAAAGGACATTTGAAGACCCACATGATAACTCATACAGGAGAGAAACCATTTAGTTGTTCAGTTTGTGGAAAAGGGTTCACAATGAAAGGAAATCTGGAGAGACACATGCCAAATCATACAGGAGAGAAACCATTTAAGTGTTCATTTTGTGAAAAAGGGTTCACTCAGAAACGACATTTGAAGATCCACATGATGACTCATACAGGAGAGAAACCATTTAGTTGTTCAGTTTGTGGAAAAGGGTTCAGTGAGAAAAATATTTTCGAGAGACACATGGCAACTCATATAGGAGTGGAATCGTTAATTTGTTCTGTTTGTGGAAAACGGTTCAGTGAGAAAAAGATTCTGGAGAGACACATGAGAACTCATACAGGAGAGAAACCATTTAGTTGTTCAGTTTGTGGAAAAGGGTTCACACGGAAAATAAATTTGAAGATCCACATGACAACTCATCCAGGAGAGAGAAACCATTGAGAAAGTGGGATCCAATGAGATTTCCCAAAGTCACGTTTGTCCATGTGGCTGTTGTTGAATCCTGTGGAAGAACTTGAGGTAGGAATGGTGTGCTTGCCTTTTGTTTATGGCTTTTTGTCAAACATTCAAGATGTATACACTCATCATGTGGCTTCTATGAATTTGACTTTCAATTTACTGTTACCTATGTATTCTAGACTTACCTGTTGGTGGAGCAGAATCAAACAAACCATACCGTGTCCTACTTACCTGGTGATTCACTTACCTGGTGATACACTTACCTGGTGATATACTTACCTGGTGATATACATACTTGGTGATATACTTACCTGGTGATACACTTACCTGGTGATACACTTACCTGGTGATACACTTACCTGGTGATATACTTACCTGGTGATATACTTACCTGGTTATACACTTACCTGGTGATATACTTACCTGGTGATATACTTACCTGGTGATACACTTACCTGGTGATACACTTACTTGGTGATACACTTACCTGGTGATATACTTACCTGGTGATACAGCAGAACCTAGTGAGGTAGGAAGTTAAACAAACTTTCCAAGTGTCTTTTTAATGATGTTTGCTTGTATGTATTGACTAATCAATGTATGCCTTTTAGAGTTACCTGTGATGCATCAGAAACCTGATCCCTGATCAGCAGCACAGCCACTGTTTTTCCTCCATAGAAAACCCTCTTTTAAAATGTTTTAGTTTGGGTTCTTCTTTGAGATGCTTCTGTCCTGACTTGTGTGTTATTTGTTGAACTGCTGCTATCTCTGTAGATAATATGACGTGTTTGTGTGCCAACATTACAACACTACACACACACACAGTGTAACGTCAGTAATGGGGCTGCTGTTGTTTCCATTATTGCATACAGGTAACGTTATATAGCTCGATTGTCTTCTAGCTGATTTTGTTTTATGGTTTATTCTTTATTTATTGTGTCTGTGTGTATGACGTTGCTGGTATCCGTATCCACACACACACACACACACACACAGAAACACACACACACACAGAAACACACACACACACACACACAGAAACACACACATATACGGTCTCTATTGATCGATTTATGATAAAGAAAAGCAGGGGGTCCTATAGGGGGACTTTAAGGCTTAACAGGTTAAGCCCCCCCCCTTCCCAACCCAGTGTGTAATTTATATTTAAGTGGGCAGTGTATATTTAAGTGGGCAGTGTATATTTAAGTGGACAGTGTATATTTAAGTGGGCAGTGTATAGCCCAGTGTATATTTAAGTGGGCAGTGTATTTAAGTGGGCAGTGTATAGTGCAGACTATATTTAATTGGGCAGTGTTTATGTGACAAGATACACATAGTGTAAAAACAACTTGTAAGAGTACAATTTCAAGATATATAAAGTTAATTCATTGGTGGTTGAATGTGATAATGAGAAAATGGATGATAATACATTTTACATACACAATGCATATCGGCCCGATACTGAGATCGGTACCATCCCTAATAATGCTACTGTATTGGTCACACTAACTACCTCCATTCAGCCTTAATACCCTAATTGTTCCCTGATATGCCTACATGCAATACGATACTTCAGTCTCATCATATTGACTTCTCAATTGCAAATCTATCATGAGGTGGATATGACCACAGTCACTTGCTATACAAATGTGTATTAAGTATGACTGGGCCATTGGCTCTGGTATTTCCATTGTCACTGTATAGTTTCATGTTTAAATTGTTTGGGGGTAGCCAGGGAGGGGCACTGAGCTGCAGAGGCATTAGAAATGTTTATATTTTAAAATAAATTGTGAACTACATGAATCAATATAAAATACATGATGTCAACATCTGATGTTTTGCACATCTTGAAATCACATCTGTAAAACAATATCCTGACCTGACAATGTTTTTTTTTATCTGGTGGCATAATCCAAGAATCACAGTTTCAGTCACCAGCTAACTGATGGTCAATAATAATAAAATGTTGATTACTGTTTCCCACATTAAACGTGAGCACTAGTCTTATACTCTAGTCTGATTTTAGACAGTTATAGGTACAGTATCAAACTATGGAAGTATTCTCAGAATGATGAAAAGAGTTCTACTAATATATTTCACTTCAAAAGGTTGTACAAAGAAAGGATAAATAGACAGTATAGCACAGTTTAGTATAATATTGCAGTTTAGCATAACAGGATAATATAGCATTAAAGTATAGGTTAGTAGGAGTATAGTAATATAGTATATAGCAGTGTAACATAGAATAATAATATATACAACTATTGTATAATACTGTATACCAATATGGTGTAGTATAAATAGTATGATTTAGTTATATTATAATACAATTATATAGAAGTATAACATAGAATACATTATATACATGTATAGATATGTGTGTGTGTATAAATGAATTAACCTAAATATCTAGTTTGACTGATAGATACACAAAATGTGTTTATTTATGTAGTTGTTTAGTTGTGTTGATTTGTGCAAAATTGGTAAGTACATTGTTTGGTTTGGTGGACATTGCAATTAGTCTATCAGTGTGATGTATGTGTGTAGGGGCAGATACAAATAAGAATTTTCTTCCTGCTCCTTTCAGCCATGGAATTTGGTGGATCATATTAATATGTATTGTTGGACTGCGGTAATTCCATGTACGAATAAATAAATGTGATGATGATGATTTTAATTTGTATCCTTTGACTCTATGTTTCACATGGAATAAATAAAATCAATACATTTCCTAAAGACACATAATTAAAAGTCCCACTGATGATTATGTCTGATTTGGAACCTGAAATATGGCAAATTAATAAATGTTCAATATAAAAAATAAGAATTGCGTTAAATGATAACCCAGTATCTTGCAAGAGAAACCTTTTTTTTTTTTATTATTATTTTTTAGCATTTTTACAGCTTTTATTGGCCACGCAGGACCGACAGAGGAGAGGGCGAACGGGAGCAGAAGTGGGGAGGACATGCGACAAATAACGACGGGAGCTGGGATCGAACCCGGGTCGGCCGCGTAGGTGCACAAGGCACTATGGTATGCGCCACGAGGGGTGCCCACAAGAGAAACATTTAAGATGATTTTCTTGGCATTTTTATTGCTTTATTGGACAGATTCAGAGAGGAAGTATGGGAGGAGAGATGGGGAGAGACATTCGGTAAAGGTCGCCGGGTCTGGGAGTCGAACCCGGGACAGCCGTGTTGCACTACAGTGTGTTACGTGGTGCGCCGCTCGGGCGCCCCGGATTTAAATAATTGAATAATAATAAATAAGTACAATATGTATAAAACTCAAATATATACAAGTGCATATACTGCAAAGATACAGTGAGTATACAAAGTGTAGTTTTGGATGAGCAGAGGAGGGAATATCAGTTTGATGGAGGAGGTGTCTATTGTTCTTCTTATTGGCCAATCAGTTCCAAGCAGATAATGTTAGCATTATTTTCCTTTTGTTCATTACAATTTACTCAAGCATAGTAACAGACACAATATTTCTGAAAATATGGCTCGGCTTAAAAGGTTAAAAGTATAATCTGTAATGTTATTATACATTGACCTCTAGGCAAAAGAGCCCTGCTTGATACTGCACTTAAATTACTTTTATCAGATGTGTTAGTTGGAAGAGAATGGGAGTTGAAGGGGTTGTTATTGTCTGTATTCAACATGAATAATGCTACTGTATTTGTCACAATAACTACCCCCATTCAGCCTTGGTACTTTAATTGTTCCCTGCTATATACATGTTTATAGGGTACTTCAGTCTCATAATATTGACTTAATAATTAATAATTTTTGAAACTTTGACATTTTTACTAATGTACCTGTTGAAACTTTGTGACAGTTGTACTAATGTACTTGTAAAACGTATATCGGTTGGTTCTAAAGACAAACACCGACTTCTAAAGAGTGGAACATGGTGTGTTTTGCTGTGTCTAAAACAGTCAACTTTGAATGGAAGTTTGTATATTTTTATTATTCTATGTGTTGTTTATTTCCTCTTTGTGTGAGTAAACACCAAGCTAACATCCTCGTATGTGTGACATACTTGGTGAATAAACCTTCTGGTTCTGACACTTGCTCCTTTAAGCTAGCCTTCACTCCTTATCTCTATTATGGAAAGTGATGGTTATGATTTTCTATTTACTATGTTGTTGTTGATGGTAGTCCTTTCTCAGCACAAATCATACAGTTCTTCATTCTAGCTCTGACTACTTAGCCACCAACCAATGCAATGTCAATGGGGTCAAGCTCCTGTCTGTACAAGCTGACTGAAGCTCACTGAAATCTACTTTGTCTGCACTGTGGAGTAGATTTCAGTTGTCTTCAGTCAGCTTGTATCGAAAGTAGCTTGACCACATTGGTGTGTGGCTAACTAGCCAGAGCTAGTAGGAACAGCTTTGATTGTGTTGAGAAAGAACTCACTCTACTGATTCAACATCATCATTATGATTCAACATCATCAATAATAAGTAAGAAATTAGGGAGAGAGAAGCTGCCTATTCTTAGTAGGCCCTACACAATGGTGGAACAAACTTCCCACCACAGTTAGGACAGCAGAAACCTGACCAATCTTTTGCAGTCGACTAAAAACACACTTCTTTAATCAATATCTGAAATAAATGAATAAATAACCGGCTTAATGAATAATTACCAGTCAAACACATGGTTCCTACTAAAACGCTCATTGGTTGTTTGGTCTTGTAACCCGATATTGGAAGCTCGTAATAGGTCAAGTAGGGTGTCAAGCGGCGGCCATTTTAGCTTTCCAACAATGTGTTGGTTGATCGGCAAAAACACAGCCCGAAGCCGACAGACGACGAGGGCAAATTGCTCTGACGTGCGCACACATGTGTGACGGCCCGCCCTTGGGCCATCCAATGGATAATATGTAGCCTACTTTTTTCTTTTTTTATATAAAATATTTTTATTTATTTAAATTTGTATACACAAAACAAGACAAACACAATACAGTAATAATAATAAGACCTCACAATACCACAATAATAATAACAATAATGACATTAGCAATAATAAAAATACTAAATACAGAACATAAAAAATCAACTTATACTATTACAGACAAACTATTACCACAAAATACACCACAAAAGACATATGTACATTTGTATACCCATACATTATTGAGTTGTGAGCCTTGTACACATACAATTAAATTTACAAAAACCTGCCATTTGACTATCAATAAAGTTGACATGTAATCTCTTGAATCACTGAACTATTTACACGTGTTACGGTCCAACTGGTAGAGAGTTTGAGCTGGGTATTTGTAGACGGATGATTAGTTGATAGCTGGCAGCCATGGATGCTTGGGGCCTGACTCCACACCAGGTTCCAATCCTGTAATTGCCACTCATACTCACACACAGATGGCGAGGAACTAGGAGACAGGGGACATGACAACATGTTGGAGAGCTTGAATGTCAACCTCTGCTGGTAGACAACTAGAATGAATGAATGAATGAAAACTTTATTTAACAGATTGCAGAATGGGTACAATACAGTATGGCTCAATACATACAATTGTTAAGGGGATGCAGACCTGAGAAAGACGTTTGTCTTGTTTCCATCAGGGTCCCCCATTTTATGTTGTAACTGACAACGTTTTAGTAAACCAACAATGAGAGACCAACTGAAACTGTGTATAGTTCTGATAATTTAACGGAAGAAGAAAGGGAAGGGAGAGAGTTAACAGTGGATAGGTTTGGAGGAAATGTAGAATTTGGTGAAGATGGAGAGGATAGGGTATTAAATACAACATTTACAGTGCATGAAATGAATAGAGCTCTAAGGAAAGTAGGGAAAACAACGCCAGGTAGAGACAGTATTTGTTACTCTATGTTGGAGAAATTGAGTGATATATCCAAAGAAGTGGTACTGAGGTTGTTTAATAAAGTATGGTCTGAAGGGGAGATTCCTGAAGTGTGGAAGCAGTCAGTCATCATTCCAATTAGAAAGCCTGGTAAGGATGCAAAATACCCTAGTAATTATAGGCCCATAGCATTAACATCTCAAATGGGGAAGCTGATGGAAAGAATGATTAATGACAGACTGGTATACTGGCTGGAAACGAGAGGATTATTGTATAGTTATAAGTGGATTTAGGAAAGGGAGAGGGACGATGGACCCTGCTGTTGCTCTTGAAGACGCCATTAGGAAAGCACAGTTAAATAAGGAGTCAGTTATTGCTGTGTTTTTTTTATATTGAAAAGGCCTATGATATGGTTTGGAGACAGGGCCTTATTATTAAGCTTCATCAAATGGGAATCAAAGGTAGAATGCTTAAATAGATAAATAATTTTCTGTCTGATAGGAATATAGTGGTAAGAATTAATGGTGTGTTTAGTAAGGAATATATAGTTGAGAATGGTACTTCACAAGGAAGTATTATTAGTCCAGTGATATTTGCGATAATGATTAATGATGTTTTTAAGAACTTGGAAGGATCCATTAAGGTAGCACTGTTTGCAGATGATGGGGCTATATGGAAAAGGGGGAGGAATCTCAACTATATAGTATGTAAAATGCAAGAAGCAGTAAATGAGGTAAAAAGGTGGTTGCTAGAGTGGGGTTTTAGATTGTCAATTGACAAAACAAAAACAATATTTTTCTCAAAGAGAAGTATTCCCCAAGAGCTAAATATATCAATTGGTGATCAAATCTTGGAAAGGGTAAAACAGTTTAAATATCTTGGTGTGTGGTTTGATAAAAGACTAACATGGTCTTTACATATAAGTAAGATGGTAGACAAATGCAAAAAAGTACTGAATGTGATGAGATGTTTGAGAGGGCTGGATTGGGGAGCTAGTAGAAATGCGATGAGAACAATCTATATTAGCCTCATCAGATCACTAATAGATTATGGTTGTATTATTTATAGGTCTGCAGCAAAAACTAATTTAAATAAATTGGATGTAATCCAGAGTAAAGCGTTGAGATTGTGTTGTGGGGCTATGAAAACTACGTCAGTTGCAGCACTCCAAATGGAGATGGGAGAAATGCCCCTGCATATTAGAAGAGATCAGTTGGCACTAGTGTATTGGGCCAATCTTAGAGGTCATAAGGATGATCATATTAGCAAAAATGTACTAGTGCAGTGCCAGGAAAAAGAGATGGCGCAGCTAGAAAGTTTTGGGTGGATTATATAATCAAAAGCTAGAGAGATGGGCATTCTGGAAATGAGTGTGTGTCCAACAGTCTGTTTCCCAGCAGTTCCTCTGTGGTTGATGGGTACCCCTGTTGTTGATATAGACCTATTGGAGTTAAAGGAGAGAGAGGAAATGAGCAGTCATATGGTGGAGAGTCATATAAAGACTGGTGGCTTATACACATGCGTCTAAGATGGAGTCAAGCAGAGTGGGTGCGGCATTTACAATCCCAAGTCTTAGAATTTCAAAAAAAGAGAGATTGAGTGACAGTCTAGCAGTATATACAGCAGAACTAGTAGCTATAATGATAGCGTTATCATGGATAGAGGAGAATAGGCCTAAGAGTGAGGTTTTAATTGCGTCAGACTCAATGTCTTCCTTGATAAGTATTCAAGATGTTGTGTCCCAGTCAAGGCTGGACATTGTGCTGGAAATAGTGCAGATGGTAGACAGACTTCGGCGCTCAGGTATCATGGTTGCCTTTTTGTGGGTTCCGGCCCATATAGGAGTTTGAGGGAATGAGTTGGCGGATAATTTGGCCAAAAAAGCTTGTGAATTTCCTAGAGTTACAATGAATATACAGAGTAGTAAGGCTGAAATCCAAAGTATAGTCAAACTAAAGGTTAAGGAAAAATGGAAAGTCATGTGGGATAATGAGAGGTTAGGGAGATGGTTTTATGGGGTGCAAAAAAGGGTGGGTTGGAGTAGGGCTACTAGTAGAAACAAGCAAGAAGAGGATGTGTTTACAAGAATGAGGTTGGGACATACAGGGTTGAACAGTACGTTAGTAAAGTTAAAAAAGCATATTAATGGACAATGTGAGTGCAGTGTTAGTCAAGAAACGGTAGAACATGTTGTAGAACAGTGTACATTATATCAAAGGCAAAGAACAGTTCTTATTAGGAATTCGCAGAGGGAAAAGATAGCACTTAAAATAGTTGACATATTGCAAAGAAATTCTGGAGAAGTTTGTATGGCGAGTTTATTTAATTTTTTGAGAACAACAGGTTTATTTTATAGGATTTAGAACATCCAGATCCACATTCCTTATCAGTAGATGGCGGTAATGCTCATCGAAAGTGATTGCCAACCGCCAATAAAATAGAAAAGAAGAAGAAGACCAACTGAAACTAGAAAATGCAGCTGAAAGTAAGTGTTACTATATGTAACTGGTAGGACCCTGTGGCTTAGAGCAGACTGCTGTGGGAGGATATATGAGGAAGTGTGATCCAATGAGATTTCCCAAAGTCACGTTTGTCCATGTGGCCGTTGTTGAATCCTGTGGAAGAACTTGAGGTAGGAATAGTGTGCTTGCCTTTTGTTTATGGCTTTTTGTCAAACATTCAAGATCTATACACTCCTCATGTGGCTTCTATGATTTAGAATTTCAATTTACTGTTAAGCATGTATTCTAGACTTACCTGTTGGTGGAACAGAATCAAGCAAACCATACGTCCTACTTACCTGGTGATACACTTACTTGTGAAATGCTTACCTGGTGATATACTTACCTGGTGATATACTTACCTGGTGATACACTTACCTGGTGATACACTTACCTAATGATGTACTTACCTGGTGAAATACTTACCTAATAATATACTTACCTGGTGATATACTTACCTGCATATACAGCAGAACCTAGTCAGGTAGGAAGTTAAACAAACGTTTTAGGTTGATCTATTTGTCTTTCCAAGTGTCTTTTTAATGATGTTTGCTTGTATGTATTGAATAATCAACTTATGCTTTTTAGAGTTACCTGTGATGCATCAGAAACCTGATCCGTGATCAGCAGAAAAGCCACTGTTTTTCCTCCATAGAAAACCCTCTTTTAATATGTTTTAGTTTGCGTTTTTAAGCACCCCCCCTTCCCAACCCAGTGTGTAATTTATATTTAAGTGTGCAGTGTATATTTAAGTGGATAGTATATTTAAGTGGGCAGTGTATAGCCCAGTGTGTATTTAATTGGGCAGTGTTTATGTGACAAGATACACCTAGTGTAAAAACAACTTGTAAGAGTAAAATTTCAAGATATAGAAAGTTAATTCATTGGTGGTTGAATGAGAAAATGGATGATAATACAATACATGTCGGACCGATACTGAGATCGGTACCATCCCTAATGATGCTACTGTATTGGTCACACTAACTACCCCCATTCAGCCTTAATACCCTAATTGTTCCCTGCTATGTATGCCTACATGTTTATAGGGTACTTCAGTCTCATCATATTATCTTCTCAATTGCATATCTACCATGAGGTGGATATGACTACAGTATCTCACTTGCTATACAAATGCGTATTAAGTATGACTGGGCCATTGGCGCTGGTATTTCCATTGTCACTGTATAGTTTCATGTTTAAATAGTTTGGGGTGTAGCCAGGGAGGGGCACTGAGCTGCAGAGGCATTAGAAATGTTTATATTGTGAAATAAATTGTGAAATACAGGAATCAATATAAAATACATCATGTCAACATCTGATGTTTTGCACATCTAGAAATCACATCTGTAAAACAATATCCTGACCTAACAAAGTATTTTTTTTATCTGGTGACATACTCCAAGAATAACAGTTTCAGTCACCAGTTAACTGATGGTCAATAATAATAAAATGTTGATTTGTGTTTCCCACATTAAACGTGAGCACTAGTCTTAGTTTAGTCTGATTTTAATTTGTATCCTTCGACTCTATGTTTGACATGGAATAAATAAAATCAATACATTTCCTAAAGACACATAATTAAAAGTCCCATTGAGGATTATGTCTGATTTGGAACCTGAAATATGGCAATTTAATTATATTTTCAATATTAAAAAAAAAAATGAATTGGGATAAATGATAACCCAGTAGGCTATCTTGTAAGAGAGAGAGAGAAGATTTAAATAATTTAATAATAAACAAGTACAATATGTATAAATATAACTCAAATATATACAAGTGCATATACAGTGAGTATACAAAGTGTAGTCTTGGATGAGCAGAGGAGGAAATATCAGTTTGATGGAGGAGGTGTCTATTGTTCTTCTTATTGGCAGTTCCAATCAGATAATGTTAGCATTATTTTCCTTCAGTTCATTACAATTGACTCAGACACAATATTTCTGAAAATGTGTCTCAGGCTTAAGAGGTTAAAAGTATTATCTGTAATGTTATTAAACATTGATCTCTAGGCAAAAGAGCCCTGCTTGATACTACACTTAGATTACTTTTCTCAGAAGTGTGGGTTGGAAGAGAGTGGGAGTTGAAGGGGTTGTTATTACCTGTATGTATTCACCATGAATAATGTTACTGTATTTGTCACACTAACTACCCCCCTTCAGCCTGAGTACTTTAATTGTTCCCTGCTATATATATATACATAAATGTTTATAGGGTACTTCAGTCTCATAATATTGACTTTTCAATTGGAAATCTATCATGGGATGGCCGTGGCCAAACAAGACAGTCAGGTATGCATATCTCATTAGTGGCTTGCTACTATCTTGGTTCTGAACATGGTCTGGGGACCACCAGGGGTCCTTGAGGTTTTTCCAGAACAATGAAAATAGTTTAATTTCACTATTGCATTGACTAAATGCAATGAGGGAATGTACAAGAGTATTATTCTGATCATGTGTTTCACTGTCTACTGTTATCTCCTCAAATACAGTAAATATACCCAACAGCATTGGGACTCATACCAAATACATTTCCTAAAGACACATAATGATTTGGAACCTGAAACATTCTATTTTCAATAAAGGAAGTGGGTTAAATGATAACCCAGTATGTTGTAAGAGAGAGAGAGGATTCAAATAATTAAAGTACAATATGTACAAATCTAACTAAAATATATGCAAGTGCAGATACTGTACAGATACATAGTGATTGTATAAAGTGTTGTCTTCCAAGATGATTGGAGGAGGAAATATCAGTTTGATGGAGGAGGTGTCTCTTGTTATTCTGATTGGCCAATCCGTTCCAAGCAGCTAAATGCTCAACTATTCTCTCTTGTATAAGAACAGGGCTGTTTTCCAGACTGAAGTACTCATCCAACCATAATGACTGGATAGTCTGCCGGTTGGCTCAAACACCTCTCTGTGGCAGAACACATTGTCTACTGGACCAAGACTTTCTACTAAAGACCATCTGGTCAGAGATCAGACTGTGGACACCACAACATCTGTAAGTACAACTATTTATTAGATTGTTTTCTTGGTATTGCAGAGCCTCTCTTGTTTTCTGTTTTTTGGTCTGTGTTTCCAAGAAAACCAGTCTAGACATGCCTGAATGTCTGTTCTTTATTTGTCTTCAATATATGTAAGTTTATTTGTACAATGACCGGTACCACCACAATATTGCAGGCAACTGCCCAGTATTTTAAACTAAAGTTGACCTGTTTCAAACCCAATCTTGGAGCAGACCGACAGGCCCGGTACTGGGACGAAATTAATATCACGTCATAAATAGATCAATACAGTCTGTATTAATTAATGTTGTGTTTCTTTTTTTAAATGTAAAGAGTAAAGAACCTAACCCTATCAAACCGCAGTAAAAATGTTAGCATTATGTTCCTTTGGTTCATTACAATTTACTCAAGCATAGTAACTGTTACAAAGGATCAGATTAAACCGAATATATATATTTATTGATTGATATATATTGCATAGTATTTGTATATCGTTTGATATCCCTTGTATATTCCTTGTACATATACACGGAATGTCCCTTTAGCCTATTACAGACCATAATATTTCATTCTCCTATTGGACAGCGGTCCACAGGCGCCGGGGCCGTGCCTCCAGAGTCAGGTTCAAAGCCACCGTCAAGACATGTCTGTACATGCCCGGCCTTGCCCAGGGATACGAGACAGAAATGAGGTTGGCACTAGATTGTTCGCCGTGCATATAAATATGGCGCAGGTGAATACAGAAGTAGAGTTACCCAATAAGTTGAAGCCTCACCCACGATACTCCGTGCGGTGAAGTATGGCCTGTTTGGCCCCAAATAGAGCATTGAGACCGCGTGCGAATTAATAACTGAATTGTCAGAGTTTGGCGCTATACCGTCGAGTGCGACATATTTCTATTAAGTCAGTAATAGTCTATTTGTGTATAGTGTATCGTGCGGCTAAAGTTCTACAGTGACCAGCATCACCAACGCTTCCTCGTACCAGCTAGAGTGCTTATCCAGGCTGGGCTGCTTTCATGGCGCTTTCACCCAAGGAGACCTAGACGAGAACCGTGTGGACATGTACACTGGATTAATCTACCCGACGACTACATAGCCCTTTGCGGCTGGATTATATTTGTTTTGGTCCTGTGATTTATGGAGCGGAGAATCGCCGACGCCTACACGTGTTGGATTTACCCTGTGAGGAGACCAGTCGAGTCTGTGCCTCAGAGAGCCTGAGGCCGGCTAGCTTTCTTCACTGTGGAGCGACAGTCTACGGAGAACAGCTGTATTCGTCTGTGGATCAAGAGATTATTGCACCGTCTCCTGTACTTGGAGTCTCCTTAGTCATCGTTGACCAGACTCTCTACTACCGACAGATCCTCTACCCCTGCTGGCTTACAACCGGGGGGACCCTTCCAGTATCTCCCGCTATATATTACTAGTGTACCATAGATATAATTCCCTAAGATTCAGGTTGTATAATTACCTCCTGCGTAACCAGAGAATGGACATTCATTATTGATTTGCCTACGCACATTCCTTTGCCTTATAAGCGCATCCAAAGTAAAATACAGAGAAGTATATTATGTACCTTTTGCTGCAATAAATACTTGATTACACCTTTGTGTGGAACCGATTCATTGTGGGAAGTGTTCATCATATTTATATATCATGTACTGTATGGCCAGTAATTAAAGTACATAAAGCGGTAGTGGTTTAATGATACCATACTTATCAATACAGTCAGGGAATTGTACCCCTCAGTTACAATTGGTCCTTCGAGCCGGAGGGTAACTAGCGTAATATTAATATAGTGGTATTAATATTGACATGGCCTATGATGAACACTCCACAAAACGGTTCTCCTAAAGTAGATCGCCCGCAGCGTAGACGGCAGACACCTCAGTACTTAGAGGATTACGTTGCCAATATACTACCTAGCTTTCTACAGACGGTAAACGCGGAAAAAGTAGATAGTAAAATTATGTCCGACCCTATCGACCAGGCTACCCCGCCAATAGAGGCCCTAGTGGGTTCTAACGTAACTGACCAAGCTCACGGTAGGGACCAGGAGGGACCCGACATGACTTTACCCCCCGCCAAGACCGAAGAAGTAGTCCCCGGAGAGCTCCAGGATAAAGACAGCCCTCCAGGGATGGAACTCTACCCGCTACAAGAAGAGGAGAGCACCCCGGAGATGGATCTCCAGGACTCGCCACAGGAGAACAGATCTCCAACGAGTACTGCCAGGAGCGGATCACCTCAACCAGCGTCTTCCCCCAGCGAGGCGGACAAGATGCTGGCACAGGCATTCCTCGCCAGCCTAGCAGCCTCAACAGAGCGCGATCGACTCCAAGCACAGACGCTTAGTGAGCGCGAACATTCTTCCATGGAAAGAGAACGCCTTCAGGCGCAGCAACGGAGCGACGAAGATCGTATACGTCTAGAGATTAGACGCCTTCAGACGGAAGAGAATATGGTAAGGGACCGGGCCGAAGCCCAGCGCGCCGCCGCCGAAGCCCAGCGCGCCGCTGCCGGTGCCCAAAGAGAAGCAGAGCGCGACCTCGCTCTCACCAAGCGCGAAGCCGAGCGCGACCGATTACAAGCGCAGATAATGGAGCAGCTGATCACCAGGGCAACACCCCCTCCCTCCGCACGGGGTTCCAGGGCCTTGTCAAGACAAGGGTCAAGGGCACCCTCCCCTACCCGATCAAGCGACCCTGAGCCCGACCACCAGAGAGAGCCTATACCCCCCTCCGAACCCCTTCCCCGACCGGTCCAAGTGAGACCCAGCTACAAGGAAGAAACGGTCTACACCGCGGAGAGGCTAAATAGACGACTACAGGATCTAGAGGACCTGCCAGAGGAAGAAGAAGAGGGAGAGGAGGAGAATCAAGCCCGACAGCAGCACAGTACTCCACAGGACCAGGAGGTCCAGTACAGGCCAGGCTCTACCCCCGCGGCTCTGCGCTACAGACCCCCGACTCAATTCACGGGTGAGCTTGACGCACGACCAGCCCCGAGGAACAGCACCTGGATACGCGGGCCATGGTACCCAGCAGGTACCAGCCCACCAAGAGGCGTAAGAGGAGACTCGCCTAGGAGGCCTCTCTTCCAACGCTCACCGATGTGCCAGCCATCCATGGCATCATACATTGGCACACCGACGTTTCCGGACTTCACCCACGAGAACAGAGCACAAAACACGGAGCTACGAATGTGCTTAGAGACAATGATGTCCGATGTAGCTGATGAACCGTACAAGTATGCTATCCTACTGAAGCACCTCAAGGTGCCCCGAGCGCACAATATAGCGCTGGCCTATGCCACCTCTACTACCCCATACACAGCGGCTCTAGCAGCACTCGACCAAAGATATGGACGCATATGGGACTACGTAATACAAGAGATAAGGCATATTGACCGCCTACCCCCAGCCACAGACAATCGCTCACTAGATGACCTGTCTATCAAGGTACAATCCCTGGTAGGGATGCTGGGGGCGCAAAGAGAAAAGGGTATGCACGAACTGTACGCGAACTCTAATGTCGAGAGGATTTTAGAGAAGCTTCCGCCCGCCCGACAAGAGCGCTTCAGGCGGCAAAGAGACCACCGTGATCCTAACGGTCCCGAGCCATCCCTCCTAGACCTAGCCGACTTCCTGGCGAGAGAAGTCAACAGCCTACGGTTGGATACGTTCATGCGGAGCACCCCAAGCTCCAGAGAGGGACCTAGGAGAGCAAACGATGGCCGAAGATTGGTGACCGTCATGCACCAATCAGAATCAGTACCGAGCAGCAAGAACCACAGTACCCCCTCGATGAAAGAGAAGTGGAAGATGGTGTGCCCGTACTGCGAAAAGGAACACTGGTTGTCACAATGTGACACGTTCAAGAAGATGACCGCCGACGAGGTGAGTCAATGGATAAAGTCCAACCGACGCTGTAACTGAGGGGTACAATTCCCTGACTGTATTGTTAGATATCGCTGCTGTCGGGACAAAACCTCATAACTCCAAAAACCCAACTTTTCAGCAGATGAAAAAAACTAACACAGATTTGAGGGTGAATAGAGTTAAGAGGTTTAGACAGATGATCGGTTTAATGCTTTCCCATTGTTTAAACTTTGTAAAACCCACACACACATATGGAGGATGATCTACGATTCTACGGAGTTGATTTATATAACAAAAAAAAAATTCAAAAAATGGAGTTATGAGGTTTTGTCCCGACAGCAGCGATATGATACTTACTACCACTACCTCTTGTACTTTAGACTCTGGCCACCCAGTACTAGGTATAAATAATTATGATAAACACTCCCACCTGATGAAACGGATCCAACACAAATGTACCAAGTCGAAAGTCTGCGTTTAATAATAATACATAGCAAAAGGTATGTACAACGATCACTTAATTACATTTATGATTTGAAATAGTATACACTTTTATGGCAAATGAGTATTCGTAGGTAGATCAATATCGAATGTCCAATCTCTGATTGCGCAGGAAGCAAATATACAACCTGGAATATTTAGGGAACAATAGCAATGATACTTGAATGATTATATAGCTGGATACACTAGGGGAAGGTTCCGACTGCTTGTAGGACAGCTGGAGGGGGGGGGGGTAGAGTCTGGCTGTATCCCGTCTGGCCGAGGGTATCCTGGGAGAGCCCACAGTCGTGCGACCCGGTGCCCAGCGATCCTCGATCCACAGATGAAAGCAGTTGGACTCTCTGTGGCCGGCGTCCTCCGGTCCACGATGGAGAGACGTGAGGCGACCTCGTCGTGTAGAGCGTCTTCTCACCTGTCGTCCTCTCCGGGGGGGGTATTTCCAACACACCGCAGTGTTGGCCTTTATCCATAGAATAATCAAAGTACTCAAAGCATAATCCAAGCCGGGGAAGGCTAGCCGTCGTCGGTAGAATAATCCAATATACAGGTCCACTCGCTCTTTGGCCTGGAGCTCCTCGGGTGCAGCTTCACGTGGGGTCAACCACCCTGGATAAGCGTCCAGCTGATGCCCGAAACGATGGGGGTGCTGATTACTATAGAACTCTTACCGCACGAGGCACTACATATGAATAGACTATTATTAGCTTAATAGAATACGTCCAACTCGACGATATAGTGCCAAATATGACTATTCAAATATTAATATACACGATGTCTCAATGCCGATACTGGGCCGAATTGGCCTTACTGCCCACACGTGGTTCGCGGGGAGGCTTTTGCGTCTGTCGCTCTGTTGGAGGGTAAGGAACTGGACTAAAAGAAAGCTCTACTTTAATAGCGCAGTATATATACGCACTATGAACAAATAGTACCATTAGTGGTGCGGTAGACATATTCCTACGCGGAACTAGGACTTGTCCATACATGTTGAGTGGTACGATTGAACCTGGTCTGAGGGGTATGGCGACCTGGCACCAAGGTCTTGTCCAATGGTAGAATGGAGACTATTATGGGATGTTCAGTAGACTAGAAGGGATATCCAATGCATATTGTACAAGGAATATACAAGGGATATCAGGGGATATCAGGGGATATACAAATACAATTAAATATATATATATAAATAAATATATATATTCGGTTTAATCTGATCCTTCAGAACAGCCGCCCCCTAATTGGTCCCAACCCAATTAGTTAAGCAGAGACAGATTAACCGCACTGTCTACCACTCAAGGGTTCGCTGTAAGGGTCAGTCAACTCACAAAGTCATAGGGTCATGGTCATCATCGATTGTGTCTGGGAGTCGGGGCAGTTCTATGAGCCTCGCCACAGGACGGGTGTAAATGCGCCCCTGGACGAGTACTAGCTGCTCGGACCTTGCCATCGGCACCGGTGATCACTTTGCTTACGCGGCCAGCCGGCCACATAGCTCTGGGTAGTGACTGGTCAATAATCATGACGACTGTTCCTTCCGTCAAATTGTCTCTTTCTTTTACCCACTTCTGGCGGGTCTGTAGAGACGGTAGGTAGTGCAGTAGGAAACTGCTCCAAAACTTGTCGGCTAATACTTGGCTGTACCTCCACATTCGTCGGCCGTTCGCTTCTTCAGGCCGGTACATTGTCTGGGGTAACGCGGGATCTAGCCGCCCCATCAGGAGGGTGTTGGGGGTGACTGGGTCGACATCTGCTACATCACTGGAGACGTAACCGAGGGGCTTTGAGTTCAATACTCCCTCAATCTCCGTGAGGACTGTCATTAGGACTTCTTCCGCCACAGTCTGGGCCCCAAGTACTGCGTACAGGGCTGTCTTTATAGAACGTACTTCTCGTTCCCAAGTTCCACCGAAGTGGGGTGCGTTTGGGGGGTTGAATTGGAAGTCAATCTGGGCTGGAGCGAGGTGGGTCTTAAGTTCTGGGCCCATAGCTTGGAAGCTCTCCCTCAGCTCTCTTTCTCCGCCTTTGAAGTTTGTCCCGTGATCGGACAATAATGTAGACGGTTTCCCTTTCCGTGATGTGAATCTTCGGAAGGCCATAAGGAATGAGTCTGCGCTCATGGTCGGAAGGAGCTCGATATGTATCGCTCTGGTGGTCATGCATTTGAATACAATACCCCACCGCTTCTCGGTGCCTCTTCCTTTCTTTATGTGCAGCGGGCCAAAACAGTCCATGCCTGTTGAGTGGAATGGCTTGTCGCCGAGTCGGAGGCGACATGGAGGTAGGTCAGCCATCCGTGGTATGCTGGGCTGCGTGCGCCACTTTCGGCAGTCTAGACAGGTTCGCTGGAAGCGTCGCACCGCCTCTCTTCCTTGAAGTATCCAGTAACGACGTCTGATTTCCGCGAAGACTCTCTCTGCTCCTGCGTGGTGTACATCCTCGTCGTATTTCTTTATAATCAGCTCTGTGACCTTGTGTCGGCTGTTCAATACGATCGGGTACTTAATGTCATCCGGTAAATTGGGGGCTCTCCGCAGGCGACCACCCACTCTGATGAGGGTATGTGTGTCACTCTCGGGGGCCAGATGAATCAATCTGCTGTCTGATGGGACGGGCTTTCCTCCCTGTAGACAGTCTAGTTCATCGGGGAACGAGTCTCTCTGGGCTCGTTGCAGTAGAAGCAGTTCTGCTTCCTCGTAGTCAGCTGCTGACATCAGCGGGGGACTTAATCTCTGGGTGGTGCCGCAGGAATGTCCGTTGCTGCGCACTCTCTATGGTAATGCAATCGTCTATGTTGGGGTCTGCGGAGACAACAGTGCTCAATCCACAGAACATGGGTTTCTTATTCTCAGCCTCCTCGTCACTTGCTTCCCTCGGGGTGGGCGTGGGCCAATCTCCTTCCGGGAGCTTGAGGAATGCTGGTCTGTCACTTTAGATGTTATGACGGGTTAAGTCATCTAGGGACATTCCCCGGGTGATGACGTCAGCTGGGTTGTGTTTTGTATCAACATAGCGCCAGTTTGCTTCTCCGGTTAACTCTTGAATCTCAGTGACTCTGACTCCCACGAAGACTTTGTATTTGCATGAATCCGATTTGATCCAGGCGAGTACTGTCGTGGAATCTGACCACAGGATTGTTCTATGCACCGGAATGGTGAGCTCACGTTGGATGAGCGTGGCTAGATGCGCTCCTGCGAGGGCTGCGCAGAGCTCTAGACGTGGGATAGACTGTTGCTTGCGTGGGGCTATTCTCGAGCGGGCGAGGATGAATGCTGTGTAGATCTCTCCCCCCTCTTCTTGGGCCCACAAGTAGGCTACTGATCCGTAGGCGACCTCGGAGGCGTCACTGAAGACGTGTAGATCCATTTTACATGTCTCTGGCCTCACCGTGGGTGGGAAGTAGCTTCGGCGTATATTAACGCCTGGGAGTGAGTGGAGTTCCATCTCCCACTCTCTCCAGGTGGATTTAAGGTGTGCGGGAATGGGGTCGTCCCAGCCCTGGTCCTTGTCCCACAATGCTCGTACAATCATCTTTGCCCTGGTGGTGTACGGTAGTATACATCCTAACGGGTCATATTGTCGGGCGAGTGTTCTGTACACACTCCGTCTGGTGGTCGGTATTGCCGTCGACCTTCCCTGCTCCGTGGTCAGGGGTTTGTGTCTATAGTGGAGCGAATCTGTTTTGAAGCGCCACACTAGTCCTAGTGTCATCTCTTGGGCTTCTCCTGGGATTGTGGCCATCCAGGTCTCGCTGCTCGCTGCCTTGTCCTCGGAGGAGAGGCTGCGCAGTACGTGCGGATCGCTGCTGGCCCACTGCCTGAGATCAAAGCCGCCTTTGATCAGAGAGGCGCGGAGTTTAAGTAGGAGAGCCTCGGCTTCTTCCTGGGTCGAAACGCTTTGTAGACAGTTATCTACGTAGAAGCTGTTCTTCACACTGTGTCGGACCTCTTCGTCCGCTGCTGGGTCCTCTGCGACATGTCTCTGTAGTGCAAATGTAGCACAGCATGGGCTGCATGTAGTTCCGAAAGGGAGGACTTCCCATTGGTAGATGGCTGGGTGCTCATCTCCTGGCCTCTCTCTCCATAGGAACCGCAACAGGGGCTTGTCCTCCTCTACTAATCTCACCTGCAGGAACATCCCTTTGATATCCCCGCTGATAGCCACCTTGTCCTGGCGGAAGCGGAGTAGTACGCCTAGTAGGGAGGGGCCGAGTGTAGGACCGGGCAATAGCTCTTTATTCAGATTTTGGGATCCGATCTGGTAGCTGCAGTTAAACACGATGCGGTCTTTGCCGTTGTGATGAACCTTGTGGTGGGGCACGTACCACGATTCAGTCGTCTGGTCGGCCTCTTTAATGTCAATCTTTGTGACGTGTCCCGCTGTGATGAGCTTCTCAATCTCAGCGCGGTATACACTTTCTTGGGTGGGGTCCTTGGCTAAGCGCCGCTCTGTGTTTAGTAGGTACCGCTCTGTGGCGTCTTTCTTTGCGTGAAAGGTAGGCATGCCTTCCCGCCGCAGGAGTGGCGTGGCGTATCTCAACACGCCGCTGACTGGGACTCTCTTAGTTCCCGTCTCGAGGAGGTTAATGGCGTAGATGTCGTCTTTAGAGCGAATGTCTTTCTTTTCGTTCTTAAAGGGCATTTGTTCTAAGGTCCATAGCCTCTCTACATGCTGCAGGAGTGCGGTGTCTCCCTCTGTGACTCGGGAGTGGAGACAGCTAGTGGCTGTGGTTCGGTTGAGAGATTTGGCGAGTGGGCCTTGGAGAGTCCATCCTAGGCGGGTCTCGACTGCTGCAGGACAGCCTCTGGGTCCGGTATGAACCCGGTCTATCGGGACAATGAGGTCTGCATGGTCGGAGCCTATCAACAGTGTCGGGGTAGCACCGTCTATGAGTGGGATCGGTAGCTTGCGTAGATGTACATATTTCTCCATCAGCTTGGCTACGGGGTATGTGTACCGCGAGAGTCCTATTTCTTGGCTGGTGAAAGCGTCTGTAATCCTGTACCGTCGCTCGGGCTGGCCGCTTGCTGCGATAGAGAATGAGACATTCTCGCCCTTTATCGTTTTCAAATCTCTTCTTATTGTCCGAATTGTCATTTGGTTTTCGCTCCCCCGCAGCCCTAGCTGGGCCGCAGCGGACGCGAGCAGAAGGGTCTTCTCTGACCCGTCATCAAGGACGGCGTAAGTGTCCATGACTTTATTCTGGTAGCTCAATGTCACACGGACTACCTTTAAGAGCACTCTGGCTCCGCTGCTGCTGGCGGGGTCGATGTACATGACGCTTGCTTTGCTGCTTGATGGTGCGGGTGGAGGCCGCCGTCTGTTACTGTCGTGGAGTATGTCCAGATGGGCTCCATCGCACCGACTGCACTTTTTCTTTAAGCGGCATTCGGCTGCCATGTGTGATCGCGCACAGCGAAAACAGCGTCTGTTGGACTTTATCCATTGACTCGCTTCCTCCGCATTCATCTTGGGGAATGAGTCACATTGTGACAGCCAGTGTTCTTTCTCACAGTAGGGGCACACTATCTTCCACTTCTCCTTTCTTGAGGGGGTACTGTGGCTCCTACTGCTTGGCACTGACTCCGATTGGTGCATGACAGTCACCGATCTTCTTCCATCATTTAGTCTCCTGGTTCCTTCTCTGGAGCCAGGGGTGCTCCGTCCGAATGTATCTAGCCGTAAGCTGCTGACTTCTCTCGCCAGGAAGTCGGCTAGATCGAGGAGGTTCGGTTCGGGGCCATTAGGGTCTCGGTGGTCTCTCTGCCGCCTAGAGCGCTCCTGTCGGGCGGGCGGTAGCTTCTCCAAGATCCTCTCTACATTTGAGTTGGCGTATAGTTCATGCCTACCCTTTTCCCTCTGCGCTCCCAGCATCCCTACCAGGGACTGCACTCTGATGGACAGGTCGTCCAGTGCTCGATTGTCTGTTGCTGGGGGTAGGCGGTCGATGTGCCTGATCTCCTGGATCACGTAATCCCATATACGTCCATATCTCTGGTCCAACGCTACCAGCGCTGCGGTGTATGGGGTCGTGGAAGTGGCGTAGGCGAGCGCTATGTTGTGCGCGCGGGGTACCTTTAAATGCTTCAGTAGTATCGCATATTTATGGCGTTCATCAATGACATCCACCAACATTGTCTCCAGACACATGCGGAGCTCCGTATACTGGGCCCGGTTCTCCTGGGTGAAGTCTGGTACCATAGGTGTGCTAATGTATGACGCGGATTGTTGATACATCGGCGAGCGTTGGGGGAGAGGCCTCCTAGGCGAGTCTCCTCGTGCTCCTTGGCGTGGGCTGGTACCGGCTGTGTACCATGGCCCGCTGGTCCAGGTGCTGTTCCTCGGTGCGGGTCGTGCGTCGTGCTCACCCGTGAATAGCGTCGGGGGTCTGTAGCGCAGCTCCGCGGGGGTATAGCCTGGGCTGTACTGGACCTCCTGGTCCGGTAGAGTACTGTGCTGTCGTCGGGCGTGGTTCTCCTCCTCTTCCTCTTCGTCTTCCGTTAGGTCATCCAGGGCTTGTAGTCTCTGATTTAGCCTCTCCGCAGTGTATGCTGCTCCTTCCCGGTGGCTGGGTCTCGCTTGGACCGGTTGGGGAAGGGGGTCTGCGGGGGGTATAAACCTCGTCTGTTGGTCAAGTTCAGGGTCGCTTACTCGGCTAGGGGATGCCGCCCTGGAGTGATGTCTAGACGAGTTCCTGGAGCCTCTGGTGGAGGGAGGGGGTGTTGTCCTTCTGATCAGCTGTTCTATTAGTTGCGCTTGTGCTCTGTCGCGCTCGGCTTCGCGCTTGGTGAGATCCGATTCTCTCTGGGCACCGGTGGCGGCGCGCTGGGCGTCGGCCCGGTCTCTTGCCATATTCTCTTCCATCTGAATGCGTCTTATTTCCAGGCGTATGTGCTCTTCTTCGCTCCGTTGCTGTATCTGCAATCGATCGCGTTCACCCTGGAGTCTATCGCGTTCAGTAGAGGCTTTCAGGCTGACGAGGAATGCCTGCTGTAGTGTCCTCTCTGCCTCGCTGGGAGAAGACGGTTGTATAGGGGAGCCGTCCCTTGGGGTACTCCGTGCGGAGTCTTGGAGCTCTATCTCCACGGTGCTCTCCTCATCTTCTTCCGTGCCGAGTTCTCTCTCGGTAGTGTTGTCTTCCTCCCGGGACTCGTCGGGGACTACTTCTTCGGTATTGGCGGGGTGTAAAGTCATGTCTGGTTCCCCCTGGTCCCCACCGTGAGCTGGGTCAGTTACGTTAGAATCCATAGGGGCCTCTATGGTCGGGGTAGCCTGGTCGTTAGGGTTAGACATAATTTTACTTTCTAGTTTTACCGCGTTTACTGTTGGTAGAAGACTAGGTTGTTGACTGACAGCGTAAGCCTCTAGGTACTGAGGGAGCTGTCGTTTGCGCCGCGGGCGTTGTTGGTTAGGAGGATCGTTTCGTGGAGTGTTCATCATAGGCCATTTTAATATTAATAACACTATATTAATATTACACTGATTACCCTCCGGCTCGAAGGACCAATTGTAACTGAGGGGTACAATTCCCTGACTGTATTGTTAGATATGATACTTACTACCACTACCTCTTGTACTTTAGACTCTGGCCACCCAGTACTAGGTATAAATAATTATGATAAACACTCCCACCTGATGAAACGGATCCAACACAAATGTACCAAGTCGAAAGTCTGCGTTTAATAATAATACATAGCAAAAGGTATGTACAACGATCACTTAATTACATTTATGATTTGAAATAGTATGCACTTTTATGGCAAATGAGTATTCGTAGGTAGATCAATATCGAATGTCCAATCTCTGATTGCGCAGGAAGCAAATATACAACCTGGAATATTTAGGGAACAATAGCAATGATACTTGAATGATTATATAGCTGGATACACTAGGGGAAGGTTCCGACTGCTTGTAGGACAGCTGGAGGGGGGGGGGTAGAGTCTGGCTGTATCCCGTCTGGCCGAGGGTATCCTGGGAGAGCCCACAGTCGTGCGACCCGGTGCCCAGCGATCCTCGATCCACAGATGAAAGCAGTTGGACTCTCTGTGGCCGGCGTCCTCCGGTCCACGATGGAGAGATGTGAGGCGACCTCGTCGTGTAGAGCGTCTTCTCACCTGTCGTCCTCTCCGGGGGGGGTATTTCCAACACACCGCAGTGTTGGCCTTTATCCATAGAATAATCAAAGTACTCAAAGCATAATCCAAGCCGGGGAAGGCTAGCCGTCGTCGGTAGAATAATCCAATATACAGGTCCACTCGCTCTTTGGCCTGGAGCTCCTCGGGTGCAGCTTCACGTGGGGTCAACCACCCTGGATAAGCGTCCAGCTGATGCCCGAAACGATGGGGGTGCTGATTACTATAGAACTCTTACCGCACGAGGCACTACATATGAATAGACTATTATTAGCTTAATAGAATACGTCCAACTCGACGATATAGTGCCAAATATGACTATTCAAATATTAATATACACGATGTCTCAATGCCGATACTGGGCCGAATTGGCCTTACTGCCCACACGTGGTTCGCGGGGAGGCTTTTGCGTCTGTCGCTCTGTTGGAGGGTAAGGAACTGGACTAAAAGAAAGCTCTACTTTAATAGCGCAGTATATATACGCACTATGAACAAATAGTACCATTAGTGGTGCGGTAGACATATTCCTACGCGGAACTAGGACTTGTCCATACATGTTGAGCGGTACGATTGAACCTGGTCTGAGGGGTATGGCAACCTGGCACCAAGGTCTCGTCCAATGGTAGAATGGAGACTATTATGGGATGTTCAGTAGACTAGAAGGGATATCCAATGCATATTGTACAAGGAATATACAAGGGATATCAGGGGATATCAGGGGATATACAAATACAATTAAATATATATATATAAATAAATATATATATTCGGTTTAATCTGATCCTTCAGAACAGACGCTGTTACCGATGTGCGCGCAGTCACATGGCAGCCGATTGCCGCTTAAAGAAGAGGTGTAGTCGGTGTGACGGAGCCCACCTAGATGTCCTACACGACAGTAACAGAAGAAAGCCTGCACCCTCAAGCAGCACAAAGGCAAGTGTTATGTACATTGACCCCGCCAGCAGCGGGGGCGCCCGGGTGCTCTTAAAGGTGGTCCGCGTAACACTGAGTTACCAAGATAAGGTCATGGACACTTACGCCGTCCTTGACGACGGGTCAGAGAAGACCCTTCTCCTCGCGTCCGCTGCGGCCCAGCTGGGGCTGCGGGGGAGCGAAAACCAGATGACGATTCGGACAATAAGAAGAGATCTAAAGACGATAAAGGGCGAGAATGTCTCCTTCACTATCGCAGCAAGCGGGCAGCCAGAGAGACGGTATAGGATTACTAATGCTTTCACCAGCCAAGAAATAGGCCTGTCGCAGTACACCTACCCCATCGCCAAGCTGATGGATAAATATGTGCACCTGCGTCAACTACCTATACCGCTCATAGACGGTGCCACCCCGACCCTGCTGATAGGCTCCGACCATGCAGACCTCATCGTCCCGATAGACCGGGTCCACACAGGGCCCAGAGGCTGTCCTGCAGCAGTCGAGACCCGCCTAGGATGGACATTACAAGGCCCCCTCGCTAAGTCTCTTAACCGAACAGCAGCCACTAACTGCCTCCACTCCAGAGTGACAGAAGAAGACACCACCCTCCTACAGCATGTCGAGAGGCTATGGACACTAGAGACAATGCCCTTTAAGAGTGAAAAGAAAGACATTCGTTCCAAGGAAGACATCTACGCTATAGCCCTCCTCGAGCAGGGGACAAAGAGAGTCAAAGTCAACGGAGTGATGAGATACGCAACTCCACTCCTGAGGCGAGAGGGTATGCCTACCTTCCACGCCCCAAAAGAAGCGACGGAGCGGTATCTATTGAACACAGAGCGGCGCCTAGCCAGAGACCCCGCTCAAGAGACTGTGTACCGCGCTGAGATTAACAAGCTAATCACAGCGGGACACATAAAGAAAATTGACATTAAAGAGGCCGATCAGACGACCGAATCATGGTACGTGCCGCACCACAAAGTCCACCACAACGGCAAGGATCGTATTGTGTTCAACTGCAGCTACCAGATCGGATCACAAAATCTGAATAAAGAGCTCTTGCCCGGCCCAACACTCGGCCCCTCTCTACTAGGCGTGTTACTACGTTTCCGCCAAGACAAGGTGGCCATCAGCGGCGACATCAAAGGGATGTTCCTGCAGGTGAGACTAGTGGAGGAGGACAAGCCCCTGCTGCGGTTCCTATGGAGAGAGAGGATCGGGGATGAGCAACCAGCCATCTATCAATGGGAAGTCCTCCCTTTCGGAACCACATGCAGCCCATGCTGTGCTATGTTTGCACTGCAAAAACACATCGCAGAGGACCCAGCAGCTGATGAAGAGGTCCGACAAAGTGTAGGAAATAGTTTCTACGGGGACAACTGTCTGCAAAGCGTCTTGACGCCAGAAGAAGCCGAGGCCCTTCTACTCAAGCTCCGCGCCTCCCTGATCAAAGGCGGCTTTGATCTCAGGCAGTGGGCCAGCAGCGACCCGCAAGTATTGCGCAGCCTCTCCTCCGAGGACAAGGCAGCAAGCAGCTAGACCTGGATGGCGACCATCCCAGGAGAAGCCCAAGAAATGACATTAGGACTAGTCTGGCGCTTCAAAACAGACTCGCTCCATTATAAACACACACCCCTGACCAAGGAGCAGGGAAGGTCGACTGCACTACCGACCACCAGACGGAGTGTATACAGAACACTCGCCAGACAATATGACCCGTTGGGATGTATTCTACCTTACACCACCAGGGCAAAGATGATTGTAAGAGCGTTATGGGACAAGGACCAGGGCTGGGACGACCCCATACCCGAACACCTTGCATCCACATCGAGAGAGTGGGAGACGGAACTCAGCTCACTCCCAGGTGTCAACATATGCCGCAGCTACTTCCCACCCACAGTGAGGCCGGAGACGTGCCAGATGGACCTGCACGTCTTCAGCGACGCCTCCGAAGTAGCCTACGGTTCGGTGGCCTACTTGCGTGCCCGAGAGGAGGGAGGAGAAATACATACTGCTTTCATCCTGGCTCGCTCAAGAATAGCCCCACGAAAGCAACAATCTATCCCGCATCTGGAGCTCTGCGCAGCCCTAGCAGGAGCGCAACTCGCCACGTTAATCCAACGTGAACTCACCATTCCGGTGCAAAGAACAATCTTGTGGTCAGACTCCACGACAGTACTCACATGGATCCGGTCTGATTCGTGCAGATACAAGGTCTTCGTGGGAGTCAGAGTCACAGAGATTCAAGATTTAACAGAAGTAGCAAGCTGGAGGTATGTGGACACAAAACACAACCCAGCTGACGTCATCACCCGGGGAATGTCCCTGGATGACCTCACCCGTCACAACCTATACAGTGACGGGCCAGAGTTCCTCAAGCTCCCGGAAGAAGAGTGGCCTACACCCACCCCACGGGAAGCGAGTAAAGAGGAGGCCGAAAACAAGAAATCTATGTTCTGTGGATTGAACACACTCGTCTCCACAGACCCCGACATAGACGATTGCCTCACCCTAGAGAGTGCGCAGCTAAAGACATTCCTGTGGCACCACCCAGAGGTTCAGCTCACTACTGACATTACAGCAGCTGACTACGAAGAAGCAGAACTTCTTCTACTACAACGAGCCCAGAGAGACTCGTTCCCCGATGAGCTAGACTGTCTACAGGGAGCAAAGCCCGTCCCATCAGACAGCAGACTGCTCCACCTAGCCCCCGAGAGCGACGCCCATGGTCTCATCAGAGTGGGTGGTCGTCTGCGGAGAGCTCCAGACTTACCGGATGACGTCAAGTACCCGATAGTCTTAAACAGCCGACACAAGGTCACAGAGCTGATCATAAAGAAATACGACGAGGATGTGCATCACGCCGGGGCAGAGAGAGTCTTCGCGGAGATCAGACGTCGTTATTGGATACTGCAAGGGAGAGAAGCAGTGCGGCGCTTCCAGCGAACCTGTCTAGACTGTCGTAAGTGGCGAGCGCAGCCCAGTATACCCCGGATGGCTGACCTACCTCCCTGTCGCCTCCGACTCGGCGACAAGCCTTTTCACTCCACCGGTATGGACTGTTTCGGCCCGCTGTATATAAAGAAAGGAAGAGGAACCGAGAAGCGGTGGGGCATTGTATTCAAATGCATGACCACCCGAGCGATGCATATAGAACTCCTTCCAACCATGAGCACAGACTCATTCCTTATGGCCTTCCGAAGATTCACATCGCGGAAAGGCAAACCGTCTATATTATTGTCTGATCACGGGACAAACTTCAAAGGCGGAGAAAGAGAGCTGAGAGAGAGCTTCCAAGCTATGGGCCCAGAACTTAAGACCCACCTCGCTCCATCCCAGATTGACTTCCAGTTTAATCCCCCGAACGCACCTCACTTCGGTGGAACTTGGGAACGAGAAGTACGTTCAATAAAGACAGCCCTGTACGCCGTGCTTGGGGCCCAGACCGTGGCGGAAGAAGTCCTAATGACAGTCCTCACGGAGATCGAGGGAGTATTGAACTCAAAGCCCCTCGGTTACGTCTCAAGTGATGTAGCAGATGTCGACCCAGTCACCCCCAACACACTCTTGATGGAGCGGCTGGACCCCGCGCTACCACAGACAATGTACAGGCCTGAAGAAGCGAACGGCCGAAGAATGTGGAGGTACAGTCAAGTATTGGCTGACAAGTTTTGGAACAGCTTCCTACTCCACTATCTACCGTCTCTACAGACCCGCCAGAAATGGGTGAAAGAGAGAGACAATTTGACAGAAGGAACAGTCGTCATGATTATCGACCAGTCACTACCCCGAGCTATGTGGCCGGCTGGCCGCGTAAGCAAAGTGATCACCGGTGCCGACGGAAAGGTCCGAGCAGCCGAAGTGCTCGTCCAAGGACGGATCTACACCCGACCCGTGGCGAGGCTAATAGAACTGCCAAGGCTCCCCGATACTATCGATGACGACCATGACCCATGACTTTGTGAACTGCCCGACCCCTCACAACAGACATTGAGTAGTGGACAGTGCGGTTAATCTGTCTCTGCTTAGCTAATTAGGTGGGACTAATTAGGAGGCGGCTGTTACAAAGGATCAGATTAAACCGAATATATATATTTATTGATTGATATATATTGCATAGTATTTGTATATCGTTTGATATCCCTTGTATATTCCTTGTACATATACACGGAATTACCCTTTAGCCTATTACAGACCATAATATTTCATTCTCCTATTGGACAGCGGTCCACAGGCGCCGGGGCCATGCCTCCAGAGTCAGGTTCAAAGCCACCGTCAAGACATGTCTGTACATGCCCGGCCTTGCCCAGGGATACGAGACAGAAATGAGGTTGGCACTAGATTGTTCGCCGTGCATATAAATATGGCGCAGGTGAATACAGAAGTAGAGTTACCCAATAAGTTGAAGCCTCACCCACGATACTCCGTGCGGTGAAGTATGGCCTGTTTGGCCCCAAATAGAGCATTGAGACCGCGTGCGAATTAATAACTGAATTGTCAGAGTTTGGCGCTATACCGTCGAGTGCGACATATTTCTATTAAGTCAGTAATAGTCTATTTGTGTATAGTGTATCGTGCGGCTAAAGTTCTACAGTGACCAGCATCACCAACGCTTCCTCGTACCAGCTAGAGTGCTTATCCAGGCTGGGCTGCTTTCATGGCGCTTTCACCCGAGGAGACCTAGACGAGAACCGTGTGGACATGTACACTGGATTAATCTACCCGACGACTACATAGCCCTTTGCGGCTGGATTATATTTGTTTTGGTCCTGTGATTTATGGAGCGGAGAATCGCCGACGCCTACACGTGTTGGATTTACCCTGTGAGGAGACCAGTCGAGTCTGCGCCTCAGAGAGCCTGGGGCCGGCTAGCTTTCTTCACTGTGGAGCGACAGTCTACGGAGAACAGCTGTATTCGTCTGTGGATCAAGAGACTATTGCACCGTCTCCTGTACTTGGAGTCTCCTTAGTCATCGTTGACCAGACTCTCTACTACCGACAGATCCTCTACCCCTGCTGGCTTACAACCGGGGGGACCCTTCCAGTATCTCCCGCTATATATTACTAGTGTACCATAGATATAATTCCCTAAGATTCAGGTTGTATAATTACCTCCTGCGTAACCAGAGAATGGACATTCATTATTGATTTGCCTACGCACATTCCTTTGCCTTATAAGCGCATCCAAAGTAAAATACAGAGAAGTATATTATGTACCTTTTGCTGCAATAAATACTTGATTACACCTTTGTGTGGAACCGATTCATTGTGGGAAGTGTTCATCATATTTATATATCATGTACTGTATGGCCAGTAATTAAAGTACATAAAGCGGTAGTGGTTTAATGATACCATACTTATCAATACAGTCAGGGAATTGTACCCCTCAGTTACAGTAACGGACACAATATTTCTGAAAATATGGCTTGGGTTTAAGAGATTAAAAGTATAATCTGTAATGTTCTTAAACAGTGACTTCTAGGCAAAAGAGCCCTGCTTGATACTGCACTTAGATTACCTTTCTTTGATGTTTGGGTTGGAAGAGTGAGTTGAAGGGGTTGTTATTGTCTGTATGTATTCAGCATGAATAATGCTACTGTATTGGTCACACTAACTACCCCCATTCAGCCTTAGTACTTTAATTGTTCCCTGCTATATACATGTTTATAGGGTACTTCAGTCTTATCATATTGACTTTTCAATTGCAAACCTATCATGAAGTGGATGTGGCCACTGTATCTCACTTGCTATACAAATGCTTATTACGTATGACTGGCCATTGGCTCTGGTATTTCCATTGTCACTGTATAGTTTAATGTGTAAATTGTTTGGGGGTAGGCAGGGAGGGGCACTGGGGTGCAGAGTCAAATAAAAATGTCAATATTTTGAAATATATTGTGAATTACATTAACCAATATAAAATACATCATGTCAACATTTGATGTTTTGAAAATCTTGAAATCACACATGTAAAACAATATGACATCACCTGACAAATGTTTTTGTAATCCAAGAATGGCAGTTTGTCAACAGCCAACTGATGGTCAATAATAAAACGTTGATTCTTGTTTCTCACGTTAAACGTGAGCACTAGTCTTAGTTTAGTCTGATTTTAATTTGTATGTTTCGACTCTATGTTTGACATGGAATAAATAAAATCAATACATTTCCTAAAGACACATAATTAAAAGTCCCATTGAGGATTATGTCTGATTTGGAACCTGAAATATGGCAATTTAATTATATTTTCAATATTTAAAAAAAAAAAAAAAATTGGGATAAATGATAACCCAGTAGGCTATCTTGTAAGAGAGAGAGAAGATTTAAATAATTTAATAATAAATAAGTACAATATGTATAAATATAACTCAAATATATACAAGTGCATATACAGTGAGTATACAAAGTGTAGTCTTGGATGAGCAGAGGAGGAAATATCAGTTTGATGGAGGAGGTGTCTATTGTTCTTCTTATTGGCAGTTCCAATCAGATAATGTTAGCATTATTTTCCTTCAGTTCATTACAATTGACTCAGACACAATATTTCTGAAAATGTGGCTCAGGCTTAAGAGGTTAAAAGTATAATCTGTAATGTTATTAAACATTGATCTCTAGGCAAAAGAGCCCTGCTTGATACTACACTTAGATTACTTTTCTCAGAAGTGTGGGTTGGAAGAGAGTGGGAGTTGAAGGGGTTGTTATTACCTGTATGTATTCACCATGAATAATGTTACTGTATTTGTCACACTAACTACCCCCCTTCAGCCTGAGTACTTTAATTGTTCCCTGCTATATATATACATAAATGTTTATAGGGTACTTCAGTCTCATAATATTGACTTTTCAATTGGAAATCTATCATGGGATGGCCGTGGCCAAGCAAGACAGTCAGGTATGCATATCTCATTAGTGGCTTGCTACTATCTTGGTTCTGAACATGGTCTGGGGACCACCAGGGGTCCTTGAGGTTTTTCCAGAACAATGAAGAATAGTTTAATTTCACTATTGTTCCAAGCAGATAATGTTAGCATTATTTTCCTTTTGTTCATTACAATTTACTCAAGCATAGTAACAGACACAATATTTCTGAAAATATGGCTCGGCTTAAAAGGTTAAAAGTATAATCTGTAATGTTATTATACATTGACCTCTAGGCAAAAGAGCCCTGCTTGATACTGCACTTAAATTACTTTTATCAGATGTGTTAGTTGGAAGAGAATGGGAGTTGAAGGGGTTGTTATTGTCTGTATTCAACATGAATAATGCTACTGTATTTGTCACAATAACTACCCCCATTCAGCCTTGGTACTTTAATTGTTCCCTGCTATATACATGTTTATAGGGTACTTCAGTCTCATAATATTGACTTAATAATTAATAATTTTTGAAACTTTGACATTTTTACTAATGTACCTGTTGAAACTTTGTGACAGTTGTACTAATGTACTTGTAAAACGTATATCGGTTGGTTCTAAAGACAAACACCAACTTCTAAAGAGTGGAACATGGCGTGTTTTGCTGTGTCTAAAACAGTCAACTTTGAATGGAAGTTTGTATATTTTTATTATTCTATGTGTTGTTTATTTCCTCTTTGTGTGAGTAAACACCAAGCTAACATCCTCGTATGTGTGACATACTTGGTGAATAAACCTTCTGGTTCTGACACTTGCTCCTTTAAGCTAGCCTTCACTCCTTATCTCTATTATGGAAAGTGATGGTTATGATTTTCTATTTACTATGTTGTTGTTGATGGTAGTCCTTTCTCAGCACAAATCATACAGTTCTTCATTCTAGCTCTGACTACTTAGCCACCAACCAATGCAATGTCAATGGGGTCAAGCTCCTGTCTGTACAAGCTGACTGAAGCTCACTGAAATCTACTTTGTCTGCACTGTGGAGTAGATTTCAGTTGTCTTCAGTCAGCTTGTATCGAAAGTAGCTTGACCACATTGGTGTGTGGCTAACTAGCCAGAGCTAGTAGGAACAGCTTTGATTGTGTTGAGAAAGAACTCACTCTACTGATTCAACATCATCATTATGATTCAACATCATCAATAATAAGTAAGAAATTAGGGAGAGAGAAGCTGCCTATTCTTAGTAGGCCCTACACAATGGTGGAACAAACTTCCCACCACAGTTAGGACAGCAGAAACCTGACCAATCTTTTGCAGTCGACTAAAAACACACTTCTTTAATCAATATCTGAAATAAATGAATAAATAACCGGCTTAATGAATAATTACCAGTCAAACACATGGTTCCTACTAAAACGCTCATTGGTTGTTTGGTCTTGTAACCCGATATTGGAAGCTCGTAATAGGTCAAGTAGGGTGTCAAGCGGCGGCCATTTTAGCTTTCCAACAATGTGTTGGTTGATCGGCAAAAACACAGCCCGAAGCCGACAGACGACAAGGGCAAATTGCTCTGACGTGCGCACACATGTGTGACGGCCCGCCCTTGGGCCATCCAATGGATAATATGTAGCCTACTTTTTTTTTTTTATATAAAATATTTTTATTTATTTAAATTTGTATACACAAAACAAGACAAACACAATACAGTAATAATAAGACCTCACAATACCACAATAATAATAACAATAATGACATTAGCAATAATAAAAATACTAAATACAGAACATAAAAAATCAACTTATACTATTACAGACAAACTATTACCACAAAATACACCACAAAAGACATATGTACATTTGTATACCCATACATTATTGAGTTGTGAGCCTTGTACACATACAATTAAATTTACAAAAACCTGCCATTTGACTATCAATAAAGTTGACATGTAATCTCTTGAATCACTGAACTATTTACATGTGTTACGGTCCAACTGGTAGAGAGTTTGAGCTGGGTATTTGTAGACGGATGATTAGTTGATAGCTGGCAGCCATGGATGCTTGGGGCCTGACTCCACACCAGGTTCCAATCCTGTAATTGCCACTCATACTCACACACAGATGGCGAGGAACTAGGAGACAGGGGACATGACAACATGTTGGAGAGCTTGAATGTCAACCTCTGCTGGTAGACAACTAGATTATGTTGTAACTGACAACGTTTTAGTAAACCAACAATGAGAGACCAACTGAAACTGTGTATAGTTCTGATAATTTAACGGAAGAAGAAAGGGAAGGGAGAGAGTTAACAGTGGATAGGTTTGGAGGAAATGTAGAATTTGGTGAAGATGGAGAGGATAGGGTATTAAATACAACATTTACAGTGCATGAAATGAATAGAGCTCTAAGGAAAGTAGGGAAAACAACGCCAGGTAGAGACAGTATTTGTTACTCTATGTTGGAGAAATTGAGTGATATATCCAAAGAAGTGGTACTGAGGTTGTTTAATAAAGTATGGTCTGAAGGGGAGATTCCTGAAGTGTGGAAGCAGTCAGTCATCATTCCAATTAGAAAGCCTGGTAAGGATGCAAAATACCCTATAGTAATTATAGGCCCATAGCATTAACATCTCAAATGGGGAAGCTGATGGAAAGGATGATTAATGACAGACTGGTATACTGGCTGGAAACGAGAGGATTATTGTATAGTTATAAGTGGATTTAGGAAAGGGAGAGGGACGATGGACCCTGCTGTTGCTCTTGAAGACGCCATTAGGAAAGCACAGTTAAATAAGGAGTCAGTTATTGCTGTGTTTTTTTTTATATTGAAAAGGCCTATGATATGGTTTGGAGACAGGGCCTTAATTATTATTAAGCTTCATCAAATGGGAATCAAAGGTAGAATGCTTAAATAGATAAATAATTTTCTGTCTGATAGGAATATAGTGGTAAGAATTAATGGTGTGTTTAGTAAGGAATATATAGTTGAGAATGGTACTCCACAAGGAAGTATTATTAGTCCAGTGATATTTGCGATAATGATTAATGATGTTTTTAAGAACTTGGAAGGATCCATTAAGGTAGCACTGTTTGCAGATGATGGGGCTATATGGAAAAGGGGGAGGAATCTCAACTATATAGTACGTAAAATGCAAGAAGCAGTAAATGAGGTAAAAAGGTGGTTGCTAGAGTGGGGTTTTAGATTGTCAATTGACAAAACAAAAACAATATTTTTCTCAAAGAGAAGTATTCCCCAAGAGCTAAATATATCAATTGGTGATCAAATCTTGGAAAGGGTAGAACAGTTTAAATATCTTGGTGTGTGGTTTGATAAAAGACTAACATGGTCTTTACATATAAGTAAGATGGTAGACAAATGCAAAAAAGTACTGAATGTGATGAGATGTTTGAGAGGGCTGGATTGGGGAGCTAGTAGAAATGCGATGAGAACAATCTATATTAGCCTCATCAGATCACTAATAGATTATGGTTGTATTATTTATAGGTCTGCAGCAAAAACTAATTTAAATAAATTGGATGTAATCCAGAGTAAAGCGTTGAGATTGTGTTGTGGGGCTATGAAAACTACGTCAGTTGCAGCACTCTAAGTGGAGATGGGAGAAATGCCCCTGCATATTAGAAGAGATCAGTTGGCACTAGTGTATTGGGCCAATCTTAGAGGTCATAAGGATGATCATATTAGCAAAAATTTACTAGTGCAGTGCCAGGAAAAAGAGAAGGCGCAGCTAGAAAGTTTTGGGTGGATTATATAATCAAAAGCTAGAGAGATGGGCATTCTGGAAATGAGTGTGTGTCCAACAGTCTGTTTCCCAGCAGTTCCTCTGTGGTTGATGGGTACCCCTGTTGTTGATATAGACCTATTGGAGTTAAAGGAGAGAGAGGAAATGAGCAGTCATATGGTGGAGAGTCATATCAGGTTAAAATATGGAGAAAGACTGGTGGCTTATACACATGCGTCTAAGATGGAGTCAAGCAGAGTGGGTGCGGCATTTACAATCCCAAGTCTTAGAATTTCAAAAAAAGAGAGATTGAGTGACAGTCTAGCAGTATATACAGCAGAACTAGTAGCTATAATGATAGCGTTATCATGGATAGAGGAGAATAGGCCTAAGAGTGAGGTTTTAATTGCGTCAGACTCAATGTCTTCCTTGATAAGTATTCAAGATGTTGTGTCCCAGTCAAGGCTGGACATTGTGCTGGAAATAGTGCAGATGGTAGACAGACTTCGGCGCTCAGGTATCATGGTTGCCTTTTTGTGGGTTCCGGCCCATATAGGAGTTTGAGGGAATGAGTTGGCGGATAAGTTGGCCAAAAAAGCTTGTGAATTTCCTAGAGTTACAATGAATATACAGAGTAGTAAGGCTGAAATCCAAAGTATAGTCAAACTAAAGGTTAAGGAAAAATGGAAAGTCATGTGGGATAATGAGAGGTTAGGGAGATGGTTTTATGGGGTGCAAAAAAGGGTGGGTTGGAGTAGGGCTACTAGTAGAAACAAGCAAGAAGAGGATGTGTTTACAAGAATGAGGTTGGGACATACAGGGTTGAACAGTACGTTAGTAAAGTTAAAAAAGCATATTAATGGACAATGTGAGTGCAGTGTTAGTCAAGAAACGGTAGAACATGTTGTAGAACAGTGTACATTATATCAAAGGCAAAGAACAGTTCTTATTAGGAATTCGCAGAGGGAAAAGATAGCACTTAAAATAGTTGACATATTGCAAAGAAATTCTGGAGAAGTTTGTATGGCGAGTTTATTTAATTTTTTGAGAACAACAGGTTTATTTTATAGGATTTAGAACATCCAGATCCACACTCCTTATCAGTAGATGGCGGTAATGCTCATCGAAAGTGATTGCCAACCGCCAATAAAATAGAAAAGAAGAAGAAGACCAACTGAAACTAGAAAATGCAGCTGAAAGTAAGTGTTACTATATGTAACTGGTAGGACCCTGTGGCTTAGAGCAGACTGCTGTGGGAGGATATATGAGGAAGTGTGATCCAATGAGATTTCCCAAAGTCACGTTTGTCCATGTGGCCGTTGTTGAATCCTGTGGAAGAACTTGAGGTAGGAATAGTGTGCTTGCCTTTTGTTTATGGCTTTTTGTCAAACATTCAAGATCTATACACTCCTCATGTGGCTTCTATGATTTAGAATTTCAATTTACTGTTAAGCATGTATTCTAGACTTACCTGTTGGTGGAGCAGAATCAAGCAAACCATACGTCCTACTTACCTGGTGATACACTTACTTGTGAAATGCTTACCTGGTGATATACTTACCTGGTGATATACTTACCTGGTGATACACTTACCTGGTGATACACTTACCTAATGATGTACTTACCTGGTGAAATACTTACCTAATAATATACTTACCTGGTGATATACTTACCTGCATATACAGCAGAACCGAGTCAGGTAGGAAGTTAAACAAACGTTTTAGGTTGATCTATTTGTCTTTCCAAGTGTCTTTTTAATGATGTTTGCTTGTATGTATTGAATAATCAACTTATGCTTTTTAGAGTTACCTGTGATGCATCAGAAACCTGATCCGTGATCAGCAGAAAAGCCACTGTTTTTCCTCCATAGAAAACCCTCTTTTAATATGTTTTAGTTTGCGTTTTTAAGCACCCCCCCTTCCCAACCCAGTGTGTAATTTATATTTAAGTGTGCAGTGTATATTTAAGTGGATAGTATATTTAAGTGGGCAGTGTATAGCAAACCGTCTATATTATTGTCTGATCACGGGACAAACTTCAAAGGCGGAGAAAGAGAGCTGAGAGAGAGCTTCCAAGCTATGGGCCCAGAACTTAAGACCCACCTCGCTCCATCCCAGATTGACTTCCAGTTTAATCCCCCGAACGCACCTCACTTCGGTGGAACTTGGGAACGAGAAGTACGTTCAATAAAGACAGCCCTGTACGCCGTGCTTGGGGCCCAGACCGTGGCGGAAGAAGTCCTAATGACAGTCCTCACGGAGATCGAGGGAGTATTGAACTCAAAGCCCCTCGGTTACGTCTCAAGTGATGTAGCAGATGTCGACCCAGTCACCCCCAACACACTCTTGATGGAGCGGCTGGACCCCGCGCTACCACAGACAATGTACAGGCCTGAAGAAGCGAACGGCCGAAGAATGTGGAGGTACAGTCAAGTATTGGCTGACAAGTTTTGGAACAGCTTCCTACTCCACTATCTACCGTCTCTACAGACCCGCCAGAAATGGGTGAAAGAGAGAGACAATTTGACAGAAGGAACAGTCGTCATGATTATCGACCAGTCACTACCCCGAGCTATGTGGCCGGCTGGCCGCGTAAGCAAAGTGATCACCGGTGCCGACGGAAAGGTCCGAGCAGCCGAAGTGCTCGTCCAAGGACGGATCTACACCCGACCCGTGGCGAGGCTAATAGAACTGCCAAGGCTCCCCGATACTATCGATGACGACCATGACCCATGACTTTGTGAACTGCCCGACCCCTCACAACAGACATTGAGTAGTGGACAGTGCGGTTAATCTGTCTCTGCTTAGCTAATTAGGTGGGACTAATTAGGAGGCGGCTGTTACAAAGGATCAGATTAAACCGAATATATATATTTATTGATTGATATATATTGCATAGTATTTGTATATCGTTTGATATCCCTTGTATATTCCTTGTACATATACACGGAATGACCCTTTAGCCTATTACAGACCATAATATTTCATTCTCCTATTGGACAGCGGTCCACAGGCGCCGGGGCCGTGCCTCCAGAGTCAGGTTCAAAGCCACCGTCAAGACATGTCTGTACATGCCCGGCCTTGCCCAGGGATACGAGACAGAAATGAGGTTGGCACTAGATTGTTCGCCGTGCATATAAATATGGCGCAGGTGAATACAGAAGTAGAGTTACCCAATAAGTTGAAGCCTCACCCACGATACTCCGTGCGGTGAAGTATGGCCTGTTTGGCCCCAAATAGAGCATTGAGACCGCGTGCGAATTAATAACTGAATTGTCAGAGTTTGGCGCTATACCGTCGAGTGCGACATATTTCTATTAAGTCAGTAATAGTCTATTTGTGTATAGTGTATCGTGCGGCTAAAGTTCTACAGTGACCAGCATCACCAACGCTTCCTCGTACCAGCTAGAGTGCTTATCCAGGCTGGGCTGCTTTCATGGCGCTTTCACCCGAGGAGACCTAGACGAGAACCGTGTGGACATGTACACTGGATTAATCTACCCGACGACTACATAGCCCTTTGCGGCTGGATTATATTTGTTTTGGTCCTGTGATTTATGGAACGGAGAATCGCCGACGCCTACACGTGTTGGATTTACCCTGTGAGGAGACCAGTCGAGTCTGCGCCTCAGAGAGCCTGGGGCCGGCTAGCTTTCTTCACTGTGGAGCGACAGTCTACGGAGAACAGCTGTATTCGTCTGTGGATCAAGAGACTATTGCACCGTCTCCTGTACTTGGAGTCTCCTTAGTCATCGTTGACCAGACTCTCTACTACCGACAGATCCTCTACCCCTGCTGGCTTACAACCGGGGGGACCCTTCCAGTATCTCCCGCTATATATTACTAGTGTACCATAGATATAATTCCCTAAGATTCAGGTTGTATAATTACCTCCTGCGTAACCAGAGAATGGACATTCATTATTGATTTGCCTACGCACATTCCTTTGCCTTATAAGCGCATCCAAAGTAAAATACAGAGAAGTATATTATGTACCTTTTGCTGCAATAAATACTTGATTACACCTTTGTGTGGAACCGATTCATTGTGGGAAGTGTTCATCATATTTATATATCATGTACTGTATGGCCAGTAATTAAAGTACATAAAGCGGTAGTGGTTTAATGATACCATACTTATCAATACAGTCAGGGAATTGTACCCCTCAGTTACAGTAACGGACACAATATTTCTGAAAATATGGCTTGGGTTTAAGAGATTAAAAGTATAATCTGTAATGTTCTTAAACAGTGACTTCTAGGCAAAAGAGCCCTGCTTGATACTGCACTTAGATTACCTTTCTTTGATGTTTGGGTTGGAAGAGTGAGTTGAAGGGGTTGTTATTGTCTGTATGTATTCAGCATGAATAATGCTACTGTATTGGTCACACTAACTACCCCCATTCAGCCTTAGTACTTTAATTGTTCCCTGCTATATACATGTTTATAGGGTACTTCAGTCTTATCATATTGACTTTTCAATTGCAAACCTATCATGAAGTGGATGTGGCCACTGTATCTCACTTGCTATACAAATGCTTATTACGTATGACTGGCCATTGGCTCTGGTATTTCCATTGTCACTGTATAGTTTAATGTGTAAATTGTTTGGGGGTAGGCAGGGAGGGGCACTGGGGTGCAGAGTCAAATAAAAATGTCAATATTTTGAAATATATTGTGAATTACATTAACCAATATAAAATACATCATGTCAACATTTGATGTTTTGAAAATCTTGAAATCACACATGTAAAACAATATGACATCACCTGACAAATGTTTTTGTAATCCAAGAATGGCAGTTTGTCAACAGCCAACTGATGGTCAATAATAAAACGTTGATTCTTGTTTCTCACGTTAAACGTGAGCACTAGTCTTAGTTTAGTCTGATTTTAATTTGTATGCTTCGACTCTATGTTTGACATGGAATAAATAAAATCAATACATTTCCTAAAGACACATAATTAAAAGTCCCATTGAGGATTATGTCTGATTTGGAACCTGAAATATGGCAATTTAATTATATTTTCAATATTTAAAAAAAAAAAAAAAAATTGGGATAAATGATAACCCAGTAGGCTATCTTGTAAGAGAGAGAGAAGATTTAAATAATTTAATAATAAATAAGTACAATATGTATAAATATAACTCAAATATATACAAGTGCATATACAGTGAGTATACAAAGTGTAGTCTTGGATGAGCAGAGGAGGAAATATCAGTTTGATGGAGGAGGTGTCTATTGTTCTTCTTATTGGCAGTTCCAATCAGATAATGTTAGCATTATTTTCCTTCAGTTCATTACAATTGACTCAGACACAATATTTCTGAAAATGTGGCTCAGGCTTAAGAGGTTAAAAGTATAATCTGTAATGTTATTAAACATTGATCTCTAGGCAAAAGAGCCCTGCTTGATACTACACTTAGATTACTTTTCTCAGAAGTGTGGGTTGGAAGAGAGTGGGAGTTGAAGGGGTTGTTATTACCTGTATGTATTCACCATGAATAATGTTACTGTATTTGTCACACTAACTACCCCCCTTCAGCCTGAGTACTTTAATTGTTCCCTGCTATATATATACATAAATGTTTATAGGGTACTTCAGTCTCATAATATTGACTTTTCAATTGGAAATCTATCATGGGATGGCCGTGGCCAAGCAAGACAGTCAGGTATGCATATCTCATTAGTGGCTTGCTACTATCTTGGTTCTGAACATGGTCTGGGGACCACCAGGGGTCCTTGAGGTTTTTCCAGAACAATGAAGAATAGTTTAATTTCACTATTGTTCCAAGCAGATAATGTTAGCATTATTTTCCTTTTGTTCATTACAATTTACTCAAGCATAGTAACAGACACAATATTTCTGAAAATATGGCTCGGCTTAAAAGGTTAAAAGTATAATCTGTAATGTTATTATACATTGACCTCTAGGCAAAAGAGCCCTGCTTGATACTGCACTTAAATTACTTTTATCAGATGTGTTAGTTGGAAGAGAATGGGAGTTGAAGGGGTTGTTATTGTCTGTATTCAACATGAATAATGCTACTGTATTTGTCACAATAACTACCCCCATTCAGCCTTGGTACTTTAATTGTTCCCTGCTATATACATGTTTATAGGGTACTTCAGTCTCATAATATTGACTTAATAATTAATAATTTTTGAAACTTTGACATTTTTACTAATGTACCTGTTGAAACTTTGTGACAGTTGTACTAATGTACTTGTAAAACGTATATCGGTTGGTTCTAAAGACAAACACCGACTTCTAAAGAGTGGAACATGGCGTGTTTTGCTGTGTCTAAAACAGTCAACTTTGAATGGAAGTTTGTATATTTTTATTATTCTATGTGTTGTTTATTTCCTCTTTGTGTGAGTAAACACCAAGCTAACATCCTCGTATGTGTGACATACTTGGTGAATAAACCTTCTGGTTCTGACACTTGCTCCTTTAAGCTAGCCTTCACTCCTTATCTCTATTATGGAAAGTGATGGTTATGATTTTCTATTTACTATGTTGTTGTTGATGGTAGTCCTTTCTCAGCACAAATCATACAGTTCTTCATTCTAGCTCTGACTACTTAGCCACCAACCAATGCAATGTCAATGGGGTCAAGCTCCTGTCTGTACAAGCTGACTGAAGCTCACTGAAATCTACTTTGTCTGCACTGTGGAGTAGATTTCAGTTGTCTTCAGTCAGCTTGTATCGAAAGTAGCTTGACCACATTGGTGTGTGGCTAACTAGCCAGAGCTAGTAGGAACAGCTTTGATTTTGTTGAGAAAGAACTCACTCTACTGATTCAACATCATCATTATGATTCAACATCATCAATAATAAGTAAGAAATTAGGGAGAGAGAAGCTGCCTATTCTTAGTAGGCCCTACACAATGGTGGAACAAACTTCCCACCACAGTTAGGACAGCAGAAACCTGACCAATCTTTTGCAGTCGACTAAAAACACACTTCTTTAATCAATATCTGAAATAAATGAATAAATAACCGGCTTAATGAATAATTACCAGTCAAACACATGGTTCCTACTAAAACGCTCATTGGTTGTTTGGTCTTGTAACCCGATATTGGAAGCTCGTAATAGGTCAAGTAGGGTGTCAAGCGGCGGCCATTTTAGCTTTCCAACAATGTGTTGGTTGATCGGCAAAAACACAGCCCGAAGCCGACAGACGACAAGGGCAAATTGCTCTGACGTGCGCACACATGTGTGACGGCCCGCCCTTGGGCCATCCAATGGATAATATGTAGCCTACTTTTTTTTTTTTATATAAAATATTTTTATTTATTTAAATTTGTATACACAAAACAAGACAAACACAATACAGTAATAATAAGACCTCACAATACCACAATAATAATAACAATAATGACATTAGCAATAATAAAAATACTAAATACAGAACATAAAAAATCAACTTATACTATTACAGACAAACTATTACCACAAAATACACCACAAAAGACATATGTACATTTGTATACCCATACATTATTGAGTTGTGAGCCTTGTACACATACAATTAAATTTACAAAAACCTGCCATTTGACTATCAATAAAGTTGACATGTAATCTCTTGAATCACTGAACTATTTACATGTGTTACGGTCCAACTGGTAGAGAGTTTGAGCTGGGTATTTGTAGACGGATGATTAGTTGATAGCTGGCAGCCATGGATGCTTGGGGCCTGACTCCACACCAGGTTCCAATCCTGTAATTGCCACTCATACTCACACACAGATGGCGAGGAACTAGGAGACAGGGGACATGACAACATGTTGGAGAGCTTGAATGTCAACCTCTGCTGGTAGACAACTAGATTATGTTGTAACTGACAACGTTTTAGTAAACCAACAATGAGAGACCAACTGAAACTGTGTATAGTTCTGATAATTTAACGGAAGAAGAAAGGGAAGGGAGAGAGTTAACAGTGGATAGGTTTGGAGGAAATGTAGAATTTGGTGAAGATGGAGAGGATAGGGTATTAAATACAACATTTACAGTGCATGAAATGAATAGAGCTCTAAGGAAAGTAGGGAAAACAACGCCAGGTAGAGACAGTATTTGTTACTCTATGTTGGAGAAATTGAGTGATATATCCAAAGAAGTGGTACTGAGGTTGTTTAATAAAGTATGGTCTGAAGGGGAGATTCCTGAAGTGTGGAAGCAGTCAGTCATCATTCCAATTAGAAAGCCTGGTAAGGATGCAAAATACCCTATAGTAATTATAGGCCCATAGCATTAACATCTCAAATGGGGAAGCTGATGGAAAGAATGATTAATGACAGACTGGTATACTGGCTGGAAACGAGAGGATTATTGTCTAGTTATAAGTGGATTTAGGAAAGGGAGAGGGACGATGGACCCTGCTGTTGCTCTTGAAGACGCCATTAGGAAAGCACAGTTAAATAAGGAGTCAGTTATTGCTGTGTTTTTTTTATATTGAAAAGGCCTATGATATGGTTTGGAGACAGGGCCTTAATTATTATTAAGCTTCATCAAATGGGAATCAAAGGTAGAATGCTTAAATAGATAAATAATTTTCTGTCTGATAGGAATATAGTGGTAAGAATTAATGGTGTGTTTAGTAAGGAATATATAGTTGAGAATGGTACTCCACAAGGAAGTATTATTAGTCCAGTGATATTTGCGATAATGATTAATGATGTTTTTAAGAACTTGGAAGGATCCATTAAGGTAGCACTGTTTGCAGATGATGGGGCTATATGGAAAAGGGGGAGGAATCTCAACTATATAGTACGTAAAATGCAAGAAGCAGTAAATGAGGTAAAAAGGTGGTTGCTAGAGTGGGGTTTTAGATTGTCAATTGACAAAACAAAAACAATATTTTTCTCAAAGAGAAGTATTCCCCAAGAGCTAAATATATCAATTGGTGATCAAATCTTGGAAAGGGTAGAACAGTTTAAATATCTTGGTGTGTGGTTTGATAAAAGACTAACATGGTCTTTACATATAAGTAAGATGGTAGACAAATGCAAAAAAGTACTGAATGTGATGAGATGTTTGAGAGGGCTGGATTGGGGAGCTAGTAGAAATGCGATGAGAACAATCTATATTAGCCTCATCAGATCACTAATAGATTATGGTTGTATTATTTATAGGTCTGCAGCAAAAACTAATTTAAATAAATTGGATGTAATCCAGAGTAAAGCGTTGAGATTGTGTTGTGGGGCTATGAAAACTACGTCAGTTGCAGCACTCCAAGTGGAGATGGGAGAAATGCCCCTGCATATTAGAAGAGATCAGTTGGCACTAGTGTATTGGGCCAATCTTAGAGGTCATAAGGATGATCATATTAGCAAAAATTTACTAGTGCAGTGCCAGGAAAAAGAGAAGGCGCAGCTAGAAAGTTTTGGGTGGATTATATAATCAAAAGTAGGGCTGTCAGTTTATCGCGTTAATTAGATTAATTAATTACACAGCAAATTATCGCGTTATGAAAATTAACTCAAAATTAATTACAAATTTTTTTTTTTTTTTATATAATATTTTTCTCATTCATTCCATAATAATGTAGAATACACATTTACAGACTTTTTTTTATTTTTTAATATGTCCATTTGCATGTTCTTGGTATCTGATTCTAGGGAGATCTATCTCAGGGAATGTATTCCCAGTGTCAGAAATACTGTGGGCTAGATCCACAAAGAATGGATTCCCTGGTCTGCATCCCCTTAACAATTGTGTGCCGTACTGTATTGTACCCATTCTGCAATCTGTTAATAACATTTTCATTCAATCAATCAATCTGCGCGGTGATTGATTGAATGAAAATTTTATTTTGAGTAAATTGTAATGAACCAAATGAGAATATCAATACATTTTTTTGTATCTTTGACTGTGAATAACACCATGCTCAAATTGACCAGACCTGAAAAATCTAAGCAAATTAATAGATGGAAGATGATTAAACAGAAGGTTTTGTAGATACAGTACTGAATTCTGCCATCCGGACACATGCAATTTGAAATATGATTATATAATATAGAATATCAGGCATAAAATGGTTATGCGATTAAAATGCGATTAATTAGATTAATTAATTACAAATCCTGTAATTAATTAGATTAATTTTAATCGCCTGACAGCACTAATCAAAAGCTAGAGAGATGGGCATTCTGGAAATGAGTGTGTGTCCAACAGTCTGTTTCCCAGCAGTTCCTCTGTGGTTGATGGGTACCCCTGTTGTTGATATAGACCTATTGGAGTTAAAGGAGAGAGAGGAAATGAGCAGTCATATGGTGGAGAGTCATATCAGGTTAAAATATGGAGAAAGACTGGTGGCTTATACACATGCGTCTAAGATGGAGTCAAGCAGAGTGGGTGCGGCATTTACAATCCCAAGTCTTAGAATTTCAAAAAAAGAGAGATTGAGTGACAGTCTAGCAGTATATACAGCAGAACTAGTAGCTATAATGATAGCGTTATCATGGATAGAGGAGAATAGGCCTAAGAGTGAGGTTTTAATTGCGTCAGACTCAATGTCTTCCTTGATAAGTATTCAAGATGTTGTGTCCCAGTCAAGGCTGGACATTGTGCTGGAAATAGTGCAGATGGTAGACAGACTTCGGCGCTCAGGTATCATGGTTGCCTTTTTGTGGGTTCCGGCCCATATAGGAGTTTGAGGGAATGAGTTGGCGGATAAGTTGGCCAAAAAAGCTTGTGAATTTCCTAGAGTTACAATGAATATACAGAGTAGTAAGGCTGAAATCCAAAGTATAGTCAAACTAAAGGTTAAGGAAAAATGGAAAGTCATGTGGGATAATGAGAGGTTAGGGAGATGGTTTTATGGGGTGCAAAAAAGGGTGGGTTGGAGTAGGGCTACTAGTAGAAACAAGCAAGAAGAGGATGTGTTTACAAGAATGAGGTTGGGACATACAGGGTTGAACAGTACGTTAGTAAAGTTAAAAAAGCATATTAATGGACAATGTGAGTGCAGTGTTAGTCAAGAAACGGTAGAACATGTTGTAGAACAGTGTACATTATATCAAAGGCAAAGAACAGTTATTATTAGGAATTCGCAGAGGGAAAAGATAGCACTTAAAATAGTTGACATATTGCAAAGAAATTCTGGAGAAGTTTGTATGGCGAGTTTATTAAATTTTTTGAGAACAGGTTTATTTTATAGGATTTAGAACATCCAGATCCACACTCCTTATCAGTAGATGGCGGTAATGCTCATCGAAAGTGATTGCCAACCGCCAATAAAATAGAAAAGAAGAAGAAGACCAACTGAAACTAGAAAATGCAGCTGAAAGTAAGTGTTACTATATGTAACTGGTAGGACCCTGTGGCTTAGAGCAGACTGCTGTGGGAGGATATATGAGGAAGTGTGATCCAATGAGATTTCCCAAAGTCACGTTTGTCCATGTGGCCGTTGTTGAATCCTGTGGAAGAACTTGAGGTAGGAATAGTGTGCTTGCCTTTTGTTTATGGCTTTTTGTCAAACATTCAAGATCTATACACTCCTCATGTGGCTTCTATGATTTAGAATTTCAATTTACTGTTAAGCATGTATTCTAGACTTACCTGTTGGTGGAGCAGAATCAAGCAAACCATACGTCCTACTTACCTGGTGATACACTTACTTGTGAAATGCTTACCTGGTGATATACTTACCTGGTGATATACTTACCTGGTGATACACTTACCTGGTGATACACTTACCTAATGATGTACTTACCTGGTGAAATACTTACCTAATAATATACTTACCTGGTGATATACTTACCTGCATATACAGCAGAACCTAGTCAGGTAGGAAGTTAAACAAACGTTTTAGGTTGATCTATTTGTCTTTCCAAGTGTCTTTTTAATGATGTTTGCTTGTATGTATTGAATAATCAACTTATGCTTTTTAGAGTTACCTGTGATGCATCAGAAACCTGATCCGTGATCAGCAGAAAAGCCACTGTTTTTCCTCCATAGAAAACCCTCTTTTAATATGTTTTAGTTTGCGTTTTTAAGCACCCCCCCTTCCCAACCCAGTGTGTAATTTATATTTAAGTGTGCAGTGTATATTTAAGTGGATAGTATATTTAAGTGGGCAGTGTATAGCCCAGTGTGTATTTAATTGGGCAGTGTTTATGTGACAAGATACACCTAGTGTAAAAACAACTTGTAAGAGTAAAATTTCAAGATATAGAAAGTTAATTCATTGGTGGTTGAATGTCTTATGTCTGATTTGGAACCTGAAATATGGCAATTTAATTATATTTTCAATATTTAAAAAAAAAATTAATTGGGATAAATGATAACCCAGTAGGCTATCTTGTAAGAGAGAGAGAGAAGATTTAAATAATTTAATAATAAACAAGTACAATATGTATAAATATAACTCAAATATATACAAGTGCATATACAGTGAGTATACAAAGTGTAGTCTTGGATGAGCAGAGGAGGAAATATCAGTTTGATGGAGGAGGTGTCTATTGTTCTTCTTATTGGCAGTTCCAATCAGATAATGTTAGCATTATTTTCCTTCAGTTCATTACAATTGACTCAGACACAATATTTCTGAAAATGTGTCTCAGGCTTAAGAGTAAGTAAGTAAGTAAGTAAGTATTTATAAAGCACCTTTCATACATGTCATGTAGCTCAAAGTGCTGTACACAATTATAGGCATGTATAACGATAAAAGCAATAAAGTCACAGTGATCAGTTAAGATCAATGTTTAAAAAAAAAAATAATAATAATAATAATAGTAACGTAAAAATGAAAATAACGTAAAAACAGTAATTTGCTTACCAGTTTGGGAGAACAGGTCCGCACAAACATTTCCGCTCAGTGGCAACCGGAAGTGCACTAAACCAATGCACTTGTATGGTAGGTAGCAATGTTTAGCTCTTATAACGCTAGTGTAGTTACGTTTTTATCAGTGGTCATAGTTGGGTCCATAGTGCTTTACCAAGTCCCATGGATCCATCAGTGGCCGTGTATTGTGGTAGAAAGAAAGAAAAAGAAAAACGTATAAAGAAAACAGTCTAAAGTTTGAAAGTTTGGGAGGTCCGCAAAAACACGACCGTTCAGCTCAGAAGCTGAGGCGTGTCAAAAACTTTTGAAAAACTGGAGGCGTGTCTCCTATGTACCCGTTCCTTCATCTAAAAAGTTGGAAAGTTTGGGAGGTCCGCAAAAACACGACCGTTCAGCTCAGAAGCTGAGGCGTGTCAAAAACTTTTGAAAAACTGGAGGCGTGTCTCCTATGTACCCGTTCCTTCATCTAAAAAGTTGGGTCCACAAGGCTTATCCTAGCCTCATGGATCCATCAGGTTTTTCCAAGCCATAACTATTTGTAAGCTAGACTGTATAGGTACGTTTTTAATTTTCCTTTAAAAATGTGTATAGAGCTGGCGTTTCTGATGTGTGTTGGTAGTGTGTTCCATAGTTTTGGTGCATAGTTGGCAAATGCCATACTTCCTATCCTTTTTTGGTTTCTGGGCGTGTCTAGTAAACCTGTAGTGGATGACCGTAGCGTTCTTGAGGGCAGATAACTAACTAGGGAATTTGCTATGTATTTTGGGCCTTGCTCATTAAGAGCTTTATATGTTAGGAAAAGGACCTTAAAATCAATTCTATGAGTTATTGGAAGCCAGTGCAGAGTGGCCAGGACTGGAGTGATATGTTCTCTTCTCCTTGTATGAGTTAGTAATTGAGCTGCAGAGTTTTGGATAAGCTGAAGCTTCCCAATGGTTGCTTTGGGAAGACCAGTGAACAGTGCATTACAATAGTCAAGCCGACTTGATACAAAAGCATGAATAAGTTTCTCTGCATCCTTTTTATTTACGAAAGGTCTTACTTTCGCTATGTTTCTTAGGTGGAAGAATGACGTTTTCATGGCCTTATTTATATGAGACTTAAAGGTCAGGTCTGAGTCCAAGATGACACCTAGGCTTGTAACCTCAGTCTTTACATAGGATGACAGACTCCCTAGGTTTTTACAAAGCACTTCCCTTTTCACTTTTGGGCCGATCAATAGGATTTCGGTCTTGCTTTTGTTTAATTTTAGGATGTTATTGTTCATCCACTTGTTTATTGCTAACAGACAATTTGTAATGGACTGTATGGCTGTAGTGTTATTTGGTTCTGCGGAGATATATAGTTGTGTATCATCAGCATAACTATGGAAGCATACATTGTGGTCTCGAATGATGTCCCCGAGGGGCAGCATATATAGTGAGAAGAGTAATGGACCAAGGCAGCTTCCTTGTGCGACTCCAAAATTGCTGTCATGTTCCTCGGATACATTGTCTCCAAGCTTAACATAGAACCTTCTCCCCTTAATGTATGTTATGAGCCAATTTAGTACATGATCGGAAAAGCCAACCAGTCTTTCAAGACGACTGATCAAGATATTATGGTCAATCGTATCGAACGCTGCACTAAGGTCCAATAGGACAAGAATTGAGACTTTGCCAGCATCGGAGTTTAGCCTGAGGTCGCTAACTATTTTGGTAAGGGCAGTTTCAGTGCTGTGATTTGTTCTGAAACCTGATTGTAGTTCCTCCATGATGTTATTATCTTTGAGAAAGGAGTTTATTTGTACTGAGACTATCTTTTCTAATATCTTGCTGATAAATGGAAGGTTCGATATTGGCCTATAGCTTTTTAGTTCGTTTACATCTAAGTTTGTTTTCTTTAGTAGTGGTTTTACTACAGCCGTTTTAAATGCATCTGGAAAAGTGCCTGTTTGAAGAGACATATTTATGATTTCAAGGACATGATTTGAGACACTATCAAACACCCGCTTGAGAAATGCTGTTGGTATAGGATCGAGGCAGGAGGTGGCGGAATTACACTCAGAGACAATCTTACAGAGGTCAGGTAATGTAATACATGTGAATTCCCCCATAGTTATCTCAGGTGGGGTTTCACTCACAGCCAGATCTATATCAGCGGTAATGCTTGCTCTAATCAATGATATTTTTTCATTAAAGAAAACGGCGAACTCTTCACATTTTGTGGCTGATTGCTGCGGTATATGGGGGGGTGGTATGTTAATCAGCCGGTCAATGGTGGAAAAAAGTACCCTGGAGTTACCCATATTTTCTGAGATCATTTTGGAAAAATATTCCTTTCTCGCAAGTTGTATTGCCTTATTGTATGCGCCCATGGCGTCTTGGTATAAATTAAAGTGAGCTGTGAGTTTGAGTTTCCTCCATTTTCGCTCGGCTATCCTACATTTTCTCTTGTTATCTTTAACATTGGTTTTATTTAGCCATGGAGAGATTCTATCAGTTTTTACCTTTTTAACCTTTAGAGGGGCAACAGTTTCTAACACAGTTGACAAGGTGCTGTGGAAGTTTTGCACTTGCTGATTTAAGGAGGATTCACTGCATTGGTCATATGATTTCATCATACTAGAGAATTTTGCTTCAGCTCTAGCGTCCAGAAGCCTTCTGTGAACTAGGAATTCGCTTCTGGTCTTATGTAATATTAGGCTTGTACCATAGAACACACAATAATGGTCAGAAATTGGAATTTGTTTTACTGATATATTCTCAATGTTTAGCCCTGTTGTTATTAGTAGGTCCAGAGTGTTGCCATGTTGGTGGGTGGCCTCGTGAACATGTTGCATCAGTCCAAAACTGTCCAGTAGGTTCAGAAACTCACAACCCCTCGGGTCATCCTTTTTGTTGATATGAATGTTTAGATCTCCATTAAGAATGATTCTATCATACCTGGTAATGCAGATCGATATGAGTTCTGAAAATTCCTGTATGAAGAGTGGCGAGTACCTTGGTGGTCGATACAATGTCACACATATTACTGGCATTTCTGTTTTCAATACAATAGCAAGGTATTCAAATGATAAAAATGTTCCCAGGTCAATATCATTGCACACAAATTGAGTGGAGATGATTGCTGCTATTCCGCCTCCCCTCCCACTCTGTCTGTTTGATTGATAGAATTTAAAATTGGAAGGGCAGGTCTCAATCAGTGTTGCTACACCAGTGATATTGTCTAACCATGTCTCTACTAAAAACATACAATGTACACCATGTTTTACTATGAGTTCATTTATCAGAAATGATTTTTGTTTCAGCGCTCTAACGTTGAACAGTGCTAGTTTTAGCTGTACGGGTTCTGTAGTGGGGTGTGAGATAGTCTGTGGTTGAACACTGATATTGATAAGGTTAGATTTACATATGGGACGTGATAATGAGTAATTGATTAGTCTTTTGGTGATCAGAATCGGGATGACACTCAACGTGTTTTTTTGTAGTTTAGGCTGCTTCTGTATATAGTCTACAGAGCTAGATATGGTTGGTTGTGCCGTACTGTATTGTACCCATTCTGCAATCTGTTAATAACATTTTCATTCAATCAATCAATCTGCGCGGTGATTGATTGAATGAAAATTTTATTTTGAGTAAATTGTAATGAACCAAATGAGAATATCAATACATTTTTTTGTATCTTTGACTGTGAATAACACCATGCTCAAATTGACCAGACCTGAAAAATCTAAGCAAATTAATAGATGGAAGATGATTAAACAGAAGGTTTTGTAGATACAGTACTGAATTCTGCCATCCGGACACATGCAATTTGAAATATGATTATATAATATAGAATATCAGGCATAAAATGGTTATGCGATTAAAATGCGATTAATTAGATTAATTAATTACAAATCCTGTAATTAATTAGATTAATTTTAATCGCCTGACAGCACTAATCAAAAGCTAGAGAGATGGGCATTCTGGAAATGAGTGTGTGTCCAACAGTCTGTTTCCCAGCAGTTCCTCTGTGGTTGATGGGTACCCCTGTTGTTGATATAGACCTATTGGAGTTAAAGGAGAGAGAGGAAATGAGCAGTCATATGGTGGAGAGTCATATCAGGTTAAAATATGGAGAAAGACTGGTGGCTTATACACATGCGTCTAAGATGGAGTCAAGCAGAGTGGGTGCGGCATTTACAATCCCAAGTCTTAGAATTTCAAAAAAAGAGAGATTGAGTGACAGTCTAGCAGTATATACAGCAGAACTAGTAGCTATAATGATAGCGTTATCATGGATAGAGGAGAATAGGCCTAAGAGTGAGGTTTTAATTGCGTCAGACTCAATGTCTTCCTTGATAAGTATTCAAGATGTTGTGTCCCAGTCAAGGCTGGACATTGTGCTGGAAATAGTGCAGATGGTAGACAGACTTCGGCGCTCAGGTATCATGGTTGCCTTTTTGTGGGTTCCGGCCCATATAGGAGTTTGAGGGAATGAGTTGGCGGATAAGTTGGCCAAAAAAGCTTGTGAATTTCCTAGAGTTACAATGAATATACAGAGTAGTAAGGCTGAAATCCAAAGTATAGTCAAACTAAAGGTTAAGGAAAAATGGAAAGTCATGTGGGATAATGAGAGGTTAGGGAGATGGTTTTATGGGGTGCAAAAAAGGGTGGGTTGGAGTAGGGCTACTAGTAGAAACAAGCAAGAAGAGGATGTGTTTACAAGAATGAGGTTGGGACATACAGGGTTGAACAGTACGTTAGTAAAGTTAAAAAAGCATATTAATGGACAATGTGAGTGCAGTGTTAGTCAAGAAACGGTAGAACATGTTGTAGAACAGTGTACATTATATCAAAGGCAAAGAACAGTTATTATTAGGAATTCGCAGAGGGAAAAGATAGCACTTAAAATAGTTGACATATTGCAAAGAAATTCTGGAGAAGTTTGTATGGCGAGTTTATTAAATTTTTTGAGAACAGGTTTATTTTATAGGATTTAGAACATCCAGATCCACACTCCTTATCAGTAGATGGCGGTAATGCTCATCGAAAGTGATTGCCAACCGCCAATAAAATAGAAAAGAAGAAGAAGACCAACTGAAACTAGAAAATGCAGCTGAAAGTAAGTGTTACTATATGTAACTGGTAGGACCCTGTGGCTTAGAGCAGACTGCTGTGGGAGGATATATGAGGAAGTGTGATCCAATGAGATTTCCCAAAGTCACGTTTGTCCATGTGGCCGTTGTTGAATCCTGTGGAAGAACTTGAGGTAGGAATAGTGTGCTTGCCTTTTGTTTATGGCTTTTTGTCAAACATTCAAGATCTATACACTCCTCATGTGGCTTCTATGATTTAGAATTTCAATTTACTGTTAAGCATGTATTCTAGACTTACCTGTTGGTGGAGCAGAATCAAGCAAACCATACGTCCTACTTACCTGGTGATACACTTACTTGTGAAATGCTTACCTGGTGATATACTTACCTGGTGATATACTTACCTGGTGATACACTTACCTGGTGATACACTTACCTAATGATGTACTTACCTGGTGAAATACTTACCTAATAATATACTTACCTGGTGATATACTTACCTGCATATACAGCAGAACCTAGTCAGGTAGGAAGTTAAACAAACGTTTTAGGTTGATCTATTTGTCTTTCCAAGTGTCTTTTTAATGATGTTTGCTTGTATGTATTGAATAATCAACTTATGCTTTTTAGAGTTACCTGTGATGCATCAGAAACCTGATCCGTGATCAGCAGAAAAGCCACTGTTTTTCCTCCATAGAAAACCCTCTTTTAATATGTTTTAGTTTGCGTTTTTAAGCACCCCCCCTTCCCAACCCAGTGTGTAATTTATATTTAAGTGTGCAGTGTATATTTAAGTGGATAGTATATTTAAGTGGGCAGTGTATAGCCCAGTGTGTATTTAATTGGGCAGTGTTTATGTGACAAGATACACCTAGTGTAAAAACAACTTGTAAGAGTAAAATTTCAAGATATAGAAAGTTAATTCATTGGTGGTTGAATGTCTTATGTCTGATTTGGAACCTGAAATATGGCAATTTAATTATATTTTCAATATTTAAAAAAAAAATTAATTGGGATAAATGATAACCCAGTAGGCTATCTTGTAAGAGAGAGAGAGAAGATTTAAATAATTTAATAATAAACAAGTACAATATGTATAAATATAACTCAAATATATACAAGTGCATATACAGTGAGTATACAAAGTGTAGTCTTGGATGAGCAGAGGAGGAAATATCAGTTTGATGGAGGAGGTGTCTATTGTTCTTCTTATTGGCAGTTCCAATCAGATAATGTTAGCATTATTTTCCTTCAGTTCATTACAATTGACTCAGACACAATATTTCTGAAAATGTGTCTCAGGCTTAAGAGTAAGTAAGTAAGTAAGTAAGTATTTATAAAGCACCTTTCATACATGTCATGTAGCTCAAAGTGCTGTACACAATTATAGGCATGTATAACGATAAAAGCAATAAAGTCACAGTGATCAGTTAAGATCAATGTTTAAAAAAAAAAATAATAATAATAATAATAGTAACGTAAAAATGAAAATAACGTAAAAACAGTAATTTGCTTACCAGTTTGGGAGAACAGGTCCGCACAAACATTTCCGCTCAGTGGCAACCGGAAGTGCACTAAACCAATGCACTTGTATGGTAGGTAGCAATGTTTAGCTCTTATAACGCTAGTGTAGTTACGTTTTTATCAGTGGTCATAGTTGGGTCCATAGTGCTTTACCAAGTCCCATGGATCCATCAGTGGCCGTGTATTGTGGTAGAAAGAAAGAAAAAGAAAAACGTATAAAGAAAACAGTCTAAAGTTTGAAAGTTTGGGAGGTCCGCAAAAACACGACCGTTCAGCTCAGAAGCTGAGGCGTGTCAAAAACTTTTGAAAAACTGGAGGCGTGTCTCCTATGTACCCGTTCCTTCATCTAAAAAGTTGGAAAGTTTGGGAGGTCCGCAAAAACACGACCGTTCAGCTCAGAAGCTGAGGCGTGTCAAAAACTTTTGAAAAACTGGAGGCGTGTCTCCTATGTACCCGTTCCTTCATCTAAAAAGTTGGGTCCACAAGGCTTATCCTAGCCTCATGGATCCATCAGGTTTTTCCAAGCCATAACTATTTGTAAGCTAGACTGTATAGGTACGTTTTTAATTTTCCTTTAAAAATGTGTATAGAGCTGGCGTTTCTGATGTGTGTTGGTAGTGTGTTCCATAGTTTTGGTGCATAGTTGGCAAATGCCATACTTCCTATCCTTTTTTGGTTTCTGGGCGTGTCTAGTAAACCTGTAGTGGATGACCGTAGCGTTCTTGAGGGCAGATAACTAACTAGGGAATTTGCTATGTATTTTGGGCCTTGCTCATTAAGAGCTTTATATGTTAGGAAAAGGACCTTAAAATCAATTCTATGAGTTATTGGAAGCCAGTGCAGAGTGGCCAGGACTGGAGTGATATGTTCTCTTCTCCTTGTATGAGTTAGTAATTGAGCTGCAGAGTTTTGGATAAGCTGAAGCTTCCCAATGGTTGCTTTGGGAAGACCAGTGAACAGTGCATTACAATAGTCAAGCCGACTTGATACAAAAGCATGAATAAGTTTCTCTGCATCCTTTTTATTTACGAAAGGTCTTACTTTCGCTATGTTTCTTAGGTGGAAGAATGACGTTTTCATGGCCTTATTTATATGAGACTTAAAGGTCAGGTCTGAGTCCAAGATGACACCTAGGCTTGTAACCTCAGTCTTTACATAGGATGACAGACTCCCTAGGTTTTTACAAAGCACTTCCCTTTTCACTTTTGGGCCGATCAATAGGATTTCGGTCTTGCTTTTGTTTAATTTTAGGATGTTATTGTTCATCCACTTGTTTATTGCTAACAGACAATTTGTAATGGACTGTATGGCTGTAGTGTTATTTGGTTCTGCGGAGATATATAGTTGTGTATCATCAGCATAACTATGGAAGCATACATTGTGGTCTCGAATGATGTCCCCGAGGGGCAGCATATATAGTGAGAAGAGTAATGGACCAAGGCAGCTTCCTTGTGCGACTCCAAAATTGCTGTCATGTTCCTCGGATACATTGTCTCCAAGCTTAACATAGAACCTTCTCCCCTTAATGTATGTTATGAGCCAATTTAGTACATGATCGGAAAAGCCAACCAGTCTTTCAAGACGACTGATCAAGATATTATGGTCAATCGTATCGAACGCTGCACTAAGGTCCAATAGGACAAGAATTGAGACTTTGCCAGCATCGGAGTTTAGCCTGAGGTCGCTAACTATTTTGGTAAGGGCAGTTTCAGTGCTGTGATTTGTTCTGAAACCTGATTGTAGTTCCTCCATGATGTTATTATCTTTGAGAAAGGAGTTTATTTGTACTGAGACTATCTTTTCTAATATCTTGCTGATAAATGGAAGGTTCGATATTGGCCTATAGCTTTTTAGTTCGTTTACATCTAAGTTTGTTTTCTTTAGTAGTGGTTTTACTACAGCCGTTTTAAATGCATCTGGAAAAGTGCCTGTTTGAAGAGACATATTTATGATTTCAAGGACATGATTTGAGACACTATCAAACACCCGCTTGAGAAATGCTGTTGGTATAGGATCGAGGCAGGAGGTGGCGGAATTACACTCAGAGACAATCTTACAGAGGTCAGGTAATGTAATACATGTGAATTCCCCCATAGTTATCTCAGGTGGGGTTTCACTCACAGCCAGATCTATATCAGCGGTAATGCTTGCTCTAATCAATGATATTTTTTCATTAAAGAAAACGGCGAACTCTTCACATTTTGTGGCTGATTGCTGCGGTATATGGGGGGGTGGTATGTTAATCAGCCGGTCAATGGTGGAAAAAAGTACCCTGGAGTTACCCATATTTTCTGAGATCATTTTGGAAAAATATTCCTTTCTCGCAAGTTGTATTGCCTTATTGTATGCGCCCATGGCGTCTTGGTATAAATTAAAGTGAGCTGTGAGTTTGAGTTTCCTCCATTTTCGCTCGGCTATCCTACATTTTCTCTTGTTATCTTTAACATTGGTTTTATTTAGCCATGGAGAGATTCTATCAGTTTTTACCTTTTTAACCTTTAGAGGGGCAACAGTTTCTAACACAGTTGACAAGGTGCTGTGGAAGTTTTGCACTTGCTGATTTAAGGAGGATTCACTGCATTGGTCATATGATTTCATCATACTAGAGAATTTTGCTTCAGCTCTAGCGTCCAGAAGCCTTCTGTGAACTAGGAATTCGCTTCTGGTCTTATGTAATATTAGGCTTGTACCATAGAACACACAATAATGGTCAGAAATTGGAATTTGTTTTACTGATATATTCTCAATGTTTAGCCCTGTTGTTATTAGTAGGTCCAGAGTGTTGCCATGTTGGTGGGTGGCCTCGTGAACATGTTGCATCAGTCCAAAACTGTCCAGTAGGTTCAGAAACTCACAACCCCTCGGGTCATCCTTTTTGTTGATATGAATGTTTAGATCTCCATTAAGAATGATTCTATCATACCTGGTAATGCAGATCGATATGAGTTCTGAAAATTCCTGTATGAAGAGTGGCGAGTACCTTGGTGGTCGATACAATGTCACACATATTACTGGCATTTCTGTTTTCAATACAATAGCAAGGTATTCAAATGATAAAAATGTTCCCAGGTCAATATCATTGCACACAAATTGAGTGGAGATGATTGCTGCTATTCCGCCTCCCCTCCCACTCTGTCTGTTTGATTGATAGAATTTAAAATTGGAAGGGCAGGTCTCAATCAGTGTTGCTACACCAGTGATATTGTCTAACCATGTCTCTACTAAAAACATACAATGTACACCATGTTTTACTATGAGTTCATTTATCAGAAATGATTTTTGTTTCAGCGCTCTAACGTTGAACAGTGCTAGTTTTAGCTGTACGGGTTCTGTAGTGGGGTGTGAGATAGTCTGTGGTTGAACACTGATATTGATAAGGTTAGATTTACATATGGGACGTGATAATGAGTAATTGATTAGTCTTTTGGTGATCAGAATCGGGATGACACTCAACGTGTTTTTTTGTAGTTTAGGCTGCTTCTGTATATAGTCTACAGAGCTAGATATGGTTGGTTGTCAGGCCAGTGATGCTATACTTTGTATGACGTTAAAAGTATAATCTGTAATGTTATTAAACATTGATCTCTAGGCAAAAGAGCCCTGCTTGATACTACACTTAGATTACTTTTCTCAGAAGTGTGGGTTGGAAGAGAGTGGGAGTTGAAGGGGTTGTTATTACCTGTATGTATTCACCATGAATAATGTTACTGTATTTGTCACACTAACTACCCCCCTTCAGAGTACTTTAATTGTTCCCTGCTATATATATACATAAATGTTTATAGGGTACTTCAGTCTCATAATATTGACTTTTCAATTGGAAATCTATCATGGGATGGCCGTGGCCAAGCAAGACAGTCAGGTATGCATATCTCATTAGTGGCTTGCTACTATCTTGGTTCTGAACATGGTCTGGGGACCACCAGGGGTCCTTGAGGTTTTTCCAGAACAATGAAGAATAGTTTAATTTCACTATTGCATTGACTAAATGCAATGAGAGAATGTACAAGAGTATTATTCTGATCATGTGTTTCACTGTCTACTGTTATCTCCTCAAATACAGTAAATATACCCAACAGCATTGGGACTCATACCAAATACATTTCCTAAAGACACATAATGATTTGGAACCTGAAACATTCTATTTTCAATAAAGGAAGTGGGTTAAATGATAACCCAGTATGTTGTAAGAGAGAGAGAGGATTCAAATAATTAAAGTACAATATGTACAAATCTAACTAAAATATATGCAAGTGCAGATACTGTACAGATACATAGTGATTGTATAAAGTGTTGTCTTCCAAGATGATTGGAGGAGGAAATATCAGTTTGATGGAGGAGGTGTCTCTTGTTATTCTGATTGGCCAATCCGTTCCAAGCAGCTAAATGCTCAACTATTCTCTCTTGTATAAGAACAGGGCTGTTTTCCAGACTGAAGTACTCATCCAACCATAATGACTGGATAGTCTGCCGGTTGGCTCAAACACCTCTCTGTGGCAGAACACATTGTCTACTGGACCAAGACTTTCTACTAAAGACCATCTGGTCAGAGATCAGACTGTGGACACCACAACATCTGTAAGTACAACTATTTATTATATTGTTTTCTTGGTATTGCAGAGCCTCTCTTGTTTTCTGTTTTTTTGTCTGTGTTTCCAAGAAAACCAGTCTAGACATGCCTGAATGTCTGTTCTTTATTTGTCTTCAATATATGTAAGTTTATTTGTACAATGACCGGTACCACCACAATATTGCAGGCAACTGCCCAGTATTTTAAACTAAAGTTGACCTGTTTCAAACCCAATCTTGGAGCAGACCGACAGGCCCGGTACTGGGACGAAATTAATATCACGTCATAAATAGATCAATACAGTCTGTATTAATTAATGTTGTGTTTCTTTTTTTAAATGTAAAGAGTAAAGAACCTAACCCTATCAAACCGCAGTAAAAATGTTAGCATTATGTTCCTTTGGTTCATTACAATTTACTCAAGCATAGTAACGGACACAATATTTCTGAAAATATGGCTTGGGTTTAAGAGATTAAAAGTATAATCTGTAATGTTCTTAAACAGTGACTTCTAGGCAAAAGAGCCCTGCTTGATACTGCACTTAGATTACCTTTCTTTGATGTTTGGGTTGGAAGAGTGAGTTGAAGGGGTTGTTATTGTCTGTATGTATTCAGCATGAATAATGCTACTGTATTGGTCACACTAACTACCCCCATTCAGCCATACTACTTTAATTGTTCCCTGCTATATACATGTTTATAGGGTACTTCAGTCTTATCATATTGACTTTTCAATTGCAAACCTATCATGAAGTGGATGTGGCCACTGTATCTCACTTGCTATACAAATGCTTATTACGTATGACTGGCCATTGGCTCTGGTATTTCCATTGTCACTGTATAGTTTAATGTGTAAATTGTTTGGGGGTAGGCAGGGAGGGGCACTGGGGTGAATTACATTAACCAATATAAAATACATCATGTCAACATTTGATGTTTTGAAAATCTTGAAATCACACATGTAAAACAATATGACATCACCTGACAAATGTTTTTGTAATCCAAGAATGGCAGTTTGTCAACAGCCAACTGATGGTCAATAATAAAACGTTGATTCTTGTTTCTCACGTTAAACGTGAGCACTAGTCTTAGTTTAGTCTGATTTTAATTTGTATGCTTCGACTCTATGTTTGACATGGAATAAATAAAATCAATACATTTGCTAAAGACACATAATTAAAAGTCCCATTGAGGATTATGTCTGATTTGGAACCTGAAATATGGCAATTTAATTATATTTTCAATATTTAAAAAAAAGAAAAAAAAAAAAGAAAAAAAAAATTGGGATAAATGATAACCCAGTAGGCTATCTTGTAAGAGAGAGAGAGAAGATTTAAATAATTTAATAATAAATAAGTACAATATGTATAAATATAACTCAAATATATACAAGTGCATATACAGTGAGTATACAAAGTGTAGTCTTGGATGAGCAGAGGAGGAAATATCAGTTTGATGGAGGAGGTGTCTATTGTTCTTCTTATTGGCAGTTCCAATCAGATAATGTTAGCATTATTTTCCTTCAGTTCATTACAATTGACTCAGACACAATATTTCTGAAAATGTGGCTCAGGCTTAAGAGGTTAAAATTATAATCTGTAATGTTATTAAACATTGATCTCTAGGCAAAAGAGCCCTGCTTGATACTACACTTAGATTACTTTTCTCAGAAGTGTGGGTTGGAAGAGAGTGGGAGTTGAAGGGGTTGTTATTACCTGTATGTATTCACCATGAATAATGTTACTGTATTTGTCACACTAACTACCCCCCTTCAGCCTTAGTACTTTAATTGTTCCCTGCTATATATATATATATATATACATAAATGTTTATAGGGTACTTCAGTCTCATAATATTGACTTTTCAATTGGAAATCTATCATGGGATGGCCGTGGCCAAGCAAGACAGTCAGGTATGCATATTTCATTAGTGGCTTGCTACTATCTTGGTTCTGAACATGGTCTGGGGACCACCAGGGGTCCTTGAGGTTTTTCCAGAACAATGAAGAATAGTTCAATTTCACTATTGCATTGACTAAATGCAATGAGAGAATGCACAAGAGTATTATTCTGATCATGTGTTTCACTGTCTACTGTTATCTCCTCAAATACAGTAAATATACCCAACAGCATTGGGACTCATACCAAATACATTTCCTAAAGACACATAATGATTTGGAACCTGAAACATTCTATTTTCAATAAAGGAAGTGGGTTAAATGATAACCCAGTATGTTGTAAGAGAGAGAGGATTCAAATAATTAAAGTACAATATGTACAAATCTAACTAAAATATATGCAAGTGCAGATACTGTACAGATACATAGTGATTGTATAAAGTGTTGTCTTCCAAGATGATTGGAGGAGGAAATATCAGTTTGATGGAGGAGGTGTCTCTTGTTATTCTGATTGGCCAATCCGTTCCAAGCAGCTAAATGCTCAACTATTCTCTCTTGTGTAAGAACAGGGCTGTTTTCCAGACTGAAGTACTCATCAAACCATAATGACTGGATAGTCTGCCGGTTGGCTCAAACACCTCTGTGGCAGAACACATTGTCTACTGGACCAAGACTTTCTACTAAAGACCATCTGGTCAGAGATCAGACTGTGGACACCACAACATCTGTAAGTATAACTATTTATTAGATTGTTTTCTTGGTATTGCAGAGCCTCTCTTGTTTTCTGTTTTTTTGTGCCCTGTTTCCAAGAAAACCAGTCTAGACATGCCTGAATGTCTGTTCTTTATTTGTCTTCAATATATGTAAGTTTATTTGTACAATGACCGGTACCACCACAATATTGCAGGCAACTGCCCAGTATTTTAAACTAAAGTTGACCTGTTTCAAACCCAATCTTGGAGCAGACCGACAGGCCCGGTACTGGGACGAAATTAATATCACGTCATAAATAGATCAATACAGTCTGTATTAATTAATGTTGTGTTTCTTTTTTTAAATGTAAAGAGTAAAGAACCTAACCCTATCAAACCGCAGTAAAAATGTTAGCATTATGTTCCTTTGGTTCATTACAATTTACTCAAGCATAGTAACGGACACAATATTTCTGAAAATATGGCTTGGGTTTAAGAGATTAAAAGTATAATCTGTAATGTTCTTAAACAGTGACTTCTAGGCAAAAGAGCCCTGCTTGATACTACACTTAGAATTCTTTTCTCAGAAGTGTGGGTTGGAAGAGAGTGGGAGTTGAAGGGGTTGTTATTACCTGTATGTATTCACCATGAATAATGTTACTGTATTTGTCACACTAACTACCCCCCTTCAGCCTGAGTACTTTAATTGTTTTCTGCTATATATATACATAAATGTTTATAGGGTACTTCAGTCTCATAATATTGACTTTTCAATTGGAAATCTATCATGGGATGGCCGTGGCCAAGCAAGACAGTCAGGTATGCATATCTCATTAGTGGCTTGCTACTATCTTGGTTCTGAACATGGTCTGGATCAATACAGTCTGTATTAATTAATGTTGTGTTTCTCCTCCATCAAACTGATATTTCCTCCTCCAATCATCTTGGAAGACAACACTTTATACAATCACTATGTATCTGTACAGTATCTGCACTTGCATATATTTTAGTTAGATTTGTACATATTGTACTTTAATTATTTGAATCCTCTCTCTCTCTTACAACATACTGGGTTATCATTTAACCCACTTCCTTTATTGAAAATAGAATGTTTCAGGTTCCAAATCATTATGTGTCTTTAGGAAATGTATTTGGTATGAGTCCCAATGCTGTTGGGTATATTTACTGTATTTGAGGAGATAACAGTAGACAGTGAAACACATGATCAGAATAATACTCTTGTACATTCTCTCATTGCATTTAGTCAATGCAATAGTGAAATTAAACTATTCTTCATTGTTCTGGAAAAACCTCAAGGACCCCTGGTGGTCTCTTGTTATTCTGATTGGCCAATCCGTTCCAAGCAGCTAAATGCTCAACTATTCTCTCTTGTATAAGAACAGGGCTGTTTTCCAGACTGAAGTACTCATCCAACCATAATGACTGGATAGTCTGCCGGTTGGCTCAAACACCTCTCTGTGGCAGAACACATTGTCTACTGGACCAAGACTTTCTACTAAAGACCATCTGGTCAGAGATCAGACTGTGGACACCACAACATCTGTAAGTACAACTATTTATTAGATTGTTTTCTTGGTATTGCAGAGCCTCTCTTGTTTTCTGTTTTTTTGTCTGTGTTTCCAAGAAAACCAGTCTAGACATGCCTGAATGTCTGTTCTTTATTTGTCTTCAATATATGTAAGTTTATTTGTACAATGACCGGTACCACCACAATATTGCAGGCAACTGCCCAGTATTTTAAACTAAAGTTGACCTGTTTCAAACCCAATCTTGGAGCAGACCGACAGGCCCGGTACTGGGACGAAATTAATATCACGTCATAAATAGATCAATACAGTCTGTATTAATTAATGTTGTGTTTCTTTTTTTAAATGTAAAGAGTAAAGAACCTAACCCTATCAAACCGCAGTAAAAATGTTAGCATTATGTTCCTTTGGTTCATTACAATTTAGCCCTGCTTGATACTGCACTTAGATTACCTTTCTTTGATGTTTGGGTTGGAAGAGTGAGTTGAAGGGGTTGTTATTGTCTGTATGTATTCAGCATGAATAATGCTACTGTATTGGTCACACTAACTACCCCCATTCAGCCATACTACTTTAATTGTTCCCTGCTATATACATGTTTATAGGGTACTTCAGTCTTATCATATTGACTTTTCAATTGCAAACCTATCATGAAGTGGATGTGGCCACTGTATCTCACTTGCTATACAAATGCTTATTACGTATGACTGGCCATTGGCTCTGGTATTTCCATTGTCACTGTATAGTTTAATGGAAGTACTCATCCAACCATAATGACTGGATAGTCTGCCGGTTGGCTCAAACACCTCTCTGTGGCAGAACACATTGTCTACTGGACCAAGACTTTCTACTAAAGACCATCTGGTCAGAGATCAGACTGTGGACACCACAACATCTGTAAGTACAACTATTTATTAGATTGTTTTCTTGGTATTGCAGAGCCTCTCTTGTTTTCTGTTTTTTTGTCTGTGTTTCCAAGAAAACCAGTCTAGACATGCCTGAATGTCTGTTCTTTATTTGTCTTCAATATATGTAAGTTTATTTGTACAATGACCGGTACCACCACAATATTGCAGGCAACTGCCCAGTATTTTAAACTAAAGTTGACCTGTTTCAAACCCAATCTTGGAGCAGACCGACAGGCCCGGTACTGGGACGAAATTAATATCACGTCATAAATAGATCAATACAGTCTGTATTAATTAATGTTGTGTTTCTTTTTTTAAATGTAAAGAGTAAAGAACCTAACCCTATCAAACCGCAGTAAAAATGTTAGCATTATGTTCCTTTGGTTCATTACAATTTACTCAAGCATAGTAACGGACACAATATTTCTGAAAATATGTCTTGGGTTTAAGAGATTAAAAGTATAATCTGTAATGTTCTTAAACAGTGACTTCTAGGCAAAAGAGCCCTGCTTGATACTGCACTTAGATTACCTTTCTTTGATGTTTGGGTTGGAAGAGTGAGTTGAAGGGGTTGTTATTGTCTGTATGTATTCAGCATGAATAATGCTACTGTATTGGTCACACTAACTACCCCCATTCAGCCATACTACTTTAATTGTTCCCTGCTATATACATGTTTATAGGGTACTTCAGTCTTATCATATTGACTTTTCAATTGCAAACCTATCATGAAGTGGATGTGGCCACTGTATCTCACTTGCTATACAAATGCTTATTACGTATGACTGGCCATTGGCTCTGGTATTTCCATTGTCACTGTATAGTTTAATGTGTAAATTGTTTGGGGGTAGGCAGGGAGGGGCACTGGGGTGAATTACATTAACCAATATAAAATACATCATGTCAACATTTGATGTTTTGAAAATCTTGAAATCACACATGTAAAACAATATGACATCACCTGACAAATGTTTTTGTAATCCAAGAATGGCAGTTTGTCAACAGCCAACTGATGGTCAATAATAAAACGTTGATTCTTGTTTCTCACGTTAAACGTGAGCACTAGTCTTAGTTTAGTCTGATTTTAATTTGTATGCTTCGACTCTATGTTTGACATGGAATAAATAAAATCAATACATTTGCTAAAGACACATAATTAAAAGTCCCATTGAGGATTATGAGATTTGGAACCTGAAATATGGCAATTTAATTATATTTTCAATATTTAAAAAAAAATAAAATAAATTGGGATAAATGATAACCCAGTAGGCTATCTTGTAAGAGAGAGAGAGAAGATTTAAATAATTTAATAATAAATAAGTACAATATGTATAAATATAACTCAAATATATACAAGTGCATATACAGTGAGTATACAAAGTGTAGTCTTGGATGAGCAGAGGAGGAAATATCAGTTTGATGGAGGAGGTGTCTATTGTTCTTCTTATTGGCAGTTCCAATCAGATAATGTTAGCATTATTTTCCTTCAGTTCATTACAATTGACTCAGACACAATATTTCTGAAAATGTGGCTCAGGCTTAAGAGGTTAAAAGTATAATCTGTAATGTTATTAAACATAGATCTCTAGGCAAAAGAGCCCTGCTTGATACTACACTTAGATTACTTTTCTCAGAAGTGTGGGTTGGAAGAGAGTGGGAGTTGAAGGGGTTGTTATTACCTGTATGTATTCACCATGAATAATGTTACTGTATTTGTCACACTAACTACCCCCCTTCAGCCTTAGTACTTTAATTGTTCCCTGCTATATATATATATATATATACATAAATGTTTATAGGGTACTTCAGTCTCATAATATTGACTTTTCAATTGGAAATCTATCATGGGATGGCCGTGGCCAAGCAAGACAGTCAGGTATGCATATTTCATTAGTGGCTTGCTACTATCTTGGTTCTGAACATGGTCTGGGGACCACCAGGGGTCCTTGAGGTTTTTCCAGAACAATGAAGAATAGTTCAATTTCACTATTGCATTGACTAAATGCAATGAGAGAATGCACAAGAGTATTATTCTGATCATGTGTTTCACTGTCTACTGTTATCTCCTCAAATACAGTAAATATACCCAACAGCATTGGGACTCATACCAAATACATTTCCTAAAGACACATAATGATTTGGAACCTGAAACATTCTATTTTCAATAAAGGAAGTGGGTTAAATGATAACCCAGTATGTTGTAAGAGAGAGAGGATTCAAATAATTAAAGTACAATATGTACAAATCTAACTAAAATATATGCAAGTGCAGATACTGTACAGATACATAGTGATTGTATAAAGTGTTGTCTTCCAAGATGATTGGAGGAGGAAATATCAGTTTGATGGAGGAGGTGTCTCTTGTTATTCTGATTGGCCAATCCGTTCCAAGCAGCTAAATGCTCAACTATTCTCTCTTGTATAAGAACAGGGCTGTTTTCCAGACTGAAGTACTCATCAAACCATAATGACTGGATAGTCTGCCGGTTGGCTCAAACACCTCTCTGTGGCAGAACACATTGTCTACTGGACCAAGACTTTCTACTAAAGACCATCTGGTCAGAGATCAGACTGTGGACACCACAACATCTGTAAGTACAACTATTTATTAGATTGTTTTCTTGGTATTGCAGAGCCTCTCTTGTTTTCTGTTTTTTTGTCTGTGTTTCCAAGAAAACCAGTCTAGACATGCCTGAATGTCTGTTCTTTATTTGTCTTCAATATATGTAAGTTTATTTGTACAATGACCGGTACCACCACAATATTGCAGGCAACTGCCCAGTATTTTAAACTAAAGTTGACCTGTTTCAAACCCAATCTTGGAGCAGACCGACAGGCCCGGTACTGGGACGAAATTAATATCACGTCATAAATAGATCAATACAGTCTGTATTAATTAATGTTGTGTTTCTTTTTTTAAATGTAAAGAGTAAATAACCTAACCCTATCAAACCGCAGTAAAAATGTTAGCATTATGTTCCTTTGGTTCATTACAATTTACTCAAGCATAGTAACGGACACAATATTTCTGAAAATATGGCTTGGGTTTAAGAGATTAAAAGTATAATCTGTAATGTTCTTAAACAGTGACTTCTAGGCAAAAGAGCCCTGCTTGATACTACACTTAGAATTCTTTTCTCAGAAGTGTGGGTTGGAAGAGAGTGGGAGTTGAAGGGGTTGTTATTACCTGTATGTATTCACCATGAATAATGTTACTGTATTTGTCACACTAACTACCCCCCTTCAGCCTGAGTACTTTAATTGTTTTCTGCTATATATATACATAAATGTTTATAGGGTACTTCAGTCTCATAATATTGACTTTTCAATTGGAAATCTATCATGGGATGGCCGTGGCCAAGCAAGACAGTCAGGTATGCATATCTCATTAGTGGCTTGCTACTATCTTGGTTCTGAACATGGTCTGGATCAATACAGTCTGTATTAATTAATGTTGTGTTTCTCCTCCATCAAACTGATATTTCCTCCTCCAATCATCTTGGAAGACAACACTTTATACAATCACTATGTATCTGTACAGTATCTGCACTTGCATATATTTTAGTTAGATTTGTACATATTGTACTTTAATTATTTGAATCCTCTCTCTCTCTTACAACATACTGGGTTATCATTTAACCCACTTCCTTTATTGAAAATAGAATGTTTCAGGTTCCAAATCATTATGTGTCTTTAGGAAATGTATTTGGTATGAGTCCCAATGCTGTTGGGTATATTTACTGTATTTGAGGAGATAACAGTAGACAGTGAAACACATGATCAGAATAATACTCTTGTACATTCTCTCATTGCATTTAGTCAATGCAATAGTGAAATTAAACTATTCTTCATTGTTCTGGAAAAACCTCAAGGACCCCTGGTGGTCTCTTGTTATTCTGATTGGCCAATCCGTTCCAAGCAGCTAAATGCTCAACTATTCTCTCTTGTATAAGAACAGGGCTGTTTTCCAGACTGAAGTACTCATCCAACCATAATGACTGGATAGTCTGCCGGTTGGCTCAAACACCTCTCTGTGGCAGAACACATTGTCTACTGGACCAAGACTTTCTACTAAAGACCATCTGGTCAGAGATCAGACTGTGGACACCACAACATCTGTAAGTACAACTATTTATTAGATTGTTTTCTTGGTATTGCAGAGCCTCTCTTGTTTTCTGTTTTTTTGTCTGTGTTTCCAAGAAAACCAGTCTAGACATGCCTGAATGTCTGTTCTTTATTTGTCTTCAATATATGTAAGTTTATTTGTACAATGACCGGTACCACCACAATATTGCAGGCAACTGCCCAGTATTTTAAACTAAAGTTGACCTGTTTCAAACCCAATCTTGGAGCAGACCGACAGGCCCGGTACTGGGACGAAATTAATATCACGTCATAAATAGATCAATACAGTCTGTATTAATTAATGTTGTGTTTCTTTTTTTAAATGTAAAGAGTAAAGAACCTAACCCTATCAAACCGCAGTAAAAATGTTAGCATTATGTTCCTTTGGTTCATTACAATTTAGCCCTGCTTGATACTGCACTTAGATTACCTTTCTTTGATGTTTGGGTTGGAAGAGTGAGTTGAAGGGGTTGTTATTGTCTGTATGTATTCAGCATGAATAATGCTACTGTATTGGTCACACTAACTACCCCCATTCAGCCATACTACTTTAATTGTTCCCTGCTATATACATGTTTATAGGGTACTTCAGTCTTATCATATTGACTTTTCAATTGCAAACCTATCATGAAGTGGATGTGGCCACTGTATCTCACTTGCTATACAAATGCTTATTACGTATGACTGGCCATTGGCTCTGGTATTTCCATTGTCACTGTATAGTTTAATGGAAGTACTCATCCAACCATAATGACTGGATAGTCTGCCGGTTGGCTCAAACACCTCTCTGTGGCAGAACACATTGTCTACTGGACCAAGACTTTCTACTAAAGACCATCTGGTCAGAGATCAGACTGTGGACACCACAACATCTGTAAGTACAACTATTTATTAGATTGTTTTCTTGGTATTGCAGAGCCTCTCTTGTTTTCTGTTTTTTTGTCTGTGTTTCCAAGAAAACCAGTCTAGACATGCCTGAATGTCTGTTCTTTATTTGTCTTCAATATATGTAAGTTTATTTGTACAATGACCGGTACCACCACAATATTGCAGGCAACTGCCCAGTATTTTAAACTAAAGTTGACCTGTTTCAAACCCAATCTTGGAGCAGACCGACAGGCCCGGTACTGGGACGAAATTAATATCACGTCATAAATAGATCAATACAGTCTGTATTAATTAATGTTGTGTTTCTTTTTTTAAATGTAAAGAGTAAAGAACCTAACCCTATCAAACCGCAGTAAAAATGTTAGCATTATGTTCCTTTGGTTCATTACAATTTACTCAAGCATAGTAACGGACACAATATTTCTGAAAATATGTCTTGGGTTTAAGAGATTAAAAGTATAATCTGTAATGTTCTTAAACAGTGACTTCTAGGCAAAAGAGCCCTGCTTGATACTACACTTAGAATACTTTTCTCAGAAGTGTGGGTTGGAAGAGAGTGGGAGTTGAAGGGGTTGTTATTACCTGTATGTATTCACCATGAATAATGTTACTGTATTTGTCACACTAACTACCCCCCTTCAGCCTGAGTACTTTAATTGTTTTCTGCTATATATATACATAAATGTTTATAGGGTACTTCAGTCTCATAATATTGACTTTTCAATTGGAAATCTATCATGGGATGGCCGTGGCCAAGCAAGACAGTCAGGTATGCATATCTCATTAGTGGCTTGCTACTATCTTGGTTCTGAACATGGTCTGGATCAATACAGTCTGTATTAATTAATGTTGTGTTTCTCCTCCATCAAACTGATATTTCCTCCTCCAATCATCTTGGAAGACAACACTTTATACAATCACTATGTATCTGTACAGTATCTGCACTTGCATATATTTTAGTTAGATTTGTACATATTGTACTTTAATTATTTGAATCCTCTCTCTCTCTTACAACATACTGGGTTATCATTTAACCCACTTCCTTTATTGAAAATAGAATGTTTCAGGTTCCAAATCATTATGTGTCTTTAGGAAATGTATTTGGTATGAGTCCCAATGCTGTTGGGTATATTTACTGTATTTGAGGAGATAACAGTAGACAGTGAAACACATGATCAGAATAATACTCTTGTACATTCTCTCATTGCATTTAGTCAATGCAATAGTGAAATTAAACTATTCTTCATTGTTCTGGAAAAACCTCAAGGACCCCTGGTGGTCTCTTGTTATTCTGATTGGCCAATCCGTTCCAAGCAGCTAAATGCTCAACTATTCTCTCTTGTATAAGAACAGGGCTGTTTTCCAGACTGAAGTACTCATCCAACCATAATGACTGGATAGTCTGCCGGTTGGCTCAAACACCTCTCTGTGGCAGAACACATTGTCTACTGGACCAAGACTTTCTACTAAAGACCATCTGGTCAGAGATCAGACTGTGGACACCACAACATCTGTAAGTACAACTATTTATTAGATTGTTTTCTTGGTATTGCAGAGCCTCTCTTGTTTTCTGTTTTTTTGTCTGTGTTTCCAAGAAAACCAGTCTAGACATGCCTGAATGTCTGTTCTTTATTTGTCTTCAATATATGTAAGTTTATTTGTACAATGACCGGTACCACCACAATATTGCAGGCAACTGCCCAGTATTTTAAACTAAAGTTGACCTGTTTCAAACCCAATCTTGGAGCAGACCGACAGGCCCGGTACTGGGACGAAATTAATATCACGTCATAAATAGATCAATACAGTCTGTATTAATTAATGTTGTGTTTCTTTTTTTAAATGTAAAGAGTAAAGAACCTAACCCTATCAAACCGCAGTAAAAATTTTAGCATTATGTTCCTTTGGTTCATTACAATTTAGCCCTGCTTGATACTGCACTTAGATTACCTTTCTTTGATGTTTGGGTTGGAAGAGTGAGTTGAAGGGGTTGTTATTGTCTGTATGTATTCAGCATGAATAATGCTACTGTATTGGTCACACTAACTACCCCCATTCAGCCATACTACTTTAATTGTTCCCTGCTATATACATGTTTATAGGGTACTTCAGTCTTATCATATTGACTTTTCAATTGCAAACCTATCATGAAGTGGATGTGGCCACTGTATCTCACTTGCTATACAAATGCTTATTACGTATGACTGGCCATTGGCTCTGGTATTTCCATTGTCACTGTATAGTTTAATGGAAGTACTCATCCAACCATAATGACTGGATAGTCTGCCGGTTGGCTCAAACACCTCTCTGTGGCAGAACACATTGTCTACTGGACCAAGACTTTCTACTAAAGACCATCTGGTCAGAGATCAGACTGTGGACACCACAACATCTGTAAGTACAACTATTTATTAGATTGTTTTCTTGGTATTGCAGAGCCTCTCTTGTTTTCTGTTTTTTTGTCTGTGTTTCCAAGAAAACCAGTCTAGACATGCCTGAATGTCTGTTCTTTATTTGTCTTCAATATATGTAAGTTTATTTATACAATGACCGGTACCACCACAATATTGCAGGCAACTGCCCAGTATTTTAAACTAAAGTTGACCTGTTTCAAACCCAATCTTGGAGCAGACCGACAGGCCCGGTACTGGGACGAAATTAATATCACGTCATAAATAGATCAATACAGTCTGTATTAATTAATGTTGTGTTTCTTTTTTTAAATGTAAAGAGTAAAGAACCTAACCCTATCAAACCGCAGTAAAAATGTTAGCATTATGTTCCTTTGGTTCATTACAATTTACTCAAGCATAGTAACGGACACAATATTTCTGAAAATATGGCTTGGGTTTAAGAGATTAAAAGTATAATCTGTAATGTTCTTAAACAGTGACTTCTAGGCAAAAGAGCCCTGCTTGATACTGCACTTAGATTACCTTTCTTTGATGTTTGGGTTGGAAGAGTGAGTTGAAGGGGTTGTTATTGTCTGTATGTATTCAGCATGAATAATGCTACTGTATTGGTCACACTAACTACCCCCATTCAGCCATACTACTTTAATTGTTCCCTGCTATATACATGTTTATAGGGTACTTCAGTCTTATCATATTGACTTTTCAATTGCAAACCTATCATGAAGTGGATGTGGCCACTGTATCTCACTTGCTATACAAATGCTTATTACGTATGACTGGCCATTGGCTCTGGTATTTCCATTGTCACTGTATAGTTTAATGTGTAAATTGTTTGGGGGTAGGCAGGGAGGGGCACTGGGGTGAATTACATTAACCAATATAAAATACATCATGTCAACATTTGAAGTTTTGAAAATCTTGAAATCACACATGTAAAACAATATGACATCACCTGACAAATGTTTTTGTAATCCAAGAATGGCAGTTTGTCAACAGCCAACTGATGGTCAATAATAAAACGTTGATTCTTGTTTCTCACGTTAAACGTGAGCACTAGTCTTAGTTTAGTCTGATTTTAATTTGTATGCTTCGACTCTATGTTTGACATGGAATAAATAAAATCAATACATTTGCTAAATACACATAATTAAAAGTCCCATTGAGGATTATGTCTGATTTGGAACCTGAAATATGGCAATTTAATTATATTTTCAATATTTAAAAAAAAAAAAAAAAATTGGGATAAATGATAACCCAGTAGGCTATCTTGTAAGAGAGAGAGAGAGAAGATTTAAATAATTTAATAATAAATAAGTACAATATGTATAAATATAACTCAAATATATACAAGTACATATACAGTGAGTATACAAAGTGTAGTCTTGGATGAGCAGAGGAGGAAATATCAGTTTGATGGAGGAGGTGTCTATTGTTCTTCTTATTGGCAGTTCCAATCAGATAATGTTAGCATTATTTTCCTTCAGTTCATTACAATTGACTCAGACACAATATTTCTGAAAATGTGGCTCAGGCTTAAGAGGTTAAAAGTATAATCTGTAATGTTATTAAACATTGATCTCTAGGCAAAAGAGCCCTGCTTGATACTACACTTAGATTACTTTTCTCAGAAGTGTGGGTTGGAAGAGAGTGGGAGTTGAAGGGGTTGTTATTACCTGTATGTATTCACCATGAATAATGTTACTGTATTTGTCACACTAACTACCCCCCTTCAGCCTTAGTACTTTAATTGTTCCCTGCTATATATATATATATATATATATATACATAAATGTTTATAGGGTACTTCAGTCTCATAATATTGACTTTTCAATTGGAAATCTATCATGGGATGGCCGTGGCCAAGCAAGACAGTCAGGTATGCATATTTCATTAGTGGCTTGCTACTATCTTGGTTCTGAACATGGTCTGGGGACCACCAGGGGTCCTTGAGGTTTTTCCAGAACAATGAAGAATAGTTCAATTTCACTATTGCATTGACTAAATGCAATGAGAGAATGCACAAGAGTATTATTCTGATCATGTGTTTCACTGTCTACTGTTATCTCCTCAAATACAGTAAATATACCCAACAGCATTGGGACTCATACCAAATACATTTCCTAAAGACACATAATGATTTGGAACCTGAAACATTCTATTTTCAATAAAGGAAGTGGGTTAAATGATAACCCAGTATGTTGTAAGAGAGAGAGGATTCAAATAATTAAAGTACAATATGTACAAATCTAACTAAAATATATGCAAGTGCAGATACTGTACAGATACATAGTGATTGTATAAAGTGTTGTCTTCCAAGATGATTGGAGGAGGAAATATCAGTTTGATGGAGGAGGTGTCTCTTGTTATTCTGATTGGCCAATCCGTTCCAAGCAGCTAAATGCTCAACTATTCTCTCTTGTATAAGAACAGGGCTGTTTTCCAGACTGAAGTACTCATCCAACCATAATGACTGGATAGTCTGCCGGTTGGCTCAAACACCTCTCTGTGGCAGAACACATTGTCTACTGGACCAAGACTTTCTACTAAAGACCATCTGGTCAGAGATCAGACTGTGGACACCACAACATCTGTAAGTACAACTATTTATTAGATTGTTTTCTTGGTATTGCAGAGCCTCTCTTGTTTTCTGTTTTTTTGTCTGTGTTTCCAAGAAAACCAGTCTAGACATGCCTGAATGTCTGTTCTTTATTTGTCTTCAATATATGTAAGTTTATTTGTACAATGACCGGTACCACCACAATATTGCAGGCAACTGCCCAGTATTTTAAACTAAAGTTGACCTGTTTCAAACCCAATCTTGGAGCAGACCGACAGGCCCGGTACTGGGACGAAATTAATATCACGTCATAAATAGATCAATACAGTCTGTATTAATTAATGTTGTGTTTCTTTTTTTAAATGTAAAGAGTAAAGAACCTAACCCTATCAAACCGCAGTAAAAATGTTAGCATTATGTTCCTTACAATTTACTCAAGCATAGTAACGGACACAATATTTCTGAAAATATGGCTTGGGTTTAAGAGATTAAAAGTATAATCTGTAATGTTATTAAACATTGATCTCTAGGCAAAAGAGCCCTGCTTGATACTACACTTAGATTACTTTTCTCAGAAGTGTGGGTTGGAAGAGAGTGGGAGTTGAAGGGGTTGTTATTACCTGTATGTATTCACCATGAATAATGTTACTGTATTTGTCACACTAACTACCCCCCTTCAGCCTGAGTACTTTAATTGTTCCCTGCTATATATATACATAAATGTTTATAGGGTACTTCAGTCTCATAATATTGACTTTTCAATTGGAAATCTATCATGGGATGGCCGTGGCCAAGCAAGACAGTCAGGTATGCATATTTCATTAGTGGCTTGCTACTATCTTGGTTCTGAACATGGTCTGGGGACCACCAGGGGTCCTTGGGGTTTTTCCAGAACAATGAAGAATAGTTTAATTTCACTATTGCATTGACTAAATGCAATGAGAGAATGCACAAGAGTATTATTCTGATCATGTGTTTCACTGTCTACTGTTATCTCCTCAAATACAGTAAATATACCCAACAGCATTGGGACTCATACCAAATACATTTCCTAAAGACACATAATGATTTGGAACCTGAAACATTCTATTTTCAATAAATGAAGTGGGTTAAATGATAACCCAGTATGGTCACACTAACTACCCCCATTCAGCCATACTACTTTAATTGTTCCCTGCTATATACATGTTTATTGGGTACTTCAGTCTTATCATATTGACTTTTCAATTGCAAACCTATCATGAAGTGGATGTGGCCACTGTATCTCACTTGCTATACAAATGCTTATTACGTATGACTGGCCATTGGCTCTGGTATTTCCATTGTCACTGTATAGTTTAATGTGTAAATTGTTTGGGGGTAGGCAGGGAGGGGCACTGGGGTGCAGAGTCAAATAAAAATGTCAATAATATTTTGAAATATATTGTGAATTACATTAACCAATATAAAATACATCATGTCAACATTTGATGTTTTGAAAATCTTGAAATCACACATGTAAAACAATATGACATCACCTGACAAATGTTTTTGTAATCCAAGAATGGCAGTTTGTCAACAGCCAACTGATGGTCAATAATAAAACGTTGATTCTTGTTTCTCACGTTAAACGTGAGCACTAGTCTTAGTTTAGTCTGATTTAATTTGTATGCTTCGACTCTATGTTTGACATGGAATAAATAAAATCAATACATTTCCTAAAGACACATAATTAAAAGTCCCATTGAGGATTATGTGTGAGGTTTTGCCCGCTGCTCACTACCTTTTCTCTGTCTTCTTTAAGCCTACTGTTAGGAATTCCCTATTCTCTGTCTTCTTTAAGCCTACTGTTAGGAATTCCCTATTCTCTGTCTTCTTTAAGCCTACTGTTAGGAATTCCCTACTCACTCTCTCTAGCCCCCACCCTCTCGTTCCTTACCCTTAGTGGCCACACCTGTTTGATATTCTATTATCTCTCGCACCTGTGGTGGCAGGCTAATTAGTCCCCCTGTGGGCTTTAAATACCAGGGCGCTTCCCCTCGTTTTGGCGTGGGGTCGTGTTGTATTCATGCCGAGTCATATTCCTAACATCTAGACTCTTTTCGGGAGATCCTCTGGTCTACCAATGCTGTAAGATGGACCTCTCCAGCCTTGAGATGTTTGCTCCAGCCTTCGTCTGCTGTCGCCGTAGCCTGTGGAGGAGACTGTTCTGCGCTCCCTGTAACTTCCACGGGAGGCACCTCAGCGTTCCACTGCAGACCCCAGCGCAGCTGTTCGTCCTGACGCACATCTAGACCGACGCGCATCTCCCGGACCCTCGAGCTTGGCACGCTCCTCCGTTCCAGCGCACTGACGCGCATCTCCCGGACCCTCGAGCTTGGCACGCTCCTCCGTTCCAGCGCACTGACGCGCATCTCCCGGACCCTCGAGCTTGGCACGCTCCTCCGTTCCAGCGCACTGACGCGCATCTCCCGGACCCTCGAGCTTGGCACGCTCCTCCGTTCCAGCGCACTGACGCGCATCTCCCGGACCCTCGAGCTTGGCACGCTCCTCCGTACCAGCGCACTGACGCGCATCTTCCAGACCTTCGAGCTTGGCACACTCCTCCTCGCAGACGCACCCCGAGGCGTCTCTCGGTTCCGACAGCGGCTACCCGGTGGACGACGCTCTCGCCACCGCCACTGTCCCGACGCGCACACCAAGGTGTGGCGCGCACTCTGTTCCTCGGCTCCGACAGCGGCTACCCGGTGGACGACGCTCTCGCCACCGCCACTGTTCCGACGCGCACACCAAGGTGTGGCGCGCACTCTGTTCCTCGCTCCGACAGTGGCTACCCGGTGGACGACATCCTCGCCACCACCACTGTTTCCAGCTCCCGTTTCCGACGCGCACACCAAGGTGTGGCGCGCACTCTGTTCCTCGGCTCCGACAGTGGCTACCCGGTGGACGACATCCTCGCCACCGCCACTGTTCCAGCTCCCTGTTCCGACGCGCACACCAAGGTGTGGCGCGCACTCTGTTCCTCGGCTCCGACAGCGGCTACCCGGTGGACGATGCCCTCGTCACCGCCACTGTTCCAGCACTCTGTTCCTCGGCTCCGACAGCGGCTACCCGGTGGACGACTCCCTCGTCACCGCCACTGTTCCAGCACTCTGTCCCTCGGCTCGGACAGCCAGCCACCCCGTGGCGATGCCCTCGCCCCGTTGCTGTCCCTGTACCTTTACGCATACGCTGGGTGAGTTTTGATTGTGATGTCACTCACTCAGCGTAGTGCCCTTGCCCCCGTTCCCGTTGCTGTCCCTTTACCTTTACGCATACGCTGGGTGAGTTTTGATTGTGATGTCACTCACTCAGCGTAGTGCCCTTGCCCCCGTTCCCGTTGCTGTCCCTTTACCTTTACGCATACGCTGGGTGAGTTTTGATTGTGATGTCACTCACTCAGCGTAGTGCCCTTGCCCCCGTTCCCGTTGCTGTTCCTGTACCTTTACGCATACGCCTGGGTGAGTTTTGATTGTGATGTCACTCTCCCAGCGTATTGCCTCTGTTAGTTAGTTTGGACATTTCATCTCCCAGCGTATTGCCTCTGTTAGTTAGTTTGGACATTTCATCTCCCAGCGTATTGCCTCTGTTAGTTAGTTTGGACATTTCATCTCCCAGCGTAATGCCTCTGTTTTTGGTTCTCACTTAGAATAGTATTTTTGGACTTTACATCTCCCCCTGTGTGTTTGTCACACGAAGATATTATTACTTTGTTCACTTTGTTATTTGGACTGTTCTGCACCTGCTCTGTTTTTTCCCTTTTGTGCATTAACTCTCTCCTCTGTCCTGCAGAGCGGCCCAGATGTTTTCCCACCAGTCCCCAGTTCCTCCCTGTACCCCAGCCCGCCTCCGCGGGTCTCAGTCCCCTTCTAGTTCCACCTAGTTCCTGTTCCCTAGTTCTCCCCTTTCTAGTTCCACCTAGTTCCTGTTCCCTAGTTCTCCCCTTTCTAGTTCCACCTAGTTCCTGGTCCCAAGTTCTCCCCTTCTAGTTCCACCTAGTTCCTGTTCCCTAGTTCTCCCCTTTCTAGTTCCACCTAGTTCCTGGTCCCAAGTTCTCCCCTTCTAGTTCCACCTAGTTCCTTGTCCCTAGTTCCCCTAGTCCCCGTTTCTCCTGTTCCCTAGCTCTCCTAGTCCCTAGTCCTCTCTCCCTAGTTCTCCTTGTCTCTGGTTTACCTAGTCTCTAGTTCCTCTGTCCCAAGGCGTTCCCTTAACCTTCCCTTAGGCGTTCCCTTACTTTCCCTTAGTGTTCCCTTTTCCTGCCCGCCTCTTAAAGGCACCTTTCCTTCCCCTCATATTATATTCCTGTATTTGTGATTCTCCCTTAAAGGGACAGTGCCCTTTTCCCTGTATTTCCCTGTTGTTCAATAAATATCTGTTTCTTGGCAAACCATCATACCTGTCTTGTGTTGTGCGATTGGGGTCGGTTACAAACCATAACAGTACGACCCCACCAAGTCTACGACCCCAGCCAGCACAGACTGTGTATGTTGAGTTTGCCTTTTTTTTTCTTGTTCCCTCTAGCTCCCCTGTTAGCCCTGTTAGCTTCCCTGTTAGCCCAGTTTAGCTTCCTTGTTAGTCCTGTTTAGCTCCCTTGTTAGCCTGTTACTCCCCTGTTTAGCTTGTTAGTCTCCCCGGTTAGCTCCCCTGTTTGCTTCCCGTTTTGCCCTGTTTGACCCCCCTGTAGCTAGCCATGCCCTGGCAGCTAACCCAGTCCCTCAGCAGAGCCCCTGTCTGCTAGCTTAGCCCCGGCTGCTAGCACAGCCTCTATGTTTATGCAGCCCTTGCTGCTGGCATAGGCCCTGTAGCTAGCCATGCCCTGGCGGCTAACCCAGTTTCCCTCTGCATGGCCCCGGTCTGCTAGCTTGGCCCCGGCTGTTAGCACAGCCTCTATGTTAATGCAGCCTTGCAGCTGGCATGGGCCCTGTAGCTAGCCAGGCCCAAGCAGCTAACCCGGTCCCTCTGCATGGCCTCCACTTTTTTGTGTAGTTTTTCTCACACAGCTAGGACTGTCCTTCCAGCTAGCTTGTGCTCTCATGCTGGTCCAGCCCTGTCTGCCAGCCTAGCTCCGGCAGCTAGCGCAGCCTCTATGTTGATGTAGCAGTACAGCTAGCATAGGCCCTGTAGCTATCAGTGCCCTGGCAGCTACCCTTTCCCTCTGCTAGCCTGGCTCCGGCAGCTTGCGCAGCCTCTATGTTGATGTAGCAGTACAGCTAGCATAGGCCCTGTAGCTATCAGTGCCCTGGCAGCTAACCTTCCCTCTGCTAGCCCTTTCCCGGTGCTTCCATGGTTACCCCTTTGCTACCCTGCTTGCCCCTTAGTTCTCTAGACCAGTTCTCTAGCCCGGTTCTCTAGCCCAGTTCTCTAGACCAGTTCTCTAGACCAGTTCTCTAGACCAGTTCCTCTAGACTAGTTCTCTAGACCCAGTTCCTCTAGACCAGTTCCTCTAGACCAGTTCCCCCAGTTGCCCCTCTGCTACCCTAGTTACCCCTCGGCGACCCTGTTTCTTTTGCTAGCCCCACTCTTGTGGTGGCTTCCCCTGCTGGCTTGGCCAGTACCTCTTGTTTTGTCCCCCTGCCACTCTGTCTGTATTTGTTTTGGGTCGCCGGGTGGCTCCCGTTGGAGGGGGGGATACTGTGAGGTTTTGCCCGCTGCTCACTACCTTTTCTCTGTCTTCTTTAAGCCTACTGTTAGGAATTCCCTATTCTCTGTCTTCTTTAAGCCTACTGTTAGGAATTCCCTATTCTCTGTCTTCTTTAAGCCTACTGTTAGGAATTCCCTACTCACTCTCTCTAGCCCCCACCCTCTCGTTCCTTACCCTTAGTGGCCACACCTGTTTGATATTCTATTATCTCTCGCACCTGTGGTGGCAGGCTAATTAGTCCCCCTGTGGGCTTTAAATACCAGGGCGCTTCCCCTCGTTTTGGCGTGGGGTCGTGTTGTATTCATGCCGAGTCATATTCCTAACATCTAGACTCTTTTCGGGAGATCCTCTGGTCTACCAATGCTGTAAGATGGACCTCTCCAGCCTTGAGATGTTTGCTCCAGCCTTCGTCTGCTGTCGCCGTAGCCTGTGGAGGAGACTGTTCTGCGCTCCCTGTAACTTCCACGGGAGGCACCTCAGCGTTCCACTGCAGACCCCAGCGCAGCTGTTCGTCCTGACGCACATCTAGACCGACGCGCATCTCCCGGACCCTCGAGCTTGGCACGCTCCTCCGTTCCAGCGCACTGACGCGCATCTCCCGGACCCTCGAGCTTGGCACGCTCCTCCGTTCCAGCGCACTGACGCGCATCTCCCGGACCCTCGAGCTTGGCACGCTCCTCCGTTCCAGCGCACTGACGCGCATCTCCCGGACCCTCGAGCTTGGCACGCTCCTCCGTTCCAGCGCACTGACGCGCATCTCCCGGACCCTCGAGCTTGGCACGCTCCTCCGTACCAGCGCACTGACGCGCATCTTCCAGACCTTCGAGCTTGGCACACTCCTCCTCGCAGACGCACCCCGAGGCGTCTCTCGGTTCCGACAGCGGCTACCCGGTGGACGACGCTCTCGCCACCGCCACTGTCCCGACGCGCACACCAAGGTGTGGCGCGCACTCTGTTCCTCGGCTCCGACAGCGGCTACCCGGTGGACGACGCTCTCGCCACCGCCACTGTTCCGACGCGCACACCAAGGTGTGGCGCGCACTCTGTTCCTCGCTCCGACAGTGGCTACCCGGTGGACGACATCCTCGCCACCGCCACTGTTTCCAGCTCCCGTTTCCGACGCGCACACCAAGGTGTGGCGCGCACTCTGTTCCTCGGCTCCGACAGTGGCTACCCGGTGGACGACATCCTCGCCACCGCCACTGTTCCAGCTCCCTGTTCCGACGCGCACACCAAGGTGTGGCGCGCACTCTGTTCCTCGGCTCCGACAGCGGCTACCCGGTGGACGATGCCCTCGTCACCGCCACTGTTCCAGCACTCTGTTCCTCGGCTCCGACAGCGGCTACCCGGTGGACGACTCCCTCGTCACCGCCACTGTTCCAGCACTCTGTCCCTCGGCTCGGACAGCCAGCCACCCCGTGGCGATGCCCTCGCCCCGTTGCTGTCCCTGTACCTTTACGCATACGCTGGGTGAGTTTTGATTGTGATGTCACTCACTCAGCGTAGTGCCCTTGCCCCCGTTCCCGTTGCTGTCCCTTTACCTTTACGCATACGCTGGGTGAGTTTTGATTGTGATGTCACTCACTCAGCGTAGTGCCCTTGCCCCCGTTCCCGTTGCTGTCCCTTTACCTTTACGCATACGCTGGGTGAGTTTTGATTGTGATGTCACTCACTCAGCGTAGTGCCCTTGCCCCCGTTCCCGTTGCTGTTCCTGTACCTTTACGCATACGCCTGGGTGAGTTTTGATTGTGATGTCACTCTCCCAGCGTATTGCCTCTGTTAGTTAGTTTGGACATTTCATCTCCCAGCGTATTGCCTCTGTTAGTTAGTTTGGACATTTCATCTCCCAGCGTATTGCCTCTGTTAGTTAGTTTGGACATTTCATCTCCCAGCGTAATGCCTCTGTTTTTGGTTCTCACTTAGAATAGTATTTTTGGACTTTACATCTCCCCCTGTGTGTTTGTCACACGAAGATATTATTACTTTGTTCACTTTGTTATTTGGACTGTTCTGCACCTGCTCTGTTTTTTCCCTTTTGTGCATTAACTCTCTCCTCTGTCCTGCAGAGCGGCCCAGATGTTTTCCCACCAGTCCCCAGTTCCTCCCTGTACCCCAGCCCGCCTCCGCGGGTCTCAGTCCCCTTCTAGTTCCACCTAGTTCCTGTTCCCTAGTTCTCCCCTTTCTAGTTCCACCTAGTTCCTGTTCCCTAGTTCTCCCCTTTCTAGTTCCACCTAGTTCCTGGTCCCAAGTTCTCCCCTTCTAGTTCCACCTAGTTCCTGTTCCCTAGTTCTCCCCTTTCTAGTTCCACCTAGTTCCTGGTCCCAAGTTCTCCCCTTCTAGTTCCACCTAGTTCCTTGTCCCTAGTTCCCCTAGTCCCCGTTTCTCCTGTTCCCTAGCTCTCCTAGTCCCTAGTCCTCTCTCCCTAGTTCTCCTTGTCTCTGGTTTACCTAGTCTCTAGTTCCTCTGTCCCAAGGCGTTCCCTTAACCTTCCCTTAGGCGTTCCCTTACTTTCCCTTAGTGTTCCCTTTTCCTGCCCGCCTCTTAAAGGCACCTTTCCTTCCCCTCATATTATATTCCTGTATTTGTGATTCTCCCTTAAAGGGACAGTGCCCTTTTCCCTGTATTTCCCTGTTGTTCAATAAATATCTGTTTCTTGGCAAACCATCATACCTGTCTTGTGTTGTGCGATTGGGGTCGGTTACAAACCATAACATTATGTCTGATTTGGAACCTGAAATATGGCAATTTAATTATATTTTCAATATTTAAAAAAAAAATAATTGGGATAAATGATAACCCAGTAGGCTATCTTGTAAGAGAGAGAGAGAAGATTTAAATAATTTAATAATAAATAAGTACAATATGTATAAATATAACTATAACAAATATATACAAGTGCATATACAGTGAGTATACAAAGTGTAGTCTTGGATGAGCAGAGGAGTAAATATCAGTTTGATGGAGGAGGTGTCTATTGTTCTTCTTATTGGCAGTTCCAATCAGATAATGTTAGCATTATTTTCCTTCAGTTCATTACAATTGACTCAGACACAATATTTCTGAAAATGTGGCTCAGGCTTAAGAGGTTAAAAGTATAATCTGTAATGTTATTAAACATTGATCTCTAGGCAAAAGAGCCCTGCTTGATACTACACTTAGATTACTTTTCTCAGAAGTGTGGGTTGGAAGAGAGTGGGAGTTGAAGGGGTTGTTATTACCTGTATGTATTCACCATGAATAATGTTACTGTATTTGTCACACTAACTACCCCCCTTCAGCCTTAGTACTTTAATTGTTCCCTGCTATATATATATATATATACATAAATGTTTATAGGGTACTTCAGTCTCATAATATTGACTTTTCAATTGGAAATCTATCATGGGATGGCCGTGGCCAAGCAAGACAGTCAGGTATGCATATTTCATTAGTGGCTTGCTACTATCTTGGTTCTGAACATGGTCTGGGGACCACCAGGGGTCCTTGAGGTTTTTCCAGAACAATGAAGAATAGTTTAATTTCACTATTGCATTGACTAAATGCAATGAGAGAATGCACAAGAGTATTATTCTGATCATGTGTTTCACTGTCTACTGTTATCTCCTCAAATACAGTAAATATACCCAACAGCATTGGGACTCATACCAAATACATTTCCTAAAGACACATAATGATTTGGAACCTGAAACATTCTATTTTCAATAAAGGAAGTGGGTTAAATGATAACCCAGTATGTTGTAAGAGAGAGAGAGGATTCAAATAATTAAAGTACAATATGTACAAATCTAACTAAAATATATGCAAGTGCAGATACTGTACAGATACATAGTGATTGTATAAAGTGTTGTCTTCCAAGATGATTGGAGGAGGAAATATCAGTTTGATGGAGGTGGTGTCTCTTGTTATTCTGATTGGCCAATCCGTTCCAAGCAGCTAAATGCTCAACTATTCTCTCTTGTATAAGAACAGGGCTGTTTTCCAGACTGAAGTACTCATCCAACCATAGTGACTGGATAGTCTGCCGGTTGGCTCAAACACCTCTCTGTGGCAGAACACATTGTCTACTGGACCAAGACTTTCTACTAAAGACCATCTGGTCAGAGATCAGACTGGACACCACAACATCTGTAAGTACAACTATTTATTAGATTGTTTTCTTGGTATTGCAGAGCCTCTCTTGTTTTCTGTTTTTTTTGTCTGTGTTTCCAAGAAAACCAGTCTAGACATGCCTGAATGTTTGTTATTTATTTGTCTTCAATATATGTAAGTTTATTTGTACAATGACCGGTACCACCACAATATTGCAGGCAACTGCCCAGTATTTTAAACTAAAGTTGACCTGTTTCAAACCCAATCTTGGAGCAGACCGACAGGCCCGGTACTGGGACGAAATTAATATCACGTCATAAATAGATCAATACAGTCTGTATTAATTAATGTTGTGTTTCTTTTTTTAAATGTAAAGAGTAAAGAACCTAACCCTATCAAACCGCAGTAAAAATGTTAGCATTATGTTCCTTTGGTTCATTACAATTTACTCAAGCATAGTAACGGACACAATATTTCTGAAAATATGGCTTGGGTTTAAGAGATTAAAAGTATAATCTGTAATGTTCTTAAACAGTGACTTCTAGGCAAAAGAGCCCTGCTTGATACTGCACTTAGATTACCTTTCTTTGATGTTTGGGTTGGAAGAGTGAGTTGAAGGGGTTGTTATTGTCTGTATGTATTCAGCATGAATAATGCTACTGTATTGGTCACACTAACTACCCCCATTCAGCCATACTACTTTAATTGTTCCCTGCTATATACATGTTTATAGGGTACTTCAGTCTTATCATATTGACTTTTCAATTGCAAACCTATCATGAAGTGGATGTGGCCACTGTATCTCACTTGCTATACAAATGCTTATTACGTATGACTGGCCATTGGCTCTGGTATTTCCATTGTCACTGTATAGTTTAATGTGTAAATTGTTTGGGGGTAGGCAGGGAGGGGCACTGGGGTGAATTACATTAACCAATATAAAATACATCATGTCAACATTTGATGTTTTGAAAATCTTGAAATCACACATGTAAAACAATATGACATCACCTGACAAATGTTTTTGTAATCCAAGAATGGCAGTTTGTCAACAGCCAACTGATGGTCAATAATAAAACGTTGATTCTTGTTTCTCACGTTAAACGTGAGCACTAGTCTGTTTAGTCTGATTTTAATTTGTATGCTTCGACTCTATGTTTGACATGGAATAAATAAAATCAATACATTTGCTAAAGACACATTAAAAGTCCCATTGAGGATTATGTCTGATTTGGAACCTGAAATATGGCAATTTAATTATATTTTCAATATTTAAAAAAAAAAATGAATTGGGATAAATGATAACCCAGTAGGCTATCTTGTAAGAGAGAGAGAGAAGATTTAAATAATTTAATAATAAATAAGTACAATATGTATAAATATAACTCAAATATATACAAGTGCATATACAGTGAGTATACAAAGTGTAGTCTTGGATGAGCAGAGGAGGAAATATCAGTTTGATGGAGGAGGTGTCTATTGTTCTTCTTATTGGCAGTTCCAATCAGATAATGTTAGCATTATTTTCCTTCAGTTCATTACAATTGACTCGGACACAATATTTCTGAAAATGTGGCTCAGGCTTAAGAGGTTAAAAGTATAATCTGTAATGTTATTAAACATTGATCTCTAGGCAAAAGAGCCCTGCTTGATACTACACTTAGATTACTTTTCTCAGAAGTGTGGGTTGGAAGAGAGTGGGAGATGAAGGGGTTGTTATTACCTGTATGTATTCACCATGAATAATGTTACTGCATTTGTCACACTAACTACCCCCCTTCAGCCTTAGTACTTTAATTGTTCCCTGCTATATATATATATATATATATATATATATATATATATATATATATATATATATATATATATATATATATATATATATACATAAATGTTTATAGGGTACTTCAGTCTCATAATATTGACTTTTCAATTGGAAATCTATCATGGGATGGCCGTGGCCAAGCAAGACAGTCAGGTATGCATATTTCATTAGTGGCTTGCTACTATCTTGGTTCTGAACATGGTCTGGGGACCACCAGGGGTCCTTGAGGTTTTTCCAGAACAATGAAGAATAGTTTAATTTCACTATTGCATTGACTAAATGCAATGAGAGAATGCACAAGAGTATTATTCTGATCATGTGTTTCACTGTCTACTGTTATCTCCTCAAATACAGTAAATATACCCAACAGCATTGGGACTCATACCAAATACATTTCCTAAAGACACATAATGATTTGGAACCTGAAACATTCTATTTTCAATAAAGGAAGTGGGTTAAATGATAACCCAGTATGTTGTAAGAGAGAGAGAGGATTCAAATAATTAAAGTACAATATGTACAAATCTAACTAAAATATATGCAAGTGCAGATACTGTACAGATACATAGTGATTGTATAAAGTGTTGTCTTCCAAGATGATTGGAGGAGGAAATATCAGTTTGATGGAGGTGGTGTCTCTTGTTATTCTGATTGGCCAATCCGTTCCAAGCAGCTAAATGCTCAACTATTCTCTCTTGTATAAGAACAGGGCTGTTTTCCAGACTGAAGTACTCATCCAACCATAGTGACTGGATAGTCTGCCGGTTGGCTCAAACACCTCTCTGTGGCAGAACACATTGTCTACTGGACCAAGACTTTCTACTAAAGACCATCTGGTCAGAGATCAGACTGGACACCACAACATCTGTAAGTACAACTATTTATTAGATTGTTTTCTTGGTATTGCAGAGCCTCTCTTGTTTTCTGTTTTTTTTGTCTGTGTTTCCAAGAAAACCAGTCTAGACATGCCTGAATGTCTGTTCTTTATTTGTCTTCAATATATGTAAGTTTATTTGTACAATGACCGGTACCACCACAATATTGCAGGCAACTGCCCAGTATTTTAAACTAAAGTTGACCTGTTTCAAACCCAATCTTGGAGCAGACCGACAGGCCCGGTACTGGGACGAAATTAATATCACGTCATAAATAGATCAATACAGTCTGTATTAATTAATGTTGTGTTTCTTTTTTTAAATGTAAAGAGTAAAGAACCTAACCCTATCAAACCGCAGTAAAAATGTTAGCATTATGTTCCTTTGGTTCATTACAATTTACTCAAGCATAGTAACGGACACAATATTTCTGAAAATATGGCTTGGGTTTAAGAGATTAAAAGTATAATCTGTAATGTTCTTAAACAGTGACTTCTAGGCAAAAGAGCCCTGCTTGATACTGCACTTAGATTACCTTTCTTTGATGTTTGGGTTGGAAGAGTGAGTTGAAGGGGTTGTTATTGTCTGTATGTATTCAGCATGAATAATGCTACTGTATTGGTCACACTAACTACCCCCATTCAGCCATACTACTTTAATTGTTCCCTGCTATATACATGTTTATAGGGTACTTCAGTCTTATCATATTGACTTTTCAATTGCAAACCTATCATGAAGTGGATGTGGCCACTGTATCTCACTTGCTATACAAATGCTTATTACGTATGACTGGCCATTGGCTCTGGTATTTCCATTGTCACTGTATAGTTTAATGTGTAAATTGTTTGGGGGTAGGCAGGGAGGGGCACTGGGGTGAATTACATTAACCAATATAAAATACATCATGTCAACATTTGATGTTTTGAAAATCTTGAAATCACACATGTAAAACAATATGACATCACCTGACAAATGTTTTTGTAATCCAAGAATGGCAGTTTGTCAACAGCCAACTGATGGTCAATAATAAAACGTTGATTCTTGTTTCTCACGTTAAACGTGAGCACTAGTCTTAGTTTAGTCTGATTTTAATTTGTATGCTTCGACTCTATGTTTGACATGGAATAAATAAAATCAATACATTTGCTAAAGACACATAATTAAAAGTCCCATTGAGGATTATGTCTGATTTGGAACCTGAAATATGGCAATTTAATTATATTTTCAATATTTAAAAAAAAAATGAATTGGGATAAATGATAACCCAGTAGGCTATCTTGTAAGAGAGAGAGAGAAGATTTAAATAATTTAATAATAAATAAGTACAATATGTATAAATATAACTCAAATATATACAAGTGCATATACAGTGAGTATACAAAGTGTAGTCTTGGATGAGCAGAGGAGGAAATATCAGTTTGATGGAGGAGGTGTCTATTGTTCTTCTTATTGGCAGTTCCAATCAGATAATGTTAGCATTATTTTCCTTCAGTTCATTACAATTGACTCAGACACAATATTTCTGAAAATGTGGCTCAGGCTTAAGAGGTTAAAAGTATAATCTGTAATGTTATTAAACATTGATCTCTAGGCAAAAGAGCCCTGCTTGATACTACACTTAGATTACTTTTCTCAGAAGTGTGGGTTGGAAGAGAGTGGGAGATGAAGGGGTTGTTATTACCTGTATGTATTCACCATGAATAATGTTACTGTATTTGTCACACTAACTACCCCCCTTCAGCCTTAGTACTTTAATTGTTCCCTGCTATATATATATATATATATATATATATATATATATATATATATATATATATATATATATATATATATATATATATATATATATATATATATATATATATATATATATATATATATATGTTTATAGGGTACTTCAGTCTCATAATATTGACTTTTCAATTGGAAATCTATCATGGGATGGCCGTGGCCAAGCAAGACAGTCAGGTATGCATATTTCATTAGTGGCTTGCTACTATCTTGGTTCTGAACATGGTCTGGGGACCACCAGGGGTCCTTGAGGTTTTTCCAGAACAATGAAGAATAGTTTAATTTCACTATTGCATTGACTAAATGCAATGAGAGAATGCACAAGAGTATTATTCTGATCATGTGTTTCACTGTCTACTGTTATCTCCTCAAATACAGTAAATATACCCAACAGCATTGGGACTCATACCAAATACATTTCCTAAAGACACATAATGATTTGGAACCTGAAACATTCTATTTTCAATAAAGGAAGTGGGTTAAATGATAACCCAGTATGTTGTAAGAGAGAGAGGATTCAAATAATTAAAGTACAATATGTACAAATCTAACTAAAATATATGCAAGTGCAGATACTGTACAGATACATAGTGATTGTATAAAGTGTTGTCTTCCAAGATGATTGGAGGAGGAAATATCAGTTTGATGGAGGTGGTGTCTCTTGTTATTCTGATTGGCCAATCCGTTCCAAGCAGCTAAATGCTCAACTATTCTCTCTTGTATAAGAACAGGGCTGTTTTCCAGACTGAAGTACTCATCCAACCATAGTGACTGGATAGTCTGCCGGTTGGCTCAAACACCTCTCTGTGGCAGAACACATTGTCTACTGGACCAAGACTTTCTACTAAAGACCATCTGGTCAGAGATCAGACTGGACACCACAACATCTGTAAGTACAACTATTTATTAGATTGTTTTCTTGGTATTGCAGAGCCTCTCTTGTTTTCTGTTTTTTTTGTCTGTGTTTCCAAGAAAACCAGTCTAGACATGCCTGAATGTTTGTTATTTATTTGTCTTCAATATATGTAAGTTTATTTGTACAATGACCGGTACCACCACAATATTGCAGGCAACTGCCCAGTATTTTAAACTAAAGTTGACCTGTTTCAAACCCAATCTTGGAGCAGACCGACAGGCCCGGTACTGGGACGAAATTAATATCACGTCATAAATAGATCAATACAGTCTGTATTAATTAATGTTGTGTTTCTTTTTTTAAATGTAAAGAGTAAAGAACCTAACCCTATCAAACCGCAGTAAAAATGTTAGCATTATGTTCCTTTGGTTCATTACAATTTACTCAAGCATAGTAACGGACACAATATTTCTGAAAATATGGCTTGGGTTTAAGAGATTAAAAGTATAATCTGTAATGTTCTTAAACAGTGACTTCTAGGCAAAAGAGCCCTGCTTGATACTGCACTTAGATTACCTTTCTTTGATGTTTGGGTTGGAAGAGTGAGTTGAAGGGGTTGTTATTGTCTGTATGTATTCAGCATGAATAATGCTACTGTATTGGTCACACTAACTACCCCCATTCAGCCATACTACTTTAATTGTTCCCTGCTATATACATGTTTATAGGGTACTTCAGTCTTATCATATTGACTTTTCAATTGCAAACCTATCATGAAGTGGATGTGGCCACTGTATCTCACTTGCTATACAAATGCTTATTACGTATGACTGGCCATTGGCTCTGGTATTTCCATTGTCACTGTATAGTTTAATGTGTAAATTGTTTGGGGGTAGGCAGGGAGGGGCACTGGGGTGAATTACATTAACCAATATAAAATACATCATGTCAACATTTGATGTTTTGAAAATCTTGAAATCACACATGTAAAACAATATGACATCACCTGACAAATGTTTTTGTAATCCAAGAATGGCAGTTTGTCAACAGCCAACTGATGGTCAATAATAAAACGTTGATTCTTGTTTCTCACGTTAAACGTGAGCACTAGTCTTAGTTTAGTCTGATTTTAATTTGTATGCTTCGACTCTATGTTTGACATGGAATAAATAAAATCAATACATTTGCTAAAGACACATAATTAAAAGTCCCATTGAGGATTATGTCTGATTTGGAACCTGAAATATGGCAATTTAATTATATTTTCAATATTTAAAAAAAAATGAATTGGGATAAATGATAACCCAGTAGGCTATCTTGTAAGAGAGAGAGAGAAGATTTAAATAATTTAATAATAAATAAGTACAATATGTATAAATATAACTCAAATATATACAAGTGCATATACAGTGAGTATACAAAGTGTAGTCTTGGATGAGCAGAGGAGGAAATATCAGTTTGATGGAGGAGGTGTCTATTGTTCTTCTTATTGGCAGTTCCAATCAGATAATGTTAGCATTATTTTCCTTCAGTTCATTACAATTGACTCAGACACAATATTTCTGAAAATGTGGCTCAGGCTTAAGAGGTTAAAAGTATAATCTGTAATGTTATTAAACATTGATCTCTAGGCAAAAGAGCCCTGCTTGATACTACACTTAGATTACTTTTCTCAGAAGTGTGGGTTGGAAGAGAGTGGGAGATGAAGGGGTTGTTATTACCTGTATGTATTCACCATGAATAATGTTACTGTATTTGTCACACTAACTACCCCCCTTCAGCCTTAGTACTTTAATTGTTCCCTGCTATATATATATATATATATATATATATATATATATATATATATATATATATATATATATATATATATATATATATATATATATATATATATATGTTTATAGGGTACTTCAGTCTCATAATATTGACTTTTCAATTGGAAATCTATCATGGGATGGCCGTGGCCAAGCAAGACAGTCAGGTATGCATATTTCATTAGTGGCTTGCTACTATCTTGGTTCTGAACATGGTCTGGGGACCACCAGGGGTCCTTGAGGTTTTTCCAGAACAATGAAGAATAGTTTAATTTCACTATTGCATTGACTAAATGCAATGAGAGAATGCACAAGAGTATTATTCTGATCATGTGTTTCACTGTCTACTGTTATCTCCTCAAATACAGTAAATATACCCAACAGCATTGGGACTCATACCAAATACATTTCCTAAAGACACATAATGATTTGGAACCTGAAACATTCTATTTTCAATAAAGGAAGTGGGTTAAATGATAACCCAGTATGTTGTAAGAGAGAGAGGATTCAAATAATTAAAGTACAATATGTACAAATCTAACTAAAATATATGCAAGTGCAGATACTGTACAGATACATAGTGATTGTATAAAGTGTTGTCTTCCAAGATGATTGGAGGAGGAAATATCAGTTTGATGGAGGTGGTGTCTCTTGTTATTCTGATTGGCCAATCCGTTCCAAGCAGCTAAATGCTCAACTATTCTCTCTTGTATAAGAACAGGGCTGTTTTCCAGACTGAAGTACTCATCCAACCATAGTGACTGGATAGTCTGCCGGTTGGCTCAAACACCTCTCTGTGGCAGAACACATTGTCTACTGGACCAAGACTTTCTACTAAAGACCATCTGGTCAGAGATCAGACTGGACACCACAACATCTGTAAGTACAACTATTTATTAGATTGTTTTCTTGGTATTGCAGAGCCTCTCTTGTTTTCTGTTTTTTTTGTCTGTGTTTCCAAGAAAACCAGTCTAGACATGCCTGAATGTTTGTTATTTATTTGTCTTCAATATATGTAAGTTTATTTGTACAATGACCGGTACCACCACAATATTGCAGGCAACTGCCCAGTATTTTAAACTAAAGTTGACCTGTTTCAAACCCAATCTTGGAGCAGACCGACAGGCCCGGTACTGGGACGAAATTAATATCACGTCATAAATAGATCAATACAGTCTGTATTAATTAATGTTGTGTTTCTTTTTTTAAATGTAAAGAGTAAAGAACCTAACCCTATCAAACCGCAGTAAAAATGTTAGCATTATGTTCCTTTGGTTCATTACAATTTACTCAAGCATAGTAACGGACACAATATTTCTGAAAATATGGCTTGGGTTTAAGAGATTAAAAGTATAATCTGTAATGTTCTTAAACAGTGACTTCTAGGCAAAAGAGCCCTGCTTGATACTGCACTTAGATTACCTTTCTTTGATGTTTGGGTTGGAAGAGTGAGTTGAAGGGGTTGTTATTGTCTGTATGTATTCAGCATGAATAATGCTACTGTATTGGTCACACTAACTACCCCCATTCAGCCATACTACTTTAATTGTTCCCTGCTATATACATGTTTATAGGGTACTTCAGTCTTATCATATTGACTTTTCAATTGCAAACCTATCATGAAGTGGATGTGGCCACTGTATCTCACTTGCTATACAAATGCTTATTACGTATGACTGGCCATTGGCTCTGGTATTTCCATTGTCACTGTATAGTTTAATGTGTAAATTGTTTGGGGGTAGGCAGGGAGGGGCACTGGGGTGCAGAGTCAAATAAAAATGTAATATATTGTGAATTACATTAACCAATATAAAATACATCATGTCAACATTTGATGTTTTGAAAATCTTGAAATCACACATGTAAAACAATATGACATCACCTGACAAATGTTTTTGTAATCCAAGAATGGCAGTTTGTCAACAGCCAAAACGTTGATTCTTGTTTCTCACGTTAAACTTGAGCACTAGTCTCTTCTCTGATTTTATTTTTATTCTGAGACTCAATGTTTAAGAAACACAATGGAATAAATAAAATCAATATAAAAGTCCCATTGAGGATTATGTCTGATCCAGAACCTGAAATTTGGCAAATGTATTCTATTTTCAATATTTAAAAAAACAAAAACAAATGATAACTGTATTTTACAAGAGAGAGTTAAAGTACAAATTAATTGATTAAATTACAATATGTACAAATACAAAAATATATATGCAAGTTCAAAAAAAGCACAGATACATATTGATTGTACAAAGTGTAGTCTTCCAAGATGATTAGAGGATGAAATATCAGTTTGATGGAGGAGGTGTATATTGTTCTACTGATTGGCCAATCAGTTCAAAGCAGCTAAATGCTCAACTATTGTCTCTCCTGTATAAGAACAGGGCTGTTTTCCATACTGATGTACTCATTCAACCATAGAGACTGGTAGTCTGCTGGTTGACTTGAACACCTCTCTGTGGCAGAACACATTGTAGACTGGACCAAGACGTTCTACTAAAAAACATCTGGAACAAAACGTGCTTCTGGAAACAGAGATCAGACTGTGGACACCACAACATCTGTAAGTACAATTATTTATTAGATAGGTTTTTATGACATTGTAGAGCCTCTCTTATTTTCTGTGTTTCCAAGAAAACTAGTCTAATCATGCCTGAATGTCTGTTGTTTATTTGTGGATCAAAACGTTTTTGTAATCTCGTGACATAATCCAAGAATCAGTTTCAGTTACCAGCTAACTGATGGTCAATAATACAATTAGTGTTGCATGATACACCGATACTAGAAAAGTATTACAATACCAAGCTGTTAAAAACGATTCAATACTCCATTTTATTAGCATCGATACTTTTAGAATAATAGCTTGATGCTGTATTTTCTATGAGTTGAGTGGCTGCGTGACCTGCTCCGCACCTGTGTGTGTGTGAGAGAGAGCATGCACGTTTTGCGTAGTGGGCGTGTCAACAGTGTCGACTGACATCCCTGAATGTTTTATTTCATAATATACAGTTTCAGGATGGACGTTTGTATTAAACCAAGTTGTATGCAGTGATGAACGGTCTTTCCCAGCTGAACACAAGTTACTTAACGTTACACAGGTCATGCTATGCACGCTTAGCTTGCTAACGTTAGATAGCAGGAGCCGTAAGACTAAGAGTTTATTTGTACAACGAAAGATACTACCACAATGACATAGCAGGCAGGCAACTGCCCAGTATTTTAACTAAAGTTGACCAGTTTTTAATACCAATCTTGGAGCAGATTCACTTTTAACAGTGTAATCTGTAATGTTTTTTTAACAGTGACTGTTGACTGATTTACAGATGCCATCGTTAAATCATACAAGAAAATCAAAGTATAGTCAAACTAAAGGTTAAGGAAAAATAGAAAGTCATGTGGGATAATGAGAGGTTAGGGAGATGGTTTTATGGGGTGCAAAAAAAGGTGGGTTGGAGTAGGGCTACTAGTAGAAACAAGCAAGAAGAGGACGTGTTTAGAAGAATGAGGTTGGGACATACAGGGTTGAACAGTACGTTAGTAAAGTTAAAAAAACATATTAATGGACAATGTGAGTGCAGTGTTAGTCAAGAAACGGTAGAACATGTTGTAGAACAGTGTACATTATATCAAAGGCAAAGAACAGTTCTTATTAGGAATTTGCAGAGGGAAAGGATAGCACTTAAAATAGTTGACATATTGCAAAGAAATTCTGGAGAAGTTTGTATGGCGAGTTTATTTAATTTTTTGAGAACAACAGGTTTATTTTATAGGATTTAGAACATCCAGATCCACACTCCTTATCAGTAGATGGCGGTAATGCTCATCGAAAGTGATTGCCAACCGCCAATAAAATAGAAAAGATGAAGAAGACCAACTGAAACTAGAAAATGCAGCTGAAAGTAAGTGTTACTATATGTAACTGGTAGGACCCTGTGGCTTAGAGCAGACTGCTGTGGGAGGATATATGAGGAAGTGTGATCCAATGAGATTTCCCAAAGTCACGCTTGTCCATGTGGCCGTTGTTGAATCCTGTGGAAGAACTTGAGGTAGGAATAGTGTGCTTGCCTTTTGTTTATGGCTTTTTGTCAAACATTCAAGATCTATACACTCCTCATGTGGCTTTCTTTGTTTTTGAATTTCAATTTACTGTTAAGTATGTATTCTAGACTTACCTGTTGGTGGAGCAGAATCAAACAAACCATACGTCCTACTTACCTGGTGGTACACTTACCTGGTGATATACTTACCTGGTGATATACTTACCTAATGATGTACTTACCTGGTGAAATACTTACCTGGTGATATACTTACCTGGTGATATACTTACCTGGTGATACACTTACCTGGTGATACACTTACCTAATGATGTACTTACCTGGTGATATACTTGCCTAATAATATACTTACCTGGTGATATACTTACCTGCATATACAGCAGAACCTACTCAGGTAGGAAGTTAAACAAACGTTTTAGGTTGATCTATTGGTCTTTCCAAGTGTCTTTTTAATGATGTTTGCTTGTATGTATTGAATAATCAATTTATGCTTTTTAGAGTTACCTGTGATGCATCAGAAACCTGATCCGTGATCAGCAGAAAAGCCACTGTTTTTCCATCATAGAAAACCCTCTTTATAAATGTTTTAGTTTGGGTTTTTAAGCACCCCCCCATCCCAACCCAGTGTGTAATTTATATTTAAGTGTGCAGTGTATATTTAAGTGGATAGCATATTTAAGTGGGCAGTGTATAGCCCAGTGTGTATTTAATTGGGCAGTGTTTATGTGACAAGATACACCTAGTGTAAAAACAACTTGTAAGAGTACAATTTCAAGATATAGAAAGTTAATTCATTGGTGGTTGAATGAGAAAATGGATGATAATACAATACATGTCGGACCGATACTGAGATCGGTACCATCCCTAATGATGCTACTGTATTGGTCACACTAACTACCCCATTCAGCCTTAATACCCTAATTGTTCCCTGCTATGTATGCCTACATGTTTATAGGGTACTTCAGTCTCATCATATTATCTTCTCAATTGCAAATCTACCATGAGGTGGATATCACTACAGTATCTCACTTGCTATACAAATGCGTATTTAAGTATGACTGGGCCATTGGCTCTGGTATTTCCATTGTCACTGTATAGTTTCATGTTTAAATAGTTTGGGGGTAGCCAGGGAGGGGCACTGGGCTGCAGAGGCATTTGAAATGTTTATATTGTGAAATAAATTGTGTCCTACAGGAATCAATAGAAAATACATCATGTCAACATCTGATGTTTTGCACATCTTGAAATCTGTAAAACAATATCCTGACCTAACAAAATATTTTTAATCTGGTGGCATAATCCAAGAATCACAGTTTCAGTCACCAGCTAACTGATGGTCAATAATAATAAAATTTTGATTTGTGTTTCCCACATTAAACGTGACCACTAGTCTTAGTCTAGTCTGATTTTTATTTGTATCCTTCGACTCTATGTTTGACATGGAATAAATTAAATCAATACATTTCCTAAAGACACAATTAAAAGTCCCATTGAGGATTATGTCTGATTTGGAACCTGAAATATGGCAAATTAATTATATTTTCAATATTTAAAAAAAGGAATTGGGTTAAATGATAACCCAGTATCTTGTAAGAGAGAGAGAGAATATTTAAATAATTTAATAATAAATAAGTACAATATGTATAAATATAACTCAAATATATACAAGTGCATATACTGCAAAGATACAGTGAGTATACAAAGTGTAGTCTTGGATGAGCAAAGGAGGAAATATCAGTTTGATGGAGGAGGTGTCTATTGTTCTTCTTATTGGCCAATCAGTTCCAATCAGATAATATTAGCATTATTTTCCTTCGGTTCATTACAATTTACTCAAGCATAGTAACAGACACAATATTTCTGAAAATGTGGCTCAGGCTTAAGATGTTAAAAGTATAATCTGTAATGTTATTAAACATTGATCTCTAGGCAAAAGAGCCCTGCTTGATACTACACTTAGATTACTTTTCTCATGTGTGTGGGTTGGAAGAGAGTGGGAGTTGAAGGGGTTGTTATTGCCTGTATGTATTCACCATGAATAATGTTACTGTATTTGTCACACTAACTACCCCCCTTCAGCCTTAGTACTTTAATTGTTCCCTGCTATATATATACATAAATGTTTATAGGGTACTTCAGTCTCATAATATTGACTTTTCAATTGGAAATCTATCATGGGATGGCCGTGGCCAAGCAAGACAGTCAGGTATGCATATTTCATTAGTGGCTTGCTACTATCTTGGTTCTGAACATGGTCTGGGGACCACCAGGGGTCCTTGAGGTTTTTCCAGAACAATGAAGAATAGTTTAATTTCACTATTGCATTGACTAAATGCAATGAGAGAATGTACAAGAGTATTATTCTGATCATGTGTTTCACTGTCTACTGTTATCTCCTTAAATACAGTAAATATACCCAACAGCATTGGGACTCATACCAAATACATTTCCTAAAGACACATAATGATTTGGAACCTGAAACATTCTATTTTCAATAAAGGAAGTGGGTTAAATGATAACCCAGTATGTTCTAAGAGAGAGAGAGGATTCAAATAATTAAAGTACAATATGTACAAATCTAACTAAAATATATGCAAGTGCAGATACTGTACAGATACATAGTGATTGTATAAAGTGTTGTCTTCCAAGATGATTGGAGGAGGAAATATCAGTTTGATGGAGGAGGTGTCTCTTGTTATTCTGATTGGCCAATCCGTTCCAAGCAGCTAAATGCTCAACTATTCTCTCTTGTATAAGAACAGGGCTGTTTTCCAGACTGAAGTACTCATCCAACCATAATGACTGGATAGTCTGCCGGTTGGCTCAAACACCTCTCTGTGGCAGAACACATTGTCTACTGGACCAAGACTTTCTACTAAAGACCATCTGGTCAGAGATCAGACTGTGGACACCACAACATCTGTAAGTACAACTATTTATTAGATTGTTTTCTTGGTATTGCAGAGCCTCTCTTGTTTTCTGTTTTTTTGTCTGTGTTTCCAAGAAAACCAGTCTAGACATGCCTGAATGTCTGTTCTTTATTTGTCTTCAAGTTTATTTGTACAATGACCGGTACCACCACAATATTGCAGGCAACTGCCCAGTATTTTAAACTAAAGTTGACCTGTTTCAAACCCAATCTTGGAGCAGACCGGTACTGGGATGAAATTAATATCACGTCATAAATAGATCAATACAGTCTGTATTAATTAATGTTGTGTTTCTTTTTTTAAATGTAAAGAGTAAAGAACCTAACCCTATCAAACCGCAGTAAAATTTTTAGCATTATGTTCCTTTGGTTCATTACAATTTACTCAAGCATAGTAACGGACACAATATTTCTGAAAATATGGCTTGGGTTTAAGAGATTAAAAGTATAATCTGTAATGTTCTTAAACAGTGACTTCTAGGCAAAAGAGCCCTGCTTGATAATGCACTTAGATTACCTTTCTTTGATGTTTGGGTTGGAAGAGTGAGTTGAAGGGGTTGTTATTGTCTGTATGTATTCAGCATGAATAATGCTACTGTATTGGTCACACTAACTACCCCTATTCAGCCATAGTACTTTAATTATGCATCACTGCATAATGATGTACTTACCTGGTGATATACTTGCCTAATAATATACTTACCTGGTGATATACTTACCTGCATATACAGCAGAACCTACTCAGGTAGGAAGTTAAACAAACGTTTTAGGTTGATCTATTGGTCTTTCCAAGTGTCTTTTTAATGATGTTTGCTTGTATGTATTGAATAATCAATTTATGCTTTTTAGAGTTACCTGTGATGCATCAGAAACCTGATCCGTGATCAGCAGAAAAGCCACTGTTTTTCCATCATAGAAAACCCTCTTTATAAATGTTTTAGTTTGGGTTTTTAAGCACCCCCCCATCCCAACCCAGTGTGTAATTTATATTTAAGTGTGCAGTGTATATTTAAGTGGATAGTATATTTAAGTGGGCAGTGTATAGCCCAGTGTGTATTTAATTGGGCAGTGTTTATGTGACAAGATACACCTAGTGTAAAAACAACTTGTAAGAGTAAAATTTCAAGATATAGAAAGTTAATTCATTGGTGGTTGAATGAGAAAATGGATGATAATACAATACATGTCGGACCGATACTGAGATCGGTACCATCCCTAATGATGCTACTGTATTGGTCACACTAACTACCCCCATTCAGCCTTAATACCCTAATTGTTCCCTGCTATGTATGCCTACATGTTTATAGGGTACTTCAGTCTCATCATATTATCTTCTCAATTGCAAATCTACCATGAGGTGGATATCACTACAGTATCTCACTTGCTATACAAATGCGTATTTAAGTATGACTGGGCCATTGGCTCTGGTATTTCCATTGTCACTGTATAGTTTCATGTTTAAATAGTTTGGGGGTAGCCAGGGAGGGGCACTGGGCTGCAGAGGCATTTGAAATGTTTATATTGTGAAATAAATTGTGTCCTACAGGAATCAATAGAAAATACATCATGTCAACATCTGATGTTTTGCACATCTTGAAATCTGTAAAACAATATCCTGACCTAACAAAATATTTTTAATCTGGTGGCATAATCCAAGAATCACAGTTTCAGTCACCAGCTAACTGATGGTCAATAATAATAAAATTTTGATTTGTGTTTCCCACATTAAACGTGACCACTAGTCTTAGTCTAGTCTGATTTTTATTTGTATCCTTCGACTCTATGTTTGACATGGAATAAATTAAATCAATACATTTCCTAAAGACACAATTAAAAGTCCCATTGAGGATTATGTCTGATTTGGAACCTGAAATATGGCAAATTAATTATATTTTCAATATTTAAAAAAAGGAATTGGGTTAAATGATAACCCAGTATCTTGTAAGAGAGAGAGAGAATATTTAAATAATTTAATAATAAATAAGTACAATATGTATAAATATAACTCAAATATATACAAGTGCATATACTGCAAAGATACAGTGAGTATACAAAGTGTAGTCTTGGATGAGCAAAGGAGGAAATATCAGTTTGATGGAGGAGGTGTCTATTGTTCTTCTTATTGGCCAATCAGTTCCAATCAGATAATATTAGCATTATTTTCCTTCGGTTCATTACAATTTACTCAAGCATAGTAACAGACACAATATTTCTGAAAATGTGGCTCAGGCTTAAGATGTTAAAAGTATAATCTGTAATGTTATTAAACATTGATCTCTAGGCAAAAGAGCCCTGCTTGATACTACACTTAGATTACTTTTCTCATGTGTGTGGGTTGGAAGAGAGTGGGAGTTGAAGGGGTTGTTATTGCCTGTATGTATTCACCATGAATAATGTTACTGTATTTGTCACACTAACTACCCCCCTTCAGCCTTAGTACTTTAATTGTTCCCTGCTATATATATACATAAATGTTTATAGGGTACTTCAGTCTCATAATATTGACTTTTCAATTGGAAATCTATCATGGGATGGCCGTGGCCAAGCAAGACAGTCAGGTATGCATATTTCATTAGTGGCTTGCTACTATCTTGGTTCTGAACATGGTCTGGGGACCACCAGGGGTCCTTGAGGTTTTTCCAGAACAATGAAGAATAGTTTAATTTCACTATTGCATTGACTAAATGCAATGAGAGAATGTACAAGAGTATTATTCTGATCATGTGTTTCACTGTCTACTGTTATCTCCTCAAATACAGTAAATATACCCAACAGCATTGGGACTCATACCAAATACATTTCCTAAAGACACATAATGATTTGGAACCTGAAACATTCTATTTTCAATAAAGGAAGTGGGTTAAATGATAACCCAGTATGTTCTAAGAGAGAGAGGATTCAAATAATTAAAGTACAATATGTACAAATCTAACTAAAATATATGCAAGTGCAGATACTGTACAGATACATAGTGATTGTATAAAGTGTTGTCTTCCAAGATGATTGGAGGAGGAAATATCAGTTTGATGGAGGAGGTGTCTCTTGTTATTCTGATTGGCCAATCCGTTCCAAGCAGCTAAATGCTCAACTATTCTCTCTTGTATAAGAACAGGGCTGTTTTCCAGACTGAAGTACTCATCCAACCATAATGACTGGATAGTCTGCCGGTTGGCTCAAACACCTCTCTGTGGCAGAACACATTGTCTACTGGACCAAGACTTTCTACTAAAGACCATCTGGTCAGAGATCAGACTGTGGACACCACAACATCTGTAAGTACAACTATTTATTAGATTGTTTTCTTGGTATTGCAGAGCCTCTCTTGTTTTCTGTTTTTTTGTCTGTGTTTCCAAGAAAACCAGTCTAGACATGCCTGAATGTCTGTTCTTTATTTGTCTTCAAGTTTATTTGTACAATGACCGGTACCACCACAATATTGCAGGCAACTGCCCAGTATTTTAAACTAAAGTTGACCTGTTTCAAACCCAATCTTGGAGCAGACCGGTACTGGGACGAAATTAATATCACGTCATAAATAGATCAATACAGTCTGTATTAATTAATGTTGTGTTTCTTTTTTTAAATGTAAAGAGTAAAGAACCTAACCCTATCAAACCGCAGTAAAATTTTTAGCATTATGTTCCTTTGGTTCATTACAATTTACTCAAGCATAGTAACGGACACAATATTTCTGAAAATATGGCTTGGGTTTAAGAGATTAAAAGTATAATCTGTAATGTTCTTAAACAGTGACTTCTAGGCAAAAGAGCCCTGCTTGATAATGCACTTAGATTACCTTTCTTTGATGTTTGGGTTGGAAGAGTGAGTTGAAGGGGTTGTTATTGTCTGTATGTATTCAGCATGAATAATGGTGTCCACAGGTATGCATATTTCATTAGTGGCTTGCTACTATCTTGGTTCTGAACATGGTCTGGGGACCACCAGGGGTCCTTGAGGTTTTTCCAGAACAATGGAGAATAGTTTAATTTCACTATTGCATTGACTAAATGCAATGAGAGAATGTACAAGAGTATTATTCTGATCATGTGTTTCACTGTCTACTGTTATCTCCTCAAATACAGTAAATATACCCAACAGCATTGGGACTCATACCAAATACATTTCCTAAAGACACATAATGATTTGGAACCTGAAACATTCTATTTTCAATAAAGGAAGTGGGTTAAATGATAACCCAGTATGTTCTAAGAGAGAGAGAGGATTCAAATAATTAAAGTACAATATGTACAAATCTAACTAAAATATATGCAAGTGCAGATACTGTACAGATACATAGTGATTGTATAAAGTGTTGTCTTCCAAGATGATTGGAGGAGGAAATATCAGTTTGATGGAGGAGGTGTCTCTTGTTATTCTGATTGGCCAATCCGTTCCAAGCAGCTAAATGCTCAACTATTCTCTCTTGTATAAGAACAGGGCTGTTTTCCAGACTGAAGTACTCATCCAACCATAATGACTGGATAGTCTGCCGGTTGGCTCAAACACCTCTCTGTGGCAGAACACATTGTCTACTGGACCAAGACTTTCTACTAAAGACCATCTGGTCAGAGATCAGACTGTGGACACCACAACATCTGTAAGTACAACTATTTATTAGATTGTTTTCTTGGTATTGCAGAGCCTCTCTTGTTTTCTGTTTTTTTGTCTGTGTTTCCAAGAAAACCAGTCTAGACATGCCTGAATGTCTGTTCTTTATTTGTCTTCAAGTTTATTTGTACAATGACCGGTACCACCACAATATTGCAGGCAACTGCCCAGTATTTTAAACTAAAGTTGACCTGTTTCAAACCCAATCTTGGAGCAGACCGGTACTGGGATGAAATTAATATCACGTCATAAATAGATCAATACAGTCTGTATTAATTAATGTTGTGTTTCTTTTTTTAAATGTAAAGAGTAAAGAACCTAACCCTATCAAACCGCAGTAAAAATTTTAGCATTATGTTCCTTTGGTTCATTACAATTTACTCAAGCATAGTAACGGACACAATATTTCTGAAAATATGGCTTGGGTTTAAGAGATTAAAAGTATAATCTGTAATGTTCTTAAACAGTGACTTCTAGGCAAAAGAGCCCTGCTTGATAATGCACTTAGATTACCTTTCTTTGATGTTTGGGTTGGAAGAGTGAGTTGAAGGGGTTGTTATTGTCTGTATGTATTCAGCATGAATAATGCTACTGTATTGGTCACACTAACTACCCCTATTCAGCCATAGTACTTTAATTATGCATCACTGCATAATGATGTACTTACCTGGTGATATACTTGCCTAATAATATACTTACCTGGTGATATACTTACCTGCATATACAGCAGAACCTACTCAGGTAGGAAGTTAAACAAACGTTTTAGGTTGATCTATTGGTCTTTCCAAGTGTCTTTTTAATGATGTTTGCTTGTATGTATTGAATAATCAATTTATGCTTTTTAGAGTTACCTGTGATGCATCAGAAACCTGATCCGTGATCAGCAGAAAAGCCACTGTTTTTCCATCATAGAAAACCCTCTTTATAAATGTTTTAGTTTGGGTTTTTAAGCACCCCCCCATCCCAACCCAGTGTGTAATTTATATTTAAGTGTGCAGTGTATATTTAAGTGGATAGTATATTTAAGTGGGCAGTGTATAGCCCAGTGTGTATTTAATTGGGCAGTGTTTATGTGACAAGATACACCTAGTGTAAAAACAACTTGTAAGAGTAAAATTTCAAGATATAGAAAGTTAATTCATTGGTGGTTGAATGAGAAAATGGATGATAATACAATACATGTCGGACCGATACTGAGATCGGTACCATCCCTAATGATGCTACTGTATTGGTCACACTAACTACCCCCATTCAGCCTTAATACCCTAATTGTTCCCTGCTATGTATGCCTACATGTTTATAGGGTACTTCAGTCTCATCATATTATCTTCTCAATTGCAAATCTACCATGAGGTGGATATCACTACAGTATCTCACTTGCTATACAAATGCGTATTTAAGTATGACTGGGCCATTGGCTCTGGTATTTCCATTGTCACTGTATAGTTTCATGTTTAAATAGTTTGGGGGTAGCCAGGGAGGGGCACTGGGCTGCAGAGGCATTTGAAATGTTTATATTGTGAAATAAATTGTGTCCTACAGGAATCAATAGAAAATACATCATGTCAACATCTGATGTTTTGCACATCTTGAAATCTGTAAAACAATATCCTGACCTAACAAAATATTTTTAATCTGGTGGCATAATCCAAGAATCACAGTTTCAGTCACCAGCTAACTGATGGTCAATAATAATAAAATTTTGATTTGTGTTTCCCACATTAAACGTGACCACTAGTCTTAGTCTAGTCTGATTTTTATTTGTATCCTTCGACTCTATGTTTGACATGGAATAAATTAAATCAATACATTTCCTAAAGACACAATTAAAAGTCCCATTGAGGATTATGTCTGATTTGGAACCTGAAATATGGCAAATTAATTATATTTTCAATATTTAAAAAAAGGAATTGGGTTAAATGATAACCCAGTATCTTGTAAGAGAGAGAGAGAATATTTAAATAATTTAATAATAAATAAGTACAATATGTATAAATATAACTCAAATATATACAAGTGCATATACTGCAAAGATACAGTGAGTATACAAAGTGTAGTCTTGGATGAGCAAAGGAGGAAATATCAGTTTGATGGAGGAGGTGTCTATTGTTCTTCTTATTGGCCAATCAGTTCCAATCAGATAATATTAGCATTATTTTCCTTCGGTTCATTGCAATTTACTCAAGCATAGTAACAGACACAATATTTCTGAAAATGTGGCTCAGGCTTAAGATGTTAAAAGTATAATCTGTAATGTTATTAAACATTGATCTCTAGGCAAAAGAGCCCTGCTTGATACTACACTTAGATTACTTTTCTCATGTGTGTGGGTTGGAAGAGAGTGGGAGTTGAAGGGGTTGTTATTGCCTGTATGTATTCACCATGAATAATGTTACTGTATTTGTCACACTAACTACCCCCCTTCAGCCTTAGTACTTTAATTGTTCCCTGCTATATATATACATAAATGTTTATAGGGTACTTCAGTCTCATAATATTGACTTTTCAATTGGAAATCTATCATGGGATGGCCGTGGCCAAGCAAGACAGTCAGGTATGCATATTTCATTAGTGGCTTGCTACTATCTTGGTTCTGAACATGGTCTGGGGACCACCAGGGGTCCTTGAGGTTTTTCCAGAACAATGAAGAATAGTTTAATTTCACTATTGCATTGACTAAATGCAATGAGAGAATGTACAAGAGTATTATTCTGATCATGTGTTTCACTGTCTACTGTTATCTCCTCAAATACAGTAAATATACCCAACAGCATTGGGACTCATACCAAATACATTTCCTAAAGACACATAATGATTTGGAACCTGAAACATTCTATTTTCAATAAAGGAAGTGGGTTAAATGATAACCCAGTATGTTCTAAGAGAGAGAGAGGATTCAAATAATTAAAGTACAATATGTACAAATCTAACTAAAATATATGCAAGTGCAGATACTGTACAGATACATAGTGATTGTATAAAGTGTTGTCTTCCAAGATGATTGGAGGAGGAAATATCAGTTTGATGGAGGAGGTGTCTCTTGTTATTCTGATTGGCCAATCCGTTCCAAGCAGCTAAATGCTCAACTATTCTCTCTTGTATAAGAACAGGGCTGTTTTCCAGACTGAAGTACTCATCCAACCATAATGACTGGATAGTCTGCCGGTTGGCTCAAACACCTCTCTGTGGCAGAACACATTGTCTACTGGACCAAGACTTTCTACTAAAGACCATCTGGTCAGAGATCAGACTGTGGACACCACAACATCTGTAAGTACAACTATTTATTAGATTGTTTTCTTGGTATTGCAGAGCCTCTCTTGTTTTCTGTTTTTTTGTCTGTGTTTCCAAGAAAACCAGTCTAGACATGCCTGAATGTCTGTTCTTTATTTGTCTTCAAGTTTATTTGTACAATGACCGGTACCACCACAATATTGCAGGCAACTGCCCAGTATTTTAAACTAAAGTTGACCTGTTTCAAACCCAATCTTGGAGCAGACCGGTACTGGGACGAAATTAATATCACGTCATAAATAGATCAATACAGTCTGTATTAATTAATGTTGTGTTTCTTTTTTTAAATGTAAAGAGTAAAGAACCTAACCCTATCAAACCGCAGTAAATTTTTTAGCATTATGTTCCTTTGGTTCATTACAATTTACTCAAGCATAGTAACGGACACAATATTTCTGAAAATATGGCTTGGGTTTAAGAGATTAAAAGTATAATCTGTAATGTTCTTAAACAGTGACTTCTAGGCAAAAGAGCCCTGCTTGATAATGCACTTAGATTACCTTTCTTTGATGTTTGGGTTGGAAGAGTGAGTTGAAGGGGTTGTTATTGTCTGTATGTATTCAGCATGAATAATGGTGTCCACAGGTATGCATATTTCATTAGTGGCTTGCTACTATCTTGGTTCTGAACATGGTCTGGGGACCACCAGGGGTCCTTGAGGTTTTTCCAGAACAATGGAGAATAGTTTAATTTCACTATTGCATTGACTAAATGCAATGAGAGAATGTACAAGAGTATTATTCTGATCATGTGTTTCACTGTCTACTGTTATCTCCTCAAATACAGTAAATATACCCAACAGCGTTGGGACTCATACCAAATACATTTCCTAAAGACACATAATGATTTGGAACCTGAAACATTCTATTTTCAATAAAGGAAGTGGGTTAAATGATAACCCAGTATGTTCTAAGAGAGAGAGAGGATTCAAATAATTAAAGTACAATATGTACAAATCTAACTAAAATATATGCAAGTGCAGATACTGTACAGATACATAGTGATTGTATAAAGTGTTGTCTTCCAAGATGATTGGAGGAGGAAATATCAGTTTGATGGAGGAGGTGTCTCTTGTTATTCTGATTGGCCAATCCGTTCCAAGCAGCTAAATGCTCAACTATTCTCTCTTGTATAAGAACAGGGCTGTTTTCCAGACTGAAGTACTCATCCAACCATAATGACTGGATAGTCTGCCGGTTGGCTCAAACACCTCTCTGTGGCAGAACACATTGTCTACTGGACCAAGACTTTCTACTAAAGACCATCTGGTCAGAGATCAGACTGTGGACACCACAACATCTGTAAGTACAACTATTTATTAGATTGTTTTCTTGGTATTGCAGAGCCTCTCTTGTTTTCTGTTTTTTTGTCTGTGTTTCCAAGAAAACCAGTCTAGACATGCCTGAATGTCTGTTCTTTATTTGTCTTCAAGTTTATTTGTACAATGACCGGTACCACCACAATATTGCAGGCAACTGCCCAGTATTTTAAACTAAAGTTGACCTGTTTCAAACCCAATCTTGGAGCAGACCGGTACTGGGACGAAATTAATATCACGTCATAAATAGATCAATACAGTCTGTATTAATTAATGTTGTGTTTCTTTTTTTAAATGTAAAGAGTAAAGAACCTAACCCTATCAAACCGCAGTAAAAATTTTAGCATTATGTTCCTTTGGTTCATTACAATTTACTCAAGCATAGTAACGGACACAATATTTCTGAAAATATGGCTTGGGTTTAAGAGATTAAAAGTATAATCTGTAATGTTCTTAAACAGTGACTTCTAGGCAAAAGAGCCCTGCTTGATAATGCACTTAGATTACCTTTCTTTGATGTTTGGGTTGGAAGAGTGAGTTGAAGGGGTTGTTATTGTCTGTATGTATTCAGCATGAATAATGCTACTGTATTGGTCACACTAACTACCCCTATTCAGCCATAGTACTTTAATTATGCATCACTGCATAATGATGTACTTACCTGGTGATATACTTGCCTAATAATATACTTACCTGGTGATATACTTACCTGCATATACAGCAGAACCTACTCAGGTAGGAAGTTAAACAAACGTTTTAGGTTGATCTATTGGTCTTTCCAAGTGTCTTTTTAATGATGTTTGCTTGTATGTATTGAATAATCAATTTATGCTTTTTAGAGTTACCTGTGATGCATCAGAAACCTGATCCGTGATCAGCAGAAAAGCCACTGTTTTTCCATCATAGAAAACCCTCTTTATAAATGTTTTAGTTTGGGTTTTTAAGCACCCCCCCATCCCAACCCAGTGTGTAATTTATATTTAAGTGTGCAGTGTATATTTAAGTGGATAGTATATTTAAGTGGGCAGTGTATAGCCCAGTGTGTATTTAATTGGGCAGTGTTTATGTGACAAGATACACCTAGTGTAAAAACAACTTGTAAGAGTAAAATTTCAAGATATAGAAAGTTAATTCATTGGTGGTTGAATGAGAAAATGGATGATAATACAATACATGTCGGACCGATACTGAGATCGGTACCATCCCTAATGATGCTACTGTATTGGTCACACTAACTACCCCCATTCAGCCTTAATACCCTAATTGTTCCCTGCTATGTATGCCTACATGTTTATAGGGTACTTCAGTCTCATCATATTATCTTCTCAATTGCAAATCTACCATGAGGTGGATATCACTACAGTATCTCACTTGCTATACAAATGCGTATTTAAGTATGACTGGGCCATTGGCTCTGGTATTTCCATTGTCACTGTATAGTTTCATGTTTAAATAGTTTGGGGGTAGCCAGGGAGGGGCACTGGGCTGCAGAGGCATTTGAAATGTTTATATTGTGAAATAAATTGTGTCCTACAGGAATCAATAGAAAATATTCAGCCTTAATACCCTAATTGTTCCCTGCTATGTATGCCTACATGTTTATAGGGTACTTCAGTCTCATCATATTATCTTCTCAATTGCAAATCTACCATGAGGTGGATATCACTACAGTATCTCACTTGCTATACAAATGCGTATTTAAGTATGACTGGGCCATTGGCTCTGGTATTTCCATTGTCACTGTATAGTTTCATGTTTAAATAGTTTGGGGGTAGCCAGGGAGGGGCACTGGGCTGCAGAGGCATTTGAAATGTTTATATTGTGAAATAAATTGTGTCCTACAGGAATCAATAGAAAATACATCATGTCAACATCTGATGTTTTGCACATCTTGAAATCTGTAAAACAATATCCTGACCTAACAAAATATTTTTAATCTGGTGGCATAATCCAAGAATCACAGTTTCAGTCACCAGCTAACTGATGGTCAATAATAATAAAATTTTGATTTGTGTTTCCCACATTAAACGTGACCACTAGTCTTAGTCTAGTCTGATTTTTATTTGTATCCTTCGACTCTATGTTTGACATGGAATAAATTAAATCAATACATTTCCTAAAGACACAATTAAAAGTCCCATTGAGGATTATGTCTGATTTGGAACCTGAAATATGGCAAATTAATTATATTTTCAATATTTAAAAAAAGGAATTGGGTTAAATGATAACCCAGTATCTTGTAAGAGAGAGAGAGAATATTTAAATAATTTAATAATAAATAAGTACAATATGTATAAATATAACTCAAATATATACAAGTGCATATACTGCAAAGATACAGTGAGTATACAAAGTGTAGTCTTGGATGAGCAAAGGAGGAAATATCAGTTTGATGGAGGAGGTGTCTATTGTTCTTCTTATTGGCCAATCAGTTCCAATCAGATAATATTAGCATTATTTTCCTTCGGTTCATTACAATTTACTCAAGCATAGTAACAGACACAATATTTCTGAAAATGTGGCTCAGGCTTAAGATGTTAAAAGTATAATCTGTAATGTTATTAAACATTGATCTCTAGGCAAAAGAGCCCTGCTTGATACTACACTTAGATTACTTTTCTCATGTGTGTGGGTTGGAAGAGAGTGGGAGTTGAAGGGGTTGTTATTGCCTGTATGTATTCACCATGAATAATGTTACTGTATTTGTCACACTAACTACCCCCCTTCAGCCTTAGTACTTTAATTGTTCCCTGCTATATATATACATAAATGTTTATAGGGTACTTCAGTCTCATAATATTGACTTTTCAATTGGAAATCTATCATGGGATGGCCGTGGCCAAGCAAGACAGTCAGGTATGCATATTTCATTAGTGGCTTGCTACTATCTTGGTTCTGAACATGGTCTGGGGACCACCAGGGGTCCTTGAGGTTTTTCCAGAACAATGAAGAATAGTTTAATTTCACTATTGCATTGACTAAATGCAACGAGAGAATGTACAAGAGTATTATTCTGATCATGTGTTTCACTGTCTACTGTTATCTCCTCAAATACAGTAAATATACCCAACAGCATTGGGACTCATACCAAATACATTTCCTAAAGACACATAATGATTTGGAACCTGAAACATTCTATTTTCAATAAAGGAAGTGGGTTAAATGATAACCCAGTATGTTCTAAGAGAGAGAGAGGATTCAAATAATTAAAGTACAATATGTACAAATCTAACTAAAATATATGCAAGTGCAGATACTGTACAGATACATAGTGATTGTATAAAGTGTTGTCTTCCAAGATGATTGGAGGAGGAAATATCAGTTTGATGGAGGAGGTGTCTCTTGTTATTCTGATTGGCCAATCCGTTCCAAGCAGCTAAATGCTCAACTATTCTCTCTTGTATAAGAACAGGGCTGTTTTCCAGACTGAAGTACTCATCCAACCATAATGACTGGATAGTCTGCCGGTTGGCTCAAACACCTCTCTGTGGCAGAACACATTGTCTACTGGACCAAGACTTTCTACTAAAGACCATCTGGTCAGAGATCAGACTGTGGACACCACAACATCTGTAAGTACAACTATTTATTAGATTGTTTTCTTGGTATTGCAGAGCCTCTCTTGTTTTCTGTTTTTTTGTCTGTGTTTCCAAGAAAACCAGTCTAGACATGCCTGAATGTCTGTTCTTTATTTGTCTTCAAGTTTATTTGTACAATGACCGGTACCACCACAATATTGCAGGCAACTGCCCAGTATTTTAAACTAAAGTTGACCTGTTTCAAACCCAATCTTGGAGCAGACCGGTACTGGGACGAAATTAATATCACGTCATAAATAGATCAATACAGTCTGTATTAATTAATGTTGTGTTTCTTTTTTTAAATGTAAAGAGTAAAGAACCTAACCCTATCAAACCGCAGTAAAATTTTTAGCATTATGTTCCTTTGGTTCATTACAATTTACTCAAGCATAGTAACGGACACAATATTTCTGAAAATATGGCTTGGGTTTAAGAGATTAAAAGTATAATCTGTAATGTTCTTAAACAGTGACTTCTAGGCAAAAGAGCCCTGCTTGATAATGCACTTAGATTACCTTTCTTTGATGTTTGGGTTGGAAGAGTGAGTTGAAGGGGTTGTTATTGTCTGTATGTATTCAGCATGAATAATGCTACTGTATTGGTCACACTAACTACCCCTATTCAGCCATAGTACTTTAATTATGCATCACTGCATAATGATGTACTTACCTGGTGATATACTTGCCTAATAATATACTTACCTGGTGATATACTTACCTGCATATACAGCAGAACCTACTCAGGTAGGAAGTTAAACAAACGTTTTAGGTTGATCTATTGGTCTTTCCAAGTGTCTTTTTAATGATGTTTGCTTGTATGTATTGAATAATCAATTTATGCTTTTTAGAGTTACCTGTGATGCATCAGAAACCTGATCCGTGATCAGCAGAAAAGCCACTGTTTTTCCATCATAGAAAACCCTCTTTATAAATGTTTTAGTTTGGGTTTTTAAGCACCCCCCCATCCCAACCCAGTGTGTAATTTATATTTAAGTGTGCAGTGTATATTTAAGTGGATAGTATATTTAAGTGGGCAGTGTATAGCCCAGTGTGTATTTAATTGGGCAGTGTTTATGTGACAAGATACACCTAGTGTAAAAACAACTTGTAAGAGTAAAATTTCAAGATATAGAAAGTTAATTCATTGGTGGTTGAATGAGAAAATGGATGATAATACAATACATGTCGGACCGATACTGAGATCGGTACCATCCCTAATGATGCTACTGTATTGGTCACACTAACTACCCCCATTCAGCCTTAATACCCTAATTGTTCCCTGCTATGTATGCCTACATGTTTATAGGGTACTTCAGTCTCATCATATTATCTTCTCAATTGCAAATCTACCATGAGGTGGATATCACTACAGTATCTCACTTGCTATACAAATGCGTATTTAAGTATGACTGGGCCATTGGCTCTGGTATTTCCATTGTCACTGTATAGTTTCATGTTTAAATAGTTTGGGGGTAGCCAGGGAGGGGCACTGGGCTGCAGAGGCATTTGAAATGTTTATATTGTGAAATAAATTGTGTCCTACAGGAATCAATAGAAAATACATCATGTCAACATCTGATGTTTTGCACATCTTGAAATCTGTAAAACAATATCCTGACCTAACAAAATATTTTTAATCTGGTGGCATAATCCAAGAATCACAGTTTCAGTCACCAGCTAACTGATGGTCAATAATAATAAAATTTTGATTTGTGTTTCCCACATTAAACGTGACCACTAGTCTTAGTCTAGTCTGATTTTTATTTGTATCCTTCGACTCTATGTTTGACATGGAATAAATTAAATCAATACATTTCCTAAAGACACAATTAAAAGTCCCATTGAGGATTATGTCTGATTTGGAACCTGAAATATGGCAAATTAATTATATTTTCAATATTTAAAAAAAGGAATTGGGTTAAATGATAACCCAGTATCTTGTAAGAGAGAGAGAGAATATTTAAATAATTTAATAATAAATAAGTACAATATGTATAAATATAACTCAAATATATACAAGTGCATATACTGCAAAGATACAGTGAGTATACAAAGTGTAGTCTTGGATGAGCAAAGGAGGAAATATCAGTTTGATGGAGGAGGTGTCTATTGTTCTTCTTATTGGCCAATCAGTTCCAATCAGATAATATTAGCATTATTTTCCTTCGGTTCATTACAATTTACTCAAGCATAGTAACAGACACAATATTTCTGAAAATGTGGCTCAGGCTTAAGATGTTAAAAGTATAATCTGTAATGTTATTAAACATTGATCTCTAGGCAAAAGAGCCCTGCTTGATACTACACTTAGATTACTTTTCTCATGTGTGTGGGTTGGAAGAGAGTGGGAGTTGAAGGGGTTGTTATTGCCTGTATGTATTCACCATGAATAATGTTACTGTATTTGTCACACTAACTACCCCCCTTCAGCCTTAGTACTTTAATTGTTCCCTGCTATATATATACATAAATGTTTATAGGGTACTTCAGTCTCATAATATTGACTTTTCAATTGGAAATCTATCATGGGATGGCCGTGGCCAAGCAAGACAGTCAGGTATGCATATTTCATTAGTGGCTTGCTACTATCTTGGTTCTGAACATGGTCTGGGGACCACCAGGGGTCCTTGAGGTTTTTCCAGAACAATGAAGAATAGTTTAATTTCACTATTGCATTGACTAAATGCAATGAGAGAATGTACAAGAGTATTATTCTGATCATGTGTTTCACTGTCTACTGTTATCTCCTCAAATACAGTAAATATACCCAACAGCATTGGGACTCATACCAAATACATTTCCTAAAGACACATAATGATTTGGAACCTGAAACATTCTATTTTCAATAAAGGAAGTGGGTTAAATGATAACCCAGTATGTTCTAAGAGAGAGAGAGGATTCAAATAATTAAAGTACAATATGTACAAATCTAACTAAAATATATGCAAGTGCAGATACTGTACAGATACATAGTGATTGTATAAAGTGTTGTCTTCCAAGATGATTGGAGGAGGAAATATCAGTTTGATGGAGGAGGTGTCTCTTGTTATTCTGATTGGCCAATCCGTTCCAAGCAGCTAAATGCTCAACTATTCTCTCTTGTATAAGAACAGGGCTGTTTTCCAGACTGAAGTACTCATCCAACCATAATGACTGGATAGTCTGCCGGTTGGCTCAAACACCTCTCTGTGGCAGAACACATTGTCTACTGGACCAAGACTTTCTACTAAAGACCATCTGGTCAGAGATCAGACTGTGGACACCACAACATCTGTAAGTACAACTATTTATTAGATTGTTTTCTTGGTATTGCAGAGCCTCTCTTGTTTTCTGTTTTTTTGTCTGTGTTTCCAAGAAAACCAGTCTAGACATGCCTGAATGTCTGTTCTTTATTTGTCTTCAAGTTTATTTGTACAATGACCGGTACCACCACAATATTGCAGGCAACTGCCCAGTATTTTAAACTAAAGTTGACCTGTTTCAAACCCAATCTTGGAGCAGACCGGTACTGGGACGAAATTAATATCACGTCATAAATAGATCAATACAGTCTGTATTAATTAATGTTGTGTTTCTTTTTTTTAAATGTAAAGAGTAAAGAACCTAACCCTATCAAACCGCAGTAAAATTTTTAGCATTATGTTCCTTTGGTTCATTACAATTTACTCAAGCATAGTAACGGACACAATATTTCTGAAAATATGGCTTGGGTTTAAGAGATTAAAAGTATAATCTGTAATGTTCTTAAACAGTGACTTCTAGGCAAAAGAGCCCTGCTTGATAATGCACTTAGATTACCTTTCTTTGATGTTTGGGTTGGAAGAGTGAGTTGAAGGGGTTGTTATTGTCTGTATGTATTCAGCATGAATAATGCTACTGTATTGGTCACACTAACTACCCCTATTCAGCCATAGTACTTTAATTGTTCCCTGCTATATACATGTTTATAGGGTACTTCAGTCTTATCATATTGACTTTTCAATTGTAAATCTATCGTGAAGTGGATGTGGCCACTGTATCTCACTTGCTATACAAATGCTTATTACGTATGACTGGCCATTGGCTCTGGTATTTCCATTGTCACTGTATAGTTTAATGTGTAAATTGTTTGGGGGTAGGCAGGGAGGGGCACTGGGGTGCAGAGTCAAATAAAAATGTAATATATTGTGAATTACATTAACCAATATAAAATACATCATGTCAACATTTGATGTTTTGAAAATCTTGAAATCACACATGTAAAACAATATGACATCACCTGACAAATGTTTTTGTAATCCAAGAATGGCAGTTTGTCAACAGCCAACTGATGGTCAATAATAAAACGTTGATTCTTGTTTCTCACGTTAAACTTGAGCACTAGTCTCTTCTCTGATTTTATTTTTATTCTGAGACTCAATGTTTAAGAAACACAATGGAATAAATCAAATCAATATATTTCCTAAAGACACATAATGAAAAGTCCCATTGAGGATTATGTCTGATCCAGAACCTGAAATTTGGCAAATGTATTCTATTTTCAATATTTACAAACAACAAAAACAAATGATAACTGTATTTTACAAGAGAGAGTTAAAGTACAAATTAATTGATTAAATTACAATATGTACAAATACAAAAATATATATGGAAGTTCAAAAAAAGCACAGATACATATTGATTGTACAAAGTGTAGTCTTCCAAGATGATTAGAGGATGAAATATCAGTTTGATGGAGGAGGTGTATATTGTTCTTCTGATTGGCCAATCAGTTCAAAGCAGCTAAATGCTCAACTATTGTCTCTCCTGTATAAGAACAGGGCTGTTTTCCATACTGATGTACTCATTCAACCATAGAGACTGGTAGTCTGCTGGTTGACTTGAACGCCTCTCTGTGGCAGAACACATTGTAGACTGGGCCAAGACGTTCTACTAAAAAACATCTGGAACAAAACGTGCTTCTGGAAACAGAGATCAGACTGTGGACACCACAACATCTGTAAGTACAATTATTTATTAGATAGGTTTTTATGACATTGTAGAGCCTCTCTTATTTTCTGTGTTTCCAAGAAAACTAGTCTAATCATGCCTGAATGTCTGTTGTTTATTTGTGGATCAAAACGTTTTTGTAATCTCGTGACATAATCCAAGAATCAATTTCAGTTACCAGCTAACTGATGGTCAATAATACAATTAGTGTTGCATGATACACCGATACTAGAAAAGTATTACAATACCAAGCTGTTAAAAACGATTCAATACTCCATTTTATTAGCATCGATACTTTTAGAATAATAGCTTGATGCTGTATTTTCTATGAGTTGAGTGGCTGCGTGACCTGCTCCGCACCTGTGTGTGTGTGAGAGAGAGCATGCACGTTTTGCGTAGTGGGCGTGTCAACAGTGTCGACTGACATCCCTGAATGTCTTATTTCATAATATACAGTTTCAGGATGGACGTTTGTATTAAACCAAGTTGTATGCAGTGATGAACGGTCTTTCCCAGCTGAACACAAGTTACTTAACGTTACACAGGTCATGCTATGCACGCTTAGCTTGCTAACGTTAGATAGCAGGAGCCGTAAGACTAAGAGTTTATTTGTACAACGAAATATACTACCACAATGACATATAGCAGGCAGGCAACTGCCCAGTATTTTAACTAAAGTTTACCAGTTTTCAATACCAATCTTGGAGCAGATTCACTTTTAACAGTATAATCTGTAATGTTTTTTTAACAGTGACCTCTAAGCAAAGGAGGCCTGCTTGGTACTGCACTTAATTTACTTTACTCAGATAAGTGGGTTAGAATTTAATGGGAGTTGAAGGGGTTGTTATTATCTGGCCACACCTCATGATCTGCCAAGAGAGGTCTGAAGAAACTCACACTATAAACTCCAACCCACAGATCAGACCAAAACATGTAAACAACGTGCAATACGAAGCTGGTCTTTGTCTAGAGGTCACTGTTTGACTGATTTACAGACGCCATTGTTAAATCATACAAGAAAATCTAGAAATGTTTGGAACTTATATAAACTAAACCAAATACAAAACCCACAATCTGAGTTCTTCATTGGAGTGCTTCTCTCTTCTCCAGGTACAATCACTGCATTGCTCCCCAACAACAAACGGATATAATGGCTGAGTCAAGGCCTCACTGCTGTGACCAATGTGGAACAAGCTTCATCAGAAAGCTCCATCTTCAAATACACCAGCGTATTCATACAGGAGAGAAGCCCTACCACTGTGATCAGTGTGAGAAGAGCTTCACTCAATTAGCACACTTAAAGACACACCAGCATGTTCATACAGGAGAGAAGCGCTACCACTGTGATCAGTGTGAGAAGACCTTCACTCAATTACCACACTTAAAGATACACCAGCGTAGTCATACAGGAGAGAAGCCCTACCACTGTGATCAGTGTGGGAAGAGCTTCAGTCACTCTACAAACTTAAAGACACACCAGCGTGTTCATACAGGAGAGAAGCCCTACCACTGTGACCAGTGTGGGAAGTGTTTCAGTGTACTTGCATCTTTAAAGATACATGAGCGTATTCATACAGGAGAGAAGCCCTACCATTGTGACCAGTGTGAGAAGAGATTCAAAGCATCTGGAGAATTAAAGATACACCAGCGTATTCATACAGGAGAGAAGCCCTACCACTGTGACCAGTGTGGGAAGAGTTTCAGTATACTTGCATCTTTAAAGATACATGAGCGTATTCATACAGGAGAGAAGCCCTACCACTGTGACCAGTGTGGGAAGAGTTTCAGTATATTTGCATCTTTAAAGATACACCAGCGTGTTCATACAGGAGAGAAGCCCTACCACTGTGACCAGTGTGGGAAGAGCTACAGTCAATATGTAAACTTAAAGACACACCAGCGTATTCATACAGGAGAGAAGCCATACCACTGTGACCAGTGTGGGAAGAGCTTCATTAAATCTGTAAGCTTAAAGCAGCACCAGCGTATTCATACAGGAGAGAAGCCCTACCACTGTGACCAGTGTGGGAAGAGTTTCATTACACTTGCATCTTTAAAGATACATGAGCGTATTCATACAGGAGAGAAGCCCTACCACTGTGACCAGTGTGGGCAGGGCTTCAGGAACTCTGGTAATTTAACGACACACCAGCGTGTTCATACAGGAGAGAAGCCCTACCACTGTGACCAGTGTGGGATGAGATTCATCACCTCTTCAAACTTAAAGAGGCACCAGCGTATCCATACATTTGTCAAACCCTAAAACTGTAGAAATATGCTTTCATACTGGACAGAAATCAAACTATTGTGATCCATATCAGAAGAACTTCTGACCCCCATAATCAAACACCAATTTTACCAAAACACAGAAGTTTGTGAGCAAAACAAGTTAAAACGACAGTCAAATACTAAAAGTTGTTAACAGGGGGAGCTGCCAACCAGTGACATCATCATGTTTCTGTTTATTTTAGTTCTTAAATAATCAATTGAATAAAGTTCTCCGTTATTTTTCTTTTGCTGTGCTAAAGGAGGTACTGAGCAGTAGAGAAGCCATCTTGCTTTATTGTGCTTCATTGTGTGGTTTGAGTCACCTTAGTTTATAGTGAGTAGGTAAATATTTGGTTCTTTGGTTTGGTTTTAAATTGATTTGTTTGTAGTGTTTTAAAAAATGTATTTAATTTGTCTACATATTTTGTGACAATTTCCTCTTTTTACACATAACTACCATAACGTTCCCGGTAGTGCAGCCTATCCCCATGTTTTCTTGTTCATTTAGTGTTTTATTTTATGAATTGTCAATAAAATGTTTTTGGTATTTCAGTCTTTGTCTCTTTCATTAGCATTTCCAGTTCATTCTGGATCTTGTTTACCATATAATTGTGGTAGAGGCTACAGAGCCTGATCACCAAGGAGATAAAACATATATATACACAGTACAATATACAGTAATACACAGAATTTAAAGCTGCATTATATTATTTTCTGACGGTATTTTTCACATTTTCAAACCTTCTTATCTGCTATCAAAAGATAAGCCATCTTGCTTTAATGTGTGGTTTGAGTCACCTTAGGGCCCTTTCTCACTCACTGCTCTGTGTCGAATCAGACCCGGCTCGCATCAGAAAAGGGTGTGTCTGTCTGAGTGAGAACGCTGTCCCCCGTCCCCGCCCCCCGCTGATTCGTCCCCGGGGGCGCTGAACCTGGACCGCTGAAATAGGTGGTCTCAGGTGCGCGCTAGTGGGGGCGGTTAGGCCTGGCAATTTTGTTTGCCATTGCTATGTCTATACATTGTTCGAATGCATTTATTTCTATTAGACCAGTGGTGCCCAACCAGTCGGCTGTGGTCGACCAGTAGATCAATGACATGCAATATAATTGCCACAAGCAATGGGATAATGTTAGCTTCTGAACAGGCTAGCTAACTAGCGTTAGCCGTTAGCCATTGCTGTATACTATACTTTCTTGTTCGAATGCATTTATTTCTATTAGACCAGTGGTGCCCAACCAGTCGGCCATGGTCGACCAGTAGATCAATGACATTCAATATAATGCATATAATCGATGCAGCAATGTTACTAGTAAAGGCTAAGCTAACTAGCGTTTAGCCGTTAGCTTAGCGCTATCGTTAAAACGCTCAAAAGCGGACTCTACAACACCATCCATTCATGATAAAATAGGGTGGGTTATATTGACAAGGCTTGACAACAGAGGTTCAAATATAACTTCATATTTATTGGCAATTTGTTCTTATATATCATCCAGTCTCCGCAGTAGTGTTAAGACTCTTCCTGTTTACATTTTCGAACGTGACATCATCGCCTACGGCAAGCGTAAACGCTCAAAAGGCAAACCGTAAACAGAACCCGAAGCGAACCAAGAGGGAGAGAGGGGGGGGGGGGGGGTTCGCATCAGATTCGGAACGGGGCCAGAACGGAACTGAATAGAAACGAATAGGTGAGTGAGAAAGGGCCCTTAGTTTGCAGTGAGTATGTAAATATTTGGATTGGTTTGTGTGTAGTGGTTTATTTTTTATTAAATTTGTCTACATATTTTATGACAATTTCCTCTTTTTACACATAACTACCATAAATGGTAAATGCATTTATATAGTGCTTTTATCCAAAGTGCTTTATAATTTGTTCCTCACATTTTACACATACACACAGTGACGGTGGAGGCAACCATGCAATGTTCCAACCTGCTCATCTGGAGCAATTAGGGGTTAAGTATCTTGCTCAAATACCAACACGGATAGCTGGCAGCCATGGATGCTTGGGGCCTGACTCCACGCCAGGTTCCAATCCTGTAATTTCCACTCATACTCACACACAGATGGCAAGGAACTAGGAGACAGGGGACATGACAACATGTTGGAGAGCTTGAATGTCAACCTCTGCTGGTAGACAACTAGATTATGTTGTAACTGACAACGTTTTAGTAAACCAACAATGAGAGACCAACTGAAACTGTGTATAGTTCTGATAATTTAACGGAAGAAGAAAGGGAAGGGAGAGAGTTAACAGTGGATCGGTTTGGAGGAAATGTAGAATTTGGTGAAGATGGAGAGGATAGGGTATTAAATACAGAATTTACAGTGCATGAAATGAATAGAGCTCTAAGGAAAGTAGGGAAACCAACGCCAGGTAGAGACAGTATTTGTTACTCTATGTTGGAGAAATTTAGTGATATATCCAAAAAAGTGGTACTGAGGTTGTTTAATAAAGTATGGTCTGAAGGGGAGATTCCTGAAGTGTGGAAGCAGTCAGTCATCAATCCAATTAGAAAGCCTGGCAAAAGACCCTAGTAATTATAGGCCCATAGCATTAACATCTCAAATGGGGAAGCTGATGGAAAGAATGATTAATGACAGACTGGTATACTGGCTGGAAACGAGAGGATTATTGTATAGTTACCAAAGTGGATTTAGGAAAGGGAGAGGGACGATGGACCCTGCTGTTGCTCTTGAAGACGCCATTAGGAAAGCACAGTTAAATAAGGAGTCAGTTATTGCTGTGTTTTTTTTATATTGAAAAGGCCTATGATATGGTTTGGAGACAGGGCCTTATTATTAAGCTTCATCAAATGGGAATCAAAGGTAGAATGCTTAAATGGATAAATAATTTTCTGTCTGATAGGAATATAGTGGTAAGAATTAATGGTGTGTTTAGTAAGGAATATATAGTTGAGAATGGTACTCCACAAGGAAGTATTATTAGTCCAGTGATATTTGCGATAATGATTAATGATGTTTTTAAGAACTTGGAAGGATCCATTAAGGTAGCACTGTTTGCAGATGATGGGGCTATATGGAAAAGGGGGAGGAATCTCAACTGTAGCTGAGGGGTACAATTCCCTGACTGTATTGTTAGATATGATATTTAATACCACTACCTCATGTACTTTAACTTCTGGCCACCCAGTACAAGATATAAGTATGATGAACACTTTCCCACCTGATGAAACGAACCAACACAAATGGACCAAATCGAATATTTAATACAGCAAAGGGTGTACACAATATTCACTTAATTACATTTATGATTTGAAATGTTAAGTATGCACTTTTATGGCAAATGAGTATTCGTAGGTAAATCAACATTGAATGTCCAATCTCTGGTTGCGCAGGGAGTAAGTATACAACCTGGAATATTTAGGAAACGATAGCGATAGTACTTAAATAATTATAGCTGGATACACTAGGGGGGGGGGGTCCCGCTGGTTGTAAGACAGTAGGAGGGGGGGGTTAGAGAAGTCGCTGGCGGTATCCCATCTGGCCGACGGTGTCTTGGGAGAATCCAAAGTCTTAGACCCAGTGCCCACAGAACCTCGGGCCGTAGACGAACACAGCTGGACCCTCTGTGGAACGGTATCTGCCGGTCCACAACGGAGAGACGTGGTGCGACCTCACGTGTAGAGCGCCGCCTCACCTGTAGTCCTCTCCGGGGGGTAATTCCAACACTCGACAGTGTTGGCCTTTATCCATGGAATAATCAAAGCACATAAAGCATAATCCAAGAGCCGTGGAAGGCTCGCCGTCGTCGGGTAGAGTAATCCAATATACAGGTCCAGTCGCTCCCGACCCGGAGCTCCTCGGATGCAATCACCACCAGGGGTCTGACCAGCCTGGATAAGCGTCCAGATAACGTCAGGAACGATGGGGGTACTGATAACTGTAGAACTCGAACCGAACGATGCACCATACATAAATAGACTATTATTAGCTTAATAGAATACGTCCAACTCGACGGTATGGTGCCAAACTATGACCATTCAACTATTAATCTACACGATATCTCAATGCCTATTCTGGGCCAAGTAGGCCCTACTACACCGCACGTGCTTCGTGGGGAGGCTTTTGCATCTGTCACTCTGTTGGAGGGTAAAGAACTGGACTAAAAGGAAGTTCTACTTTACGAGCGTCATATATATATGCGCTATGAACAAATAGTACCACACGTATTTCGCCCGGCATATTACTGCGCGGAACCGGGGGGTTGCCTCGACATGTTAGGCGGCACGATTGAACATGAACCTAGGGGTATGGCAACCTGGCGCCAGGTTCTAGTCCAATGGTAGAATGAAACTATTATGGGCTGTTTAGTAGAAACGGGGATATTCAATGCATATTGTACAAGGAATATACAGGGGATATCAAACGATATACAAATACAATTAAATATATATATATAAATAAATATACATATTCGGTTTAATCTGATCCTTCACAACAGCCGCCCCCTAATTAGTCCCACCTAATTAGCTAAGCAGAGACAGATTAACCGCACTGTCTTCCACTCAAGGTCCGCTGTAAGGTCAGTCAACTCACAAAGTCATAGGGTCATGGTCATCATCGATAGTATCTGGGAGTCGGGGCAGTTCTATGAGCCTCGCCACGGGCCGTGTGTAGGTGCGCCCTTGGACGAGTACTTCAGCTGCTCGGACCTTGCCAACGGCACCGGTGATCACTTTGCTTACGCGGCCAGCCGGCCACATAGCTCTGGGGAGTGACTGGTCAACTATCATGACGACTGTTCCTTCTGTCAAATTGTCTCTCTCTTTTACCCACTTCTGGCGGGTCTGTAGAGACGGTAGGTAGTGAAGTAGGAAGCTGCTCCAAAACTTGTCGGCTAGTACTTGGCTGTACCTCCACATTCTTCGGCCGTTCGCTTCTTCGGGCCTGTACATTGTCTGGGGTAGCGCGGGGTCCAGCCGCCCCATTAGGAGTGTGTTGGGGGTGACTGGGTCGACATCTGCTACATCACTGGAGACGTAACCGAGGGGTTTGGAGTTCAATACTCCCTCGATCTCCGTGAGGACTGTCATTAGGACTTCCTCTGCCACAGTCTGGGCTCCGAGTACGGCATACAGGGCTGTCTTTATAGAACGTACTTCTCGTTCCCAGGTTCCACCGAAGTGGGGTGCGTTCGGGGGATTAAACTGGAAGTCAACCTGGGCTGGAGCGAGGTGGGTCTTAAGTTCTGGGCCCATAGCTTGGAAGCTCTCTCTCAGCTCTCTTTCTCCGCCTTTGAAGTTGGTCCCGTGATCAGACAACAATGTAGACGGTTGTCCTTTCCGTGATATGAATCTCAGGAAAGGCCATAAGGAATGAGTCTGTGCTCATGGTCGGAAGGAGCTCGATATGTATCGCTCTGGTGGTCATGCATTTGAATACAATACCCCACCGCTTCTCGGTGCCTCTTCCTCTTTTTATATACAACGGGCCAAAACAGTCCATGCCTGTGGAGTGGAATGGCTTGTCGCCGATTCGGAGGCGACAGGGGGGTAGGTCAGCCATCCGTGGTATGCTGGGCTGCGCGCGCCACTTACGGCAGTCTAGACAGGTTCGCTGGAAGCGCCGTACTGCTTCTCTCCCTTGTAATATCCAATAACGACGTCTGATCTCCGCGAAGACTCTCTCTGCTCCTGCGTGGTGTACATCCTCATCGTATTTCTTTATGATCAGCTCTGTGACCTTGTGTCGGCTGTTCAAGACGATCGGGTGCTTAATGTCATCTGGTAGGTCGGGGGCTCTCCGCAGGCGACCAGCCACTCTGATGAGATTATGTGCGTCACTCTCTGGTGCCAGGTGAATCAGTCTGCTGTCTGATGGGACGGGGTTTCCTCCCTGCAGACAGTCTAGCTCATCGGGGAACGAGTCTCTCTGGGCTCGTTGTAGTAGAAGAAGTTCTGCTTCTTCGTAGTCAGCTGCTGACATGTCAGTGGTGGACTGAATCTCTGGGTGGTGCCGCAGGAATGTCCTTTGTTGCGCACTCTCTAGAGTAATGCAGTCATCTATGTTCGGGTCTGTGGAGGCGACAGTGCTCAGTCCACAGAACATAGGCTTCTTGTTCTCAGCCTCCTCTCTACTTGCTTCCCTCGGGGTGGGCGTGGGCCAGTCTCCTTCCGGGAGCTGGAGGAATGCTGGTCCGTCACTGTAGATGTTGTGACAGGTTAGGTCATCCAGGGACATTCCCCGGGTGATGACGTCAGCTGGGTTGTGTTTGGTATCCACATATCTCCAGCTTGCTTCTTCTGTTAGTTCCTGAATCTCGGTGACTCTGACTCCCACGAAGACTTTGTATCTGCATGAATCAGACTTAATCCATGTGAGTACTGTCGTGGAATCTGACCACAAGATTGTTCTATGCACCGGAATGGTGAGTTCACGTTGGATTAACGTGGCTAGATGCGCTCCTGCGAGGGCTGCGCAGAGCTCTAGACGTGGGATAGATTGTTGCTTACGTGGGGCTATCCTTGAGCGGGCCAGTATGAAAGCAGTGTGTATCTCTCCTCCCATCTCTTGGGCACGCAAATAAGCAACCGATCCGTAGGCTACTTCGGAGGCATCGCTGAAGACGTGTAGCTCAATCTCGCATGTCTCTGGCCTCACTGTGGATGGGAAGTAGCTGCAGCGTATGTTGACACCTGGGAGTGAGCGGAGTTCCGTCTCCCACTCTCTCCATGTTGAGGCAAGGTGTGCGGGTATTGGGTCGTCCCAGCCCTGGTCCTTGTCCCATAGTGCTCGTACAATCATCTTTGCCCTGGTGGTGTAAGGTAGAATACATCCCAACGGGTCATATTGTCTGGCGAGTGTTCTGTACACCCTCCGTCTGGTGGTCGGTATCGCCGCCGACCTTCCTTGCTCTGGAGCCAAGGGTTTGTGTCTATAGTGGAGCGAGTCTGTTTTGAAGCGCCAGACTAATCCTAGTGTCATTTCTTGGGCTTCTCCTGGGATTGTCGCCATCCAGGTCTCGCTGCTGGCAGCCTTGTCTGCGGAGGAGAGGCTGCGCAATACGTGCGGGTCACTGCTGGCCCACTGCCTGAGATCAAAGCCTCCTTTGATTAGGGAGGCGCGTAACTTGATTAGGAGAGCCTCGGCTTCTTCTTGAGTCGAGACGCTTTGTAGACAGTTGTCTACGTAGAAACTGTTCTTCACACTGTGTTGGACCTCTTCATCTGCTGCTGGGTCCTCTGTGACGTGTTTCTGTAGTGCAAATGTAGCACAGCACGGGCTGCATGTGGTTCCGAAGGGGAGTACTTCCCACTGGTAGATGGATGGGTTCTCATCTCCGATCTTCTCTCTCCATAGGAACCGTAGCAGAGGCTTGTCCTCCTCTACTAGTCTCACTTGCAAGAACATCCCTTTGATATCCCCGCTTATAGCCACCTTGTCCTGGCGGAAGCGCAGTAGCACGCCTAGTAGGGAGGGGCCGAGTGTGGGGCCGGGCAAGAGCTCTTTATTCAGATTTTGGGATCCGATCTGGTAGCTGCAGTTAAACACAATGCGATCCTTGCCATTGTGATGGACCTTGTGATGCGGCACGTACCATGATTCGGTCGTCTGATCGGCCTCTTTAATGTCAATCTTTGTTACGTGTCCCGCTGTGATTAGCTTCTCAATCTCAGCTCGGTACACACTCTGTTGAGCGGGGTCTTTGGCTAGGCGCCGCTCTGTGTTCAGTAGATATCGCTCCGTGGCGTCTTTCTTTGCGTGAAAGGGGGGCATTCCCTCTCTCCTCAGGAGTGGAGTTGCGTATCTCATCACTCCGCCGACTGTGACTCTCTTTGTCCCCTGCTCGAGTAGGTGGATGGCGTAAATGTCTTCTTTAGAGCGAATGTCTTTCTTTTCGTTCTTAAAGGGCATTGTCTCTAGGGTCCATAGCCTCTCGACATGCTGCAGGAGAGTGGTGTCTTCTTCTGTCGTTCGGGAGTGGAAGCAGCTAGTGGCTGCGGTTCGGTTGAGAGATTTAGCGAGGGGGCCTTGTAATGTCCATCCTAAGCGGGTCTCGACGGCTGCAGGACAGCCTCGGGGACCGGTATGGACCCGGTCAATCGGGACTATGAGTTCTGCATGGTCGGAGCCTATCAACAGGGTCGGGGTAGCGCCGTTTATGAGCGGGATAGGTAATTGGCGCAGGTGCACATATTTATCCATCAACTTGGTGACAGGGTAGGTGTACTGCGAGAGTCCTATTTCTTGGCTGGTGAAAGCATTTGTGATCTTGTACTGTCGCTCTGGCTGCCCGTTGGCTGCGATAGTGAAGGACACATTCTTGCCCTTTATCGTCTTTAAATCTCTTCTTATTGTCCGAATCGTCATTTCGTTCTTGCTCCCCCGCAGTCCCAGTTGAGTCGCAGCGGAGGCGAGCAGAAGGGTCTTCTCTGACCCGTCATCAAGGACGGCGTAAGTGTCCATGACTTTATCCTGGTAGCTCAATGTCACACGGACTACCTTTAAGAGCACTTGAGCTCCGTTGCTGCTGGCGGGGTCAATGTACATGACACTTGCCTTGGTGCCGCTCCGTGGTGCAGGTGTAGGCCGTCTTCCGTTACTATCGTGTAGTATATCTAGATGGGCTCCATCGCACCGGCTGCACCTTTTCTTTAGGCGGCATTCGGCTGCCATGTGGGGCCGCGCACATCGATAACAGCGCCGGTTGGACTTTATCCATTGGCTCACTTCTTCTGCATTCATCTTTGTGAATGTGTCACATTGTGACAGCCAGTGTTCTTTCTCACAGTAGGGACACGCTATCTTCCACTTCTCCTTCCTCGAGGGGGTGCTGTGACTCTTACTGCTCGGTACTGACTCTGATTGGTGCATGACAGTCACAGATCTTCTTCCATCATTTATTCTCCTGGGTCCCTCTCTGGAGCTTGGCGTGCTCTGCCCGAAGGTGTCCAGTCGTAAGCTGCTGACCTCTCTCGCCAGGAAGTCGGCCAGATCAAGGAGGGATGGCTCGGGGCCGTCGGGATCTCGGTAGTCCCTCTGCCGCCGAAAGCGCTCCTGTCTTGCGGGTGGCAGCTTCTCCAAAATCCTCTCAACGTTAGAGTTGGCGTACAGCTCATGCCTGCCTTTCTCCCGTTGAGCTCCCAGCATCCCCACCAGGGACTGCACTTTGATTGACAGGTCATCTAGTGAGCGATTGTCTGTGGCTGGGGGTAGGCGGTCAATATGCCTTATCTCCTGGATTACGTAATCCCATATACGTCCATATCTTTGATCCAGCGCTGCAAGGGCCGCTGTGTATGGGGTCGAGGAGGTAGCATAGGCTAGCGCTATATTGTGTGCTCGCTGTACTTTCAGGTGCTTCAATAATATTGCATACTTGTGGCGTTCATCAATGACATCCGCCAGCATTGTCTCTAAGCACATCCGGAGCTCCGTGTACTGTGCTCGACTCTCATAGGCGAAGTCTGGGATTGATGGCGTGGCGTTGTATGACGCCGTGGATGGCGAATACATCGGCGAGCGTTGGGGGAGAGACCTCCTGGGCGAGTCCCCTCTTGCGCCTCGCTGTGGGCCGGTACTGGCAGGGTACCATGGCCCGCTGGTCCAGGTACTGTTCCTCTGGGCTGGTCGTGCGTTGTGCTCACCCGTAAATAGAGTCGGGGGTCTGTAGCGCAGCGCCGCGGGGGTATAGCCTGGACTGTATGGGACCTCCTGGTCCGGTGGAGTACTGTGCTGTCGTCGGGCTTGGTTCTCCTCTTCTCCCTCTTCTTCTTCTATCAAATCTTCCAGATCTTGTAATCGTTTATTTAGCTTCTCCGCAGTGTAGGCCGCTCCTTCCTTGTAGCTGGGTCTCGCTTGGACCGGTATGGGAAGGGGGTCTGCGGGGGGTCTAGACTCGGTCTGTTGGTCAAGTTCAGGGTTGCTTGCTCGTTGCGGTGACGCTGCTCTTGACTGCTGTCTCGACGAGTTCCTTGAGCCCCTGGCGGAGGGAGAGGGAGTTGTCCTTTTGATCAGCTGCTCTATTAGTTGCGCTTGTAGTCTGTCGCGCTCTGCGTCTCTTTGGGCACCGGCAGCGGTGCGCTGGGCGTCGGCGCGGTCTCTTGCCATATTCTCTTCCATCTGGAAGCGTCTCATCTCCAGACTTGTGCGCTGTTCTTCGCTCCGTTGCTGTGCTTGGAGGTGTTCGCGCTCGCTGGTTGCCTGGGCTTGGAGACGTTCGCGCTCGCTAAGCGTCTGTGCTTGGAGCCGATCGCGTTCGGTAGAGGCTGTCAGGCTGACGAGGAACGCCTGTTGTAGTATCCTCTCCGCTTCGCTGGGGGAAGGCGGTAGTGGAGGTGAGCCGCTCCTGCGTGAACCGCTCCTGGGGGTACTCGTTGGGGAGTCCTGGAGCTCTAGTTCCTCGGCGCTCTCCTCTTCTTCTTCCGTGCAGAGTTCTCTCTCTGTAGGGTTGTCTTCCTCCCGGGGCGTGTCGGGGACTACTTCTTTAGTAGTGGCGGGGGGTAAAGGCATGTCAATTCCCTCCTGGTCTCCACCGTGGGCTTGGTCAGTTACATTAGGACCTACTAGGGCCTCTGTGGTCGGGGAAACCTGGTCGTTAAGGTCAGACATAATTTTACTTTCTACTTTTACTACGTTTACCGTTTGTCGAAGGCTAGGTAGTTGACTGACAGTGTGAGCCTCTAAGTACTGAGGTGTCTGTCGTCTGCGCCGCGGGCGTTCTAGGTTAGGAGGATCGTTTCGTGGAGTGTTCATCATAGGCCATTTCGATATTAATAACACTATATTAATATTACACTAGTTACCCTCCGGCTCGAAGGACCAATTGTAGCTGAGGGGTACAATTCCCTGACTGTATTGTTAGATATGATATTTAATACCACTACCTCATGTACTTTAACTTCTGGCCACCCAGTACAAGATATAAGTATGATGAACACTTTCCCACCTGATGAAACGAACCAACACAAATGGACCAAATCGAATATTTAATACAGCAAAGGGTGTACACAATATTCACTTAATTACATTTATGATTTGAAATGTTAAGTATGCACTTTTATGGCAAATGAGTATTCGTAGGTAAATCAACATTGAATGTCCAATCTCTGGTTGCGCAGGGAGTAAGTATACAACCTGGAATATTTAGGAAACGATAGCGATAGTACTTAAATAATTATAGCTGGATACACTAGGGGGGGGGGGGGTCCTGCTGGTTGTAAGACAGTAGGAGGGGGGGGTTAGAGAAGTCGCTGGCGGTATCCCATCTGGCCGACGGTGTCTTGGGAGAATCCAAAGTCTTAGACCCAGTGCCCACAGAACCTCGGGCCGTAGACGAACACAGCTGGACCCTCTGTGGAACGGTATCTGCCGGTCCACAATGGAGAGACGTGGTGCGACCTCACGTGTAGAGCGCCGCCTCACCTGTAGTCCTCTCCGGGGGGTAATTCCAACACTCGACAGTGTTGGCCTTTATCCATGGAATAATCAAAGCACATAAAGCATAATCCAAGAGCCGTGGAAGGCTCGCCGTCGTCGGGTAGAGTAATCCAATATACAGGTCCAGTCGCTCCCGACCCGGAGCTCCTCGGATGCAATCACCACCAGGGGTCTGACCAGCCTGGATAAGCGTCCAGATAACGTCAGGAACGATGGGGGTACTGATAACTGTAGAACTCGAACCGAACGATGCACCATACATAAATAGACTATTATTAGCTTAATAGAATACGTCCAACTCGACGGTATGGTGCCAAACTATGACCATTCAACTATTAATCTACACGATATCTCAATGCCTATTCTGGGCCAAGTAGGCCCTACTACACCGCACATGCTTCGTGGGGAGGCTTTTGCGTCTGTCACTCTGTTGGAGGGTAAAGAACTGGACTAAAAGGAAGTTCTACTTTACGAGCGTCATATATATATGCGCTATGAACAAATAGTACCACACGTATTTCGCCCGGCATATTACTGCGCGGAACCGGGGGGTTGCCTCGACATGTTAGGCGGCACGATTGAACTTGAACCTAGGGGTATGGCAACCTGGCGCCAGGTTCTAGTCCAATGGTAGAATGAAACTATTATGGGCTGTTTAGTAGAAACGGGGATATTCAATGCATATTGTACAAGGAATATACAGGGGATATCAAACGATATACAAATACAATTAAATATATATATATAAATAAATATACATATTCGGTTTAATCTGATCCTTCACAACATCAACTATATAGTACGTAAAATGCAAGAAGCAGTAAATGAGGTAAAAAGGTGGTTGCTAGAGTGGGGTTTTAGATTGTCAATTGACAAAACAAAAACAATATTTTTCTCAAAGAGAAGTATTCCCCAAGAGCTAAATATATCAATTGGTGATAAAATCTTGGAAAGGGTAGAACAGTTTAAATATCTTGGTGTGTGGTTTGATAAAAGACTAACATGGTCTTTCCATATAAGTAAGATGGTAGACAAATGCAAAAAAGTACTGAATGTGATGAGATGTTTGAGAGGGCTGGATTGGGGAGCTAGTAGAAATGCGATGAGAACAATCTATATTAGCCTCATCAGATCACTAATAGATTATGGTTGTATTATTTATAGGTCTGCAGCAAAAACTAATTTAAATAAATTGGATGTAATCGTTGAGATTGTGTTGTGGGGCTATGAAAACTACACCAGTTGCAGCACTCCAAGTGGAGATGGGAGAAATGCCCCTGCATATTAGAAGGGTTCAGTTGGCACTAGTGTATTGGGCCAATCTTAGAGGTCATAAGGATGATCATATTAGCAAAAATTTACTAGTGCAGTGCCAAGAAAAAGAGAAGGCGCAGCTAGAAAGTTTTGGGTGGATTATATAATCAAAAGCTAGAGAGATGGGCATTCTGGAAATGAGTGTGTGTCCAACAGTCTGTTTCCCAGCAGTTCCTCTGTGGTTGATGGGTACCCCTGTTGTTGATATAGACCTATTGGAGTTAAAGGAGAGAGAGGAAATGAGCAGTCATATGGTGGAGAGTCATATCAGGATAAAATATGGAGAAAGACTGGTGGCTTATACACATGCGTCTAAGATGGAGTCAAGCAGAGTGGGTGCGGCATTTACAATCCCAAGTCTTAGAATTTCAAAAAAAGAGAGATTGAGTGACAGTCTAGCAGTATATACAGCAGAACTAGTAGCTATAATGATAGCGTTATCATGGATAGAGGAGAATAGGCCTAAGAGTGAGGTTTTAATTGCGTCAGACTCAATGTCTTCCTTGATAAGTATTCAAGATGTTGTGTCCCAGTCAAGGCTGGACATTGTGCTGGAAATAGTGCAGATGGTAGACAGACTTCGGCGCTCAGGTATCATGGTTGCCTTTTTGTGGGTTCCGGCCCATATAGGAGTTTGAGGGAATGAGTTGGCGGATAAGTTGGCCAAAAAAGCTTGTGAATTTCCTAGAGTTACAATGAATATACAGAGTAGTAAGGCTGAAATCCAAAGTATAGTCAAACTAAAGGTTAAGGAAAAATGGAAAGTCATGTGGGATAATGAGAGGTTAGGGAGATGGTTTTATGGGGTGCAAAAAAGGGTGGGTTGGAGTAGGGCTACCAATAGAAATAAGCAAGAAGAGGACGTGTTTACAAGAATGAGGTTGGGACATACAGGGTTGAACAGTACGTTAGTAAAGTTAAAAAAGCATATTAATGGACAATGTGAGTGCAGTGTTAGTCAAGAAACGGTAGAACATGTTGTAGAACAGTGTACATTATATCAAAGGCAAAGAACAGTTCTTATTAGGAATTTGCAGAGGGAAAAGATAGCACTTAAAATAGTTGACATATTGCAAAGAAATTCTGGAGAAGTTTGTATGGCGAGTTTATTTAATTTTTTGAGAACAACAGGTTTATTTTATATGATTTAGAACATCCAGATCCACACTCCTTATCAGTAGATGGCGGTAATGCTCATCGAAAGTGATTGCCAACCGCCAATAAAATAGAAAAGAAGAAGAAGACCAACTGAAACTAGAAAATGCAGCTGAAAGTAAGTGTTACTTTAATTAAGTAACTGGTAGGACCCTGTGGCTTAGAGCAGACTGCTGTGGGAGGATATATGAGGAGATGGGATCCAATGAGATTTCCCAAAGTCACGTTTGTCCATGTGGCCGTTGTTGAATCCTGTGGAAGAACTTGAGGTAGGAATAGTGTGCTTGCCTTTTGTTTATGGCTTTTTGTCAAACATTCAAGATCTATACACTCCTCATGTGGCTTCTATGATTTAGAATTTCAATTTACTGTTAAGCATGTATTCTAGACTTACCTGTTGGTGGAGCAGAATCAAGCAAACCATACGTCCTACTTACCTGGTGATACACTTACTTGTGAAATGCTTACCTGGTGATATACTTACCTGGTGATATACTTACCTGGTGATACACTTACCTGGTGATACACTTACCTAATGATGTACTTACCTGGTGAAATACTTACCTAATAATATACTTACCTGGTGATATACTTACCTGCATATACAGCAGAACCTAGTCAGGTAGGAAGTTAAACAAACGTTTTAGGTTGATCTATTGGTCTTTCCAAGTGTCTTTTTAATGATGTTTGCTTGTATGTATTGAATAATCAACTTATGCTTTTTAGAGTTACCTGTGATGCATCAGAAACCTGATCCGTGATCAGCAGAAAAGCCACTGTTTTTCCTCCATAGAAAACCCTCTTTTAAAATGTTTTAGTTTGCGTTTTTAAGCACCCCCCCCTTCCCAACCCAGTGTGTAATTTATATTTAAGTGTGCAGTGTATATTTAATTGGATAGTATATTTAAGTGGGCAGTGTATAGCCCAGTGTGTATTTAATTGGGCAGTGTTTATGTGACAAGATACACCTAGTGTAAAAACAACTTGTAAGAGTAAAATTTCAAGATATAGAAAGTTAATTCATTGGTGGTTGAATGAGAAAATGGATGATAATACAATACATGTCGGACCGATACTGAGATCGGTACCATCCCTAATGATGCTACTGTATTGGTCACACTAACTACCCCCATTCAGCCTTAATACCCTAATTGTTCCCTGCTATGTGCCTACATGTTTATAGGGTACTTCAGTCTCATCATATTATCTTCTCAATTGCAAATCTACCATGAGGTGGATATGACTACAGTATCTCACTTGCTATACAAATGCGTATTAAGTATGACTGGGCCATTGGCTCTGGTATTTCCATTGTCACTGTATAGTTTCATGTTTAAATAGTTTGGGGTTAGCCAGGGAGGGGCACTGAGCTGCAGAGGCATTAGAAATGTTTATATTGTGAAATAAATTGTGAAATAGAGGAATCAATATAAAATACATCATGTCAACATCTGATGTTTTGCACATCTAGAAATCACATCTTTAAAACAATATCCTGACCTAACAAAGTATTTTTTTTATCTGGTGACATACTCCAAGAATAACAGTTTCAGTCACCAGCTAACTGCTGGTCAATAATAATAAAATGTTGATTTGTGTTTCCCACATTAAACGTGAGCACTAGTCTTAGTTTAGTCTGATTTTAATTTGTATCCTTCGACTCTATGTTTGACATGGAATAAATAAAATCAATACATTTCCTAAAGACACATAATTAAAAGTCCCATTGAGGATTATGTCTGATTTGGAACCTGAAATATGGCAATTTAATTATATTTTCAATATTTAAAAAAAAAATGTATTGGGATAAATGATAACCCAGTAGGCTATCTTGTAAGAGAGAGAGAGAAGATTTAAATAATTTAATAATAAATAAGTACAATATGTATAAATATAACTCAAATATATACAAGTGCATATACAGTGAGTATACAAAGTGTAGTCTTGGATGAGCAGAGGAGGAAATATCAGTTTGATGAAGGAGGTGTCTATTGTTCTTCTTATTGGCAGTTCCAATCAGATAATGTTAGCATTATTTTCCTTCAGTTCATTACAATTGACTCAGACACAATATTTCTGAAAATGTGGCTCAGGCTTAAGAGGTTAAACATATAATCTGTAATGTTATTAAACATTGATCTCTAGGCAAAAGAGCCCTGCTTGATACTACACTTAGATTACTTTTCTCAGAAGTGTGGGTTGGAAGAGAGTGGGAGTTGAAGGGGTTGTTATTACCTGTATGTATTCACCATGAATAATGTTACTGTATTTGTCACACTAACTACCCCCCTTCAGCCTTAGTACTTTAATTGTTCCCTGCTATATATATATACATAAATGTTTATAGGGTACTTCAGTCTCATAATATTGACTTTTCAATTGGAAATCTATCATGGGATGGCCGTGGCCAAGCAAGACAGTCAGGTATGCATATTTCATTAGTGGCTTGCTACTATCTTGGTTCTGAACATGGTCTGGGGACCACCAGGGGTCCTTGAGGTTTTTCCAGAACAATGAAGAATAGTTTAATTTCACTATTGCATTGACTAAATGCAATGAGAGAATGTACAAGAGTATTATTCTGATCATGTGTTTCACTGTCTACTGTTATCTCCTCAAATACAGTAAATATACCCAACAGCATTGGGACTCATACCAAATACATTTCCTAAAGACACATAATGATTTGGAACCTGAAACATTCTATTTTCAATAAAGGAAGTGGGTTAAATGATAACCCAGTATGTTGTAAGAGAGAGAGAGGATTCAAATAATTAAAGTACAATATGTACAAATCTAACTAAAATATATGCAAGTGCAGATACTGTACAGATACATAATGATTGTATAAAGTGTTGTCTTCCAAGATGATTGGAGGAGGAAATATCAGTTTGATGGAGGAGGTGTCTCTTGTTATTCTGATTGGCCAATCCGTTCCAAGCAGCTAAATGCTCAACTATTCTCTCTTGTATAAGAACAGGGCTGTTTTCCAGACTGAAGTACTCATCCAACCATAATGACTGGATAGTCTGCCGGTTGGCTCAAACACCTCTCTGTGGCAGAACACATTGTCTACTGGACCAAGACTTTCTACTAAAGACCATCTGGTCAGAGATCAGACTGTGGACACCACAACATCTGTAAGTACAACTATTTATTAGATTGTTTTCTTGGTATTGCAGAGCCTCTCTTGTTTTCTGTTTTTTTTCTGTGTTTCCAAGAAAACCAGTCTAGACATGCCTGAATGTCTGTTCTTTATTTGTCTTCAATATATGTAAGTTTATTTGTACAATGACCGGTACCACCACAATATTGCAGGCAACTGCCCAGTATTTTAAACTAAAGTTGACCTGTTTCAAACCCAATCTTGGAGCAGACCGACAGGCCCGGTACTGGGACGAAATTAATATCACGTCATAAATAGATCAATACAGTCTGTATTAATTAATGTTGTGTTTCTTTTTTTAAATGTAAAGAGTAAATAACCTAACCCTATCAAACCGCAGTAAAAATGTTAGCATTATGTTCCTTTGGTTCATTACAATTTACTCAAGCATAGTAACGGACACAATATTTCTGAAAATATGGCTTGGGTTTAAGAGATTAAAAGTATAATCTGTAATGTTCTTAAACAGTGACTTCTAGGCAAAAGAGCCCTGCTTGATACTGCACTTAGATTACCTTTCTTTGATGTTTGGGTTGGAAGAGTGAGTTGAAGGGGTTGTTATTGTCTGTATGTATTCAGCATGAATAATGCTACTGTATTGGTCACACTAACTACCCCCATTCAGCCATAGTACTTTAATTGTTCCCTGCTATATGCATGTTTATAGGGTACTTCAGTCTTATCATATTGACTTTTCAATTGCAAATCTATCATGAAGTGGATGTGGCCACTGTATCTCACTTGCTATACAAATGCTTATTACGTATGACTGGCCATTGGCTCTGGTATTTCCATTGTCACTCTATAGTTTAATGTGTAAATTGTTTGGGGGTAGGCAGGGAGGGGCACTGGGGTGCAGAGTAAAATAAAAATGTCTATTTAGAAATATATTGTGAATTACATTAACCAATATAAAATACATTATGTCATCATGTCATATCATGAAAATCTTGAAATCACACATGTAAAACAATATGACATCACCTGACAAATGTTTTTGTAATCCAAGAATGGCAGTTTGTCAACAGCCAACTGATGGTCAATAATAAAACGTTGATTCTTGTTTCTCACGTTAAACGTGAGCACTAGTCTTAGTTTAGTCTGATTTTAATTTGTATCCTTCGACTCTATGTTTGACATGGAATAAATAAAATCAATACATTTCCTAAAGACACATAATTAAAAGTCCCATTGAGGATTATGTCTGCTTTGGAACCTGAAATATGGCAATTTAATTATATTTTCAATATTTAAAAAAAATTATGAATTGTGTAACTGAGGGGTACAATTCCCTGACTGTATTGTTAGATATGATATTTAATACCACTACCTCTTGTACTTTAACTTCTGGCCATCCAGTACATGATATAAGTATGATGAACACTTTCCCACCTGATGAAACGAATCCACACAAATGTACCAAATCGAATATTTTATATAGCAAAAGGTATATACAACGTTCACTTAATTACATTTATGATTTGAAATATGAAATATGCACTTTTATGGCAAGTGAGTATTCGTAGGTAAATCAACATTGAATGTCCAATCTCTGGTTACGCAGGGAGTAAGTATACAACCTGGAATATTTAGGAAACGATAGCGATGGTACTTAAATGATTATAGCTGGATACACTAAGGGGGGGGGGGGGGTCCCGCTGGTTGTAAGACAGTAGGAGGGGGGGGGTTAGAGAAGCCGCTGGCGGTATCCCATCTGGCCGACGGTGTCTTGGGAGAATCCAAAGTCTTGGACACGGTGCCCACAGAACCTCGGTCCGCAGACGAATACAGCTGGACCCTCTGTGGACGGTAGCTGCCGGTCCACAACGGAGAGACGTGAGGCGACCTCACTGCTTATTACGTATGACTGGCCATTGGCTCTGGTATTTCCATTGTCACTCTATAGTTTAATGTGTAAATTGTTTGGGGGTAGGCAGGGAGGGGCACTGGGGTGCAGAGTAAAATAAAAATGTCTATTTTGAAATATATTGTGAATTACATTAACCAATATAAAATACATCATGTCATCATGTCATATCATGAAAATCTTGAAATCACACATGTAAAACAATATGACATCACCTGACAAATGTTTTTGTAATCCAAGAATGGCAGTTTGTCAACAGCCAACTGATGGTCAATAATAAAACGTTGATTCTTGTTTCTCACGTTAAACGTGAGCACTAGTCTTAGTTTAGTCTGATTTTAATTTGTATCCTTCGACTCTATGTTTGACATGGAATAAATAAAATCAATACATTTCCTAAAGACACATAATTAAAAGTCCCATTGAGGATTATGTCTGATTTGGAACCTGAAATATGGCAATTTAATTATATTTTCAATATTTAAAAAAAATAATGAATTGTGTAACTGAGGGGTACAATTCCCTGACTGTATTGTTAGATATGATATTTAATACCACTACCTCTTGTACTTTAACTTCTGGCCATCCAGTACATGATATAAGTATGATGAACACTTTCCCACCTGATGAAACGAATCCACACAAATGTACCAAATCGAATATTTTATATAGCAAAAGGTATATACAACGTTCACTTAATTACATTTATGATTTGAAATATGAAATATGCACTTTTATGGCAAGTGAGTATTCGTAGGTAAATCAACATTGAATGTCCAATCTCTGGTTACGCAGGGAGTAAGTATACAACCTGGAATATTTAGGAAACGATAGCGATGGTACTTAAATGATTATAGCTGGATACACTAAGGGGGGGGGGGTGTCCCGCTGGTTGTAAGACAGTAGGAGGGGGGGGTTAGAGAAGCCGCTGGCGGTATCCCATCTGGCCGACGGTGTCTTGGGAGAATCCAAAGTCTTGGACACGGTGCCCACAGAACCTCGGTCCGCAGACGAATACAGCTGGACCCTCTGTGGACGGTAGCTGCCGGTCCACAACGGAGAGACGTGAGGCGACCTCACTGGTGTAGAGCGCCGTCTCACCTGGAGTCCTCTCCGGGGGGTAATTCCAACACTCCGCAGTGTTGGCCTTTATCCATGGAATAATCAAAGCACCCAAAGCATAATCCAAGCCGTGGAAGGCTCGCCGTCGTCCGGGTAGAGTAATCCAATATACAGGTCCAGTCGCTCTTGGCCCGGAGCTCCTCGGATGCAAGCACCACTAGGGGTCTGCTCAGCCTGGTTAAGCGTCCAGATAACGTCAGGAACGATGGGGGTACTGATAACTTTAGAACTCTAACCGAACGATGCACCATACATAAATAGACTATTATTAGCTTAATAGAATACGTCCAACTCGACGGTATAGTGCCAAACTATGACTATTCAATTATTAATCTACACGATATCTCAATGCCTATTCTGGGCCAAGTAGGCCTTACTACACCACATGTGCGTCGTGGGGAGGCTTTGCGTCTGTCACTCTGTTGGAGGGTAAAGAACTGGACTAAAAAGAAAGTTCTACTTTACTTGCGCCATATATATATGCGCTATGAACAAATAGTACCATTCGTATTTCGCCCGACATATTCCTGCGCGGAACCGGGGCTTGCCACGACATGTTAGGCGGCACGATTGAACTTGGACCTAGGGGTATGGCAACCTGGCGCCAGGTTCTCGTCCAATGGTAGAATGAAACTATTATGGGCTGTTTAGTAGACTAAAGGGATATTCAATGCATATTGTACAAGGAATATACAGGGGATATCAAACGATATACAAATACAATTAAATATATATATATAAATAAATATATATATTCGGTTTAATCTGATCCTTCACAACAGCCGCCCCCTAATTAGTCCCACCTAATTAGCTAAGCAGAGACAGATTAACCGCACTGTCTACCACTCAAGGTCCGCTGTAAGGGTCAGTCAACTCACAAAGTCATGGGGTCATGGTCATCATCGATAGTATCTGGGAGTCGGGGCAGTTCTATGAGCCTCGCCACGGGACGTGTGTAAGTGCGCCCTTGGACGAGTACTTCAGCTGCTCGGACCTTGCCATCGGCACCGGTGATCACTTTGCTTACGCGGCCAGCCGGCCACATAGCTCTGGGTAGTGACTGGTCAATAATCATGACGACTGTTCCTTCTGTCAAATTGTCTCTCTCTTTTACCCACTTCTGGCGGGTCTGTAGAGACGGTAGGTAGTGAAGTAGGAAGCTGCTCCAAAACTTGTCAGCTAGTGCTTGGCTGTACCTCCACATTCTTCGGCCGTTCGCTTCTTCAGGCCTGTACATTGTCTGGGGTAGCGCGGGGTCCAGCCGCCCCATTAGGAGTGTGTTGGGGGTGACTGGGTCGACATCTGCTACATCACTGGAGACGTAACCGAGGGGCTTTGAGTTCAATACTCCCTCGATCTCTGTGAGGACTGTCATTAGGACTTCCTCCGCCACAGTCTGGGCTCCAAGTACTGCGTACAGGGCTGTCTTTATAGAACGTACTTCTCGTTCCCAGGTTCCACCGAAGTGGGGTGCGTTCGGGGGATTAAACTGGAAGTCAATCTGGGCTGGAGCGAGGTGGGTCTTAAGTTCTGGGCCCATAGCTTGGAAGCTTTCTCTCAGCTCTCTTTCTCCGCCTTTAAAGTTTGTCCCGTGATCAGACAACAATGTAGACGGTTTTCATTTCCGTGATGATCAGGGAGGCGCGTAACTTGATTAGGAGAGCCTCGGCTTCTTCTTGAGTCGAAACGCTTTGCAAACAGTTGTCCACGTAGAAACTGTTCTTCACACTGTGTTGGACCTCTTCATCTGCTGCTGGGTCCTCTGTGACGTGTTTCTGTAGTGCAAATGTAGCACAGCACGGGCTGCATGTGGTTCCGAAGGGGAGTACTTCCCACTGGTAGATGGCTGGGTTCTCATATCCGATCTTCTCTCTCCATAGGAACCGTAGCAGGGGCTTGTCCTCCTCTACTAGTCTCACCTGCAAGAACATCCCTTTGATATCCCCGCTGATAGCCACCTTGTCCTGGCGGAAGCGCAGTAGCACGCCTAGTAGGGAGGGGCCGAGTGTGGGGCCGGGCAAGAGCTCTTTATTCAGATTTTGGGATCCGATCTGGTAGCTGCAGTTAAACACAATGCGATCCTTGCCGTTGTGATGGACCTTGTGATGCGGCACGTACCATGATTCGGTCGTCTGATCGGCCTCTTTAATGTCAATTTTTGTTACGTGTCCCGCTGTGATTAGCTTCTCAATCTCAGCGCGGTACACACTCTCTTGAGCGGGGTCTTTGGCTAGGCGCCGCTCCGTGTTCAGTAGATAGCGCTCCGTGGCGTCTTTCTTTGCGTGAAAGGTGGGCATTCCCTCTCGCCTCAGGAGTGGAGTTGCGTATCTCATCACTCCGCCGACTGTGACTCTCTTTGTCCCCTGCTCGAGTAGGTTGATGGCGTAAATGTCTTCTTTAGAGCGAATATCTTTCTTTTCGTTCTTAAAGGGCATTGTCTCTAGGGTCCACAGCCTCTCGACATGCTGCAGGAGACTCATACCAAATACATTTCCTAAAGACACATAATGATTTGGAACCTGAAACATTCTATTTTCAATAAAGGAAGTGGGTTAAATGATAACCCAGTATGTTGTAAGAGAGAGAGAGAATTCAAATAATTAAAGTACAATATGTACAAATCTAACTAAAATATATGCAAGTGCAGATACTGTACAGATACATAGTGATTGTATAAAGTGTTGTCTTCCAAGATGATTGGAGGAGGTGTCTCTTGTTATTCTGATTGGCCAATCCGTTCCAAGCAGCTAAATGCTCAACTATTCTCTCTTGTATAAGAACAGGGCTGTTTTCCAGACTGAAGTACTCATCCAACCATAATGACTGGATAGTCTGCCGGTTGGCTCAAACACCTCTGTGGCAGAACACATTGTCTACTGGACCAAGACTTTCTACTAAAGACCATCTGGTCAGAGATCAGACTGTGGACACCACAACATCTGTAAGTACAACTATTTATTAGATTGTTTTCTTGGTATTGCAGAGCCTCTCTTGTTTTCTGTTTTTTTTGTCTGTGTTTCCAAGAAAACCAGTCTAGACATGCCTGAATGTCTGTTCTTTATTTGTCTTCAATATATGTAAGTTTATTTGTACAATGACCGGTACCACCACAATATTGCAGGCAACTGCCCAGTATTTTAAACTAAAGTTGACCTGTTTCAAACCCAATCTTGGAGCAGACCGACAGGCCCGGTACTGGGACGAAATTAATATCACGCATAGTAACGGACACAATATTTCTGAAAATATGGCTTGGGTTTAAGAGATTAAAAGTATAATCTGTAATGTTCTTAAACAGTGACTTCTAGGCAAAAGAGCCCTGCTTGATACTGCACTTAGATTACCTTTCTTTGATGTTTGGGTTGGAAGAGTGAGTTGAAGGGGTTGTTATTGTCTGTATGTATTCAGCATGAATAATGCTACTGTATTGGTCACACTAACTACCCCCATTCAGCCATAGTACTTTAATTGTTCCCTGCTATATACATGTTTATAGGGTACTTCAGTCTTATCATATTGACTTTTCAATTGCAAATCTATCATGAAGTGGATGTGGCCACTGTATCTCACTTGCTATACAAATGCTTATTACGTATGACTGGCCATTGGCTCTGGTATTTCCATTGTCACTGTATAGTTTAATGTGTAAATTGTTTGGGGGTAGGCAGGGAGGGGCACTGGGGTGCAGAGTAAAATAAAAATGTCAATATTTTGAAATATATTGTGAATTACATTAACCAATATAAAATATATCATGTCAACATTTGATGTTTTGAAAATCTTGAAATCACACATGTAAAACAATATGACATCACCTGACAAATGTTTTTGTAATCCAAGAATGGCAGTTTGTCAACAGCCAACTGATGGTCAATAATAAAACGTTGATTCTTGTTTCTCACGTTAAACGTGAGCACTAGTCTTAGTTTAGTCTGATTTTAATTTGTATCCTTCGACTCTATGTTTGACATGGAATAAATAAAATCAATACATTTCCTAAAGACACATAATTAAAAGTCCCATTGAGGATTATGTCTGATTTGGAACCTGAAATATGGCAATTTAATTATATGTTCAATATTTAAAAAAAATAATGAATTGGGATAAATGATAACCCAGTAGGCTATCTTGTAAGAGAGAGAGAGAGAAGATTTAAATAATTTAATAATAAATAAGTACAATATGTATAAATATAACTCAAATATATACAAGTGCATATACAGTGAGTATACAAAGTGTAGTCTTGGATGAGCAGAGGAGGAAATATCAGTTTGATGGAGGAGGTGTCTATTGTTCTTCTTATTGGCAGTTCCAATCAGATAATGTTAGCATTATTTTCCTTCAGTTCATTACAATTGACTCAGACACAATATTTCTGAAAATGTGGCTCAGGCTTAAGAGGTTAAAAGTATAATCTGTAATGTTATTAAACATTGATCTCTAGGCAAAAGAGCCCTGCTTGATACTACACTTAGATTACTTTTCTCAGAAGTGTGGGTTGGAAGAGAGTGGGAGTTGAAGGGGTTGTTATTACCTGTATGTATTCACCATGAATAATGTTACTGTATTTGTCACACTAACTACCCCCTTCAGCCTTAGTACTTTAATTGTTCCCTGCTATATATATATATACATAAATGTTTATAGGGTACTTCAGTCTCATAATATTGACTTTTCAATTGGAAATCTATCATGGGATGGCCGTGGCCAAGCAAGACAGTCAGGTATGCATATTTCATTAGTGGCTTGCTACTATCTTGGTTCTGAACATGGTCTGGGGACTGGGGTCCTTGAGGTTTTTCCAGAATAATGAAGAATAGTTTAATTTCACTATTGCATTGACTAAATGCAATGAGAGAATGTACAAGAGTATTATTCTGATCATGTGTTTCACTGTCTACTGTTATCTCCTCAAATACAGTAAATATACCCAACAGCATTGGGACTCATACCAAATACATTTCCTAAAGACACATAATGATTTGGAACCTGAAACATTCTATTTTCAATAAAGGAAGTGGGTTAAATGATAACCCAGTATGTTGTAAGAGAGAGAGAGGATTCAAATAATTAAAGTACAATATGTACAAATCGAACTAAAATATATGCAAGTGCAGATACTGTACAGATACATAGTGATTGTATAAAGTGTTGTCTTCCAAGATGATTGGAGGAGGAAATATCAGTTTGATGGAGGAGGTGTCTCTTGTTATTCTGATTGGCCAATCCGTTCCAAGCAGCTAAATGCTCAACTATTCTCTCTTGTATAAGAACAGGGCTGTTTTCCAGACTGAAGTACTCATCCAACCATAATGACTGGATAGTCTGCCGGTTGGCTCAAACACCTCTCTGTGGCAGAACACATTGTCTACTGGACCAAGACTTTCTACTAAAGACCATCTGGTCAGAGATCAGACTGTGGACACCACAACATCTGTAAGTACAACTATTTATTAGATTGTTTTCTTGGTATTGCAGAGCCTCTCTTGTTTTCTGTTTTTTTTCTGTGTTTCCAAGAAAACCAGTCTAGACATGCCTGAATGTCTGTTCTTTATTTGTCTTCAATATATGTAAGTTTATTTGTACAATGACCGGTACCACCACAATATTGCAGGCAACTGCCCAGTATTTTAAACTAAAGTTGACCTGTTTCAAACCCAATCTTGGAGCAGACCGACAGGCCCGGTACTGGGACGAAATTAATATCACGTCATAAATAGATCAATACAGTCTGTATTAATTAATGTTGTGTTTCTTTTTTTAAATGTAAAGAGTAAATAACCTAACCCTATCAAACCGCAGTAAAAATGTTAGCATTATGTTCCTTTGGTTCATTACAATTTACTCAAGCATAGTAACGGACACAATATTTCTGAAAATAATCCAATATACAGGTCCAGTCGCTCTTGGCCCGGAGCTCCTCGGATGCAAGCACCACTAGGGGTCTGCTCAGCCTGGTTAAGCGTCCAGATAACGTCAGGAACGATGGGGGTACTGATAACTTTAGAACTCTAACCGAACGATGCACCATACATAAATAGACTATTATTAGCTTAATAGAATACGTCCAACTCGACGGTATAGTGCCAAACTATGACTATTCAATTATTAATCTACACGATATCTCAATGCCTATTCTGGGCCAAGTAGGCCTTACTACACCACACGTGCGTCGTGGGGAGGCTTTGCGTCTGTCACTCTGTTGGAGGGTAAAGAACTGGACTAAAAAGAAAGTTCTACTTTACTTGCGCCATATATATATGCGCTATGAACAAATAGTACCATTCGTATTTCGCCCGACATATTCCTGCGCGGAACCGGGGCTTGCCACGACATGTTAGGCGGCACGATTGAACTTGGACCTAGGGGTATGGCAACCTGGCGCCAGGTTCTCGTCCAATGGTAGAATGAAACTATTATGGGCTGTTTAGTAGACTAAAGGGATATTCAATGCATATTGTACAAGGAATATACAGGGGATATCAAACGATATACAAATACAATTAAATATATATATATAAATAAATATATATATTCGGTTTAATCTGATCCTTCACAACAGCCGCCCCCTAATTAGTCCCACCTAATTAGCTAAGCAGAGACAGATTAACCGCACTGTCTACCACTCAAGGTCCGCTGTAAGGGTCAGTCAACTCACAAAGTCATGGGGTCATGGTCATCATCGATAGTATCTGGGAGTCGGGGCAGTTCTATGAGCCTCGCCACGGGACGTGTGTAAGTGCGCCCTTGGACGAGTACTTCAGCTGCTCGGACCTTGCCATCGGCACCGGTGATCACTTTGCTTACGCGGCCAGCCGGCCACATAGCTCTGGGTAGTGACTGGTCAATAATCATGACGACTGTTCCTTCTGTCAAATTGTCTCTCTCTTTTACCCACTTCTGGCGGGTCTGTAGAGACGGTAGGTAGTGAAGTAGGAAGCTGCTCCAAAACTTGTCAGCTAGTGCTTGGCTGTACCTCCACATTCTTCGGCCGTTCGCTTCTTCAGGCCTGTACATTGTCTGGGGTAGCGCGGGGTCCAGCCGCCCCATTAGGAGTGTGTTGGGGGTGACTGGGTCGACATCTGCTACATCACTGGAGACGTAACCGAGGGGCTTTGAGTTCAATACTCCCTCGATCTCTGTGAGGACTGTCATTAGGACTTCCTCCGCCACAGTCTGGGCTCCAAGTACTGCGTACAGGGCTGTCTTTATAGAACGTACTTCTCGTTCCCAGGTTCCACCGAAGTGGGGTGCGTTCGGGGGATTAAACTGGAAGTCAATCTGGGCTGGAGCGAGGTGGGTCTTAAGTTCTGGGCCCATAGCTTGGAAGCTTTCTCTCAGCTCTCTTTCTCCACCTTTAAAGTTTGTCCCGTGATCAGACAACAATGTAGACGGTTTTCCTTTCCGTGATGATCAGGGAGGCGCGTAACTTGATTAGGAGAGCCTCGGCTTCTTCTTGAGTCGAAACGCTTTGCAAACAGTTGTCCACGTAGAAACTGTTCTTCACACTGTGTTGGACCTCTTCATCTGCTGCTGGGTCCTCTGTGACGTGTTTCTGTAGTGCAAATGTAGCACAGCACGGGCTGCATGTGGTTCCGAAGGGGAGTACTTCCCACAGGTAGATGGCTGGGTTCTCATATCCGATCTTCTCTCTCCATAGGAACCGTAGCAGGGGCTTGTCCTCCTCTACTAGTCTCACCTGCAAGAACATCCCTTTGATATCCCCGCTGATAGCCACCTTGTCCTGGCGGAAGCGCAGTAGCACGCCTAGTAGGGAGGGGCCGAGTGTGGGGCCGGGCAAGAGCTCTTTATTCAGATTTTGGGATCCGATCTGGTAGCTGCAGTTAAACACAATGCGATCCTTGCCGTTGTGATGGACCTTGTGATGCGGCACGTACCATGATTCGGTCGTCTGATCGGCCTCTTTAATGTCAATTTTTGTTACGTGTCCCGCTGTGATTAGCTTCTCAATCTCAGCGCGGTACACACTCTCTTGAGCGGGGTCTTTGGCTAGGCGCCGCTCCGTGTTCAGTAGATAGCGCTCCGTGGCGTCTTTCTTTGCGTGAAAGGTGGGCATTCCCTCTCGCCTCAGGAGTGGAGTTGCGTATCTCATCACTCCGCCGACTGTGACTCTCTTTGTCCCCTGCTCGAGTAGGTTGATGGCGTAAATGTCTTCTTTAGAGCGAATATCTTTCTTTTCGTTCTTAAAGGGCATTGTCTCTAGGGTCCACAGCCTCTCGACATGCTGCAGGAGACTCATACCAAATACATTTCCTAAAGACACATAATGATTTGGAACCTGAAACATTCTATTTTCAATAAAGGAAGTGGGTTAAATGATAACCCAGTATGTTGTAAGAGAGAGAGATAATTCAAATAATTAAAGTACAATATGTACAAATCTAACTAAAATATATGCAAGTGCAGATACTGTACAGATACATAGTGATTGTATAAAGTGTTGTCTTCCAAGATGATTGGAGGAGGTGTCTCTTGTTATTCTGATTGGCCAATCCGTTCCAAGCAGCTAAATGCTCAACTATTCTCTCTTGTATAAGAACAGGGCTGTTTTCCAGACTGAAGTACTCATCCAACCATAATGACTGGATAGTCTGCCGGTTGGCTCAAACACCTCTGTGGCAGAACACATTGTCTACTGGACCAAGACTTTCTACTAAAGACCATCTGGTCAGAGATCAGACTGTGGACACCACAACATCTGTAAGTACAACTATTTATTAGATTGTTTTCTTGGTATTGCAGAGCCTCTCTTGTTTTCTGTTTTTTTTGTCTGTGTTTCCAAGAAAACCAGTCTAGACATGCCTGAATGTCTGTTCTTTATTTGTCTTCAATATATGTAAGTTTATTTGTACAATGACTGGTACCACCACAATATTGCAGGCAACTGCCCAGTATTTTAAACTAAAGTTGACCTGTTTCAAACCCAATCTTGGAGCAGACCGACAGGCCCGGTACTGGGACGAAATTAATATCACGTCATAAATAGATCAATACAGTCTGTATTAATTAATGTTGTGTTTCTTTTTTTAAATGTAAAGAGTAAAGAACCTAACCCTATCAAACCGCAGTAAAATTTTTAGCATTATGTTCCTTTGGTTCATTACAATTTACTCAAGCATAGTAACGGACACAATATTTCTGAAAATATGGCTTGGGTTTAAGAGATTAAAAGTATAATCTGTAATGTTCTTAAACAGTGACTTCTAGGCAAAAGAGCCCTGCTTGATACTGCACTTAGATTACCTTTCTTTGATGTTTGGGTTGGAAGAGTGAGTTGAAGGGGTTGTTATTGTCTGTATGTATTCAGCATGAATAATGCTACTGTATTGGTCACACTAACTACCCCCATTCAGCCATAGTACTTTAATTGTTCCCTGCTATATACATGTTTATAGGGTACTTCAGTCTTATCATATTGACTTTTCAATTGCAAATCTATCATGAAGTGGATGTGGCCACTGTATCTCACTTGCTATACAAATGCTTATTACGTATGACTGGCCATTGGCTCTGGTATTTCCATTGTCACTGTATAGTTTAATGTGTAAATTGTTTGGGGGTAGGCAGGGAGGGGCACTGGGGTGCAGAGTAAAATAAAAATGTCAATATTTTGAAATATATTGTGAATTACATTAACCAATATAAAATATATCATGTCAACATTTGATGTTTTGAAAATCTTGAAATCACACATGTAAAACAATATGACATCACCTGACAAATGTTTTTGTAATCCAAGAATGGCAGTTTGTCAACAGCCAACTGATGGTCAATAATAAAACGTTGATTCTTGTTTCTCACGTTAAACGTGAGCACTAGTCTTAGTTTAGTCTGATTTTAATTTGTATCCTTCGACTCTATGTTTGACATGGAATAAATAAAATCAATACATTTCCTAAAGACACATAATTAAAAGTCCCATTGAGGATTATGTCTGATTTGGAACCTGAAATATGGCAATTTAATTATATGTTCAATATTTAAAAAAAATAATGAATTGGGATAAATGATAACCCAGTAGGCTATCTTGTAAGAGAGAGAGAGAGAAGATTTAAATAATTTAATAATAAATAAGTACAATATGTATAAATATAACTCAAATATATACAAGTGCATATACAGTGAGTATACAAAGTGTAGTCTTGGATGAGCAGAGGAGGAAATATCAGTTTGATGGAGGAGGTGTCTATTGTTCTTCTTATTGGCAGTTCCAATCAGATAATGTTAGCATTATTTTCCTTCAGTTCATTACAATTGACTCAGACACAATATTTCTGAAAATGTGGCTCAGGCTTAAGAGGTTAAAAGTATAATCTGTAATGTTATTAAACATTGATCTCTAGGCAAAAGAGCCCTGCTTGATACTACACTTAGATTACTTTTCTCAGAAGTGTGGGTTGGAAGAGAGTGGGAGTTGAAGGGGTTGTTATTACCTGTATGTATTCACCATGAATAATGTTACTGTATTTGTCACACTAACTACCCCCTTCAAGTTTTCAAGTTTCAAGTTTCTTTAATAGTTGTCATACAGAAGTACAAAATACTTTTGTACAAAATGCTTCTTACTGTTGCGCTCCAGAGACTGTGCATGACAAGATAAGTATGAAATAAAAACATAGTAAAAATTAGAAGAAAAAAAAAGAGGTCACAGTGTTCAGTTTAGACATATGTACAATGTTCGTAGACGTAGTTACCATACAATATACAATACTGTGCAGTGTACTAATATACAATACTATATAGTGCAAGGCATAAATGGACGAGGTGCAGTTTAGGTACAATTCACAGTAGGTGTACGAGTTGTAGTGCAAATCCTTTATCAATAAATATAAAGTGTAAGTGTGTTTGTGTGATCTAAAGTGTGGAGAGTGGGTGCTGCAGTGTGTTGTTTGTTTGAGTGAGTGTGTGTGTGCGTGTGGGTGTGTGTGCTGTGTGCATTTGATGGTTGTTGCATAGTGATTATTGTTCGTTTAGCGATTATTGTTCGTTTAGCAGCCTGATGGCCTGGGGATAGAAGCTCCTTCTGAGTCTTTCTGTGCTCGCCATAAGACTCCGGTATCGCTTGCCTGACGGCAGCAGTTCAAAGAGGCAGTTGTTCGGGTGGCTCGAGTCCTTAATAATTCTCTTAGCCTTCCCCTTGCACCGCTTGTTGTAAATGTTCTGGAGGGTGGGAAGCCCCCCTCTAATTGTGCGTTCGGCTGAACGTGTCACTCTTTGTAGTCTGCTACGGTCTTGTGCAGTGCTATTCCCAAACCAGGAGGTGATGTTGCCGGTCAGGATGCTCTCTATTGTACATGAGTAGAAGTTCCTAAGGATCTTCTGACTGACTTGGAACTTCCTTAGGCGCCTGAGGAAGTAGAGGCGTTGTCGTGCCTTCTTCACAACACTGTCAATGTGTGTGGTCCATGTCAAGTCCTCGGATATGTGGGCTCCGAGGTACTTGAAACTGTTCACTCTCTCAACTGGTGCCCCGTCGATGCTGAGGGGGCTGTAGTCCTTGACCCCCGACCTCCTGAAGTCCACAATCATCTCTTTTGTTTTGCTGACGTTCAGGGAGAGGCAGTTCTCCTGACACCACTGTGACAGGTTCTCTACCTCTTCCAGGTAGGCCCTTTCGTCGTTGGCAGAGATCAGGCCCACCACTACTGTGTCATCAGCAAATTTGATGATGGTGTTGTTGTTCCGCTGTGCTACGCAGTCATGTGTGTACAGGGAGTAGAGGAGGGGGCTCAGAACACAGCCCTGGGGGGCCCCTATGTTGAGCGTGATGGATGAGGAGGTGCAGTTGCCGGCTCTTACCACCTGGGGTCTGCCCGTCAGGAAGTCCAGGACCCACTGGCACAGGTCATAGTTCAAGCCCAGGTCCCTGAGCTTGGCTATGAGTTTGGAGGGGACTATGGTATTGAATGCTGAGCTGTAGTCGATGAACAGCATTCTCACATAGTTCCCCTTCCTCTTGTCCAGATGTGATGCTGCTGTGTGCAGCACATGGGCTATGGCGTCCTCCGTGGACCTGTTGGGGCGATATGCAAATTGCAGAGGGTCCAGCAGAGGGTCCAGCAGAGGGTTCAGCCTTAGTACTTTAATTGTTCCCTGCTATATATATATATACATAAATGTTTATAGGGTACTTCAGTCTCATAATATTGACTTTTCAATTGGAAATCTATCATGGGATGGCCGTGGCCAAGCAAGACAGTCAGGTATGCATATTTCATTAGTGGCTTGCTACTATCTTGGTTCTGAACATGGTCTGGGGACTGGGGTCCTTGAGGTTTTTCCAGAATAATGAAGAATAGTTTAATTTCACTATTGCATTGACTAAATGCAATGAGAGAATGTACAAGAGTATTATTCTGATCATGTGTTTCACTGTCTACTGTTATCTCCTCAAATACAGTAAATATACCCAACAGCATTGGGACTCATACCAAATACATTTCCTAAAGACACATAATGATTTGGAACCTGAAACATTCTATTTTCAATAAAGGAAGTGGGTTAAATGATAACCCAGTATGTTGTAAGAGAGAGAGAGGATTCAAATAATTAAAGTACAATATGTACAAATCTAACTAAAATATATGCAAGTGCAGATACTGTACAGATACATAGTGATTGTATAAAGTGTTGTCTTCCAAGATGATTGGAGGAGGAAATATCAGTTTGATGGAGGAGGTGTCTCTTGTTATTCTGATTGGCCAATCCGTTCCAAGCAGCTAAATGCTCAACTATTCTCTCTTGTATAAGAACAGGGCTGTTTTCCAGACTGAAGTACTCATCCAACCATAATGACTGGATAGTCTGCCGGTTGGCTCAAACACCTCTCTGTGGCAGAACACATTGTCTACTGGACCAAGACTTTCTACTAAAGACCATCTGGTCAGAGATCAGACTGTGGACACCACAACATCTGTAAGTACAACTATTTATTAGATTGTTTTCTTGGTATTGCAGAGCCTCTCTTGTTTTCTGTTTTTTTTTCTGTGTTTCCAAGAAAACCAGTCTAGACATGCCTGAATGTCTGTTCTTTATTTGTCTTCAATATATGTAAGTTTATTTGTACAATGACCGGTACCACCACAATATTGCAGGCAACTGCCCAGTATTTTAAACTAAAGTTGACCTGTTTCAAACCCAATCTTGGAGCAGACCGACAGGCCCGGTACTGGGACGAAATTAATATCACGTCATAAATAGATCAATACAGTCTGTATTAATTAATGTTGTGTTTCTTTTTTTAAATGTAAAGAGTAAATAACCTAACCCTATCAAACCGCAGTAAAAATGTTAGCATTATGTTCCTTTGGTTCATTACAATTTACTCAAGCATAGTAACGGACACAATATTTCTGAAAATATGGCTTGGGTTTAAGAGATTAAAAGTATAATCTGTAATGTTCTTAAACAGTGACTTCTAGGCAAAAGAGCCCTGCTTGATACTGCACTTAGATTACCTTTCTTTGATGTTTGGGTTGGAAGAGTGAGTTGAAGGGGTTGTTATTGTCTGTATGTATTCAGCATGAATAATGCTACTGTATTGGTCACACTAACTACCCCCATTCAGCCATAGTACTTTAATTGTTCCCTGCTATATGCATGTTTATAGGGTACTTCAGTCTTATCATATTGACTTTTCAATTGCAAATCTATCATGAAGTGGATGTGGCCACTGTATCTCACTTGCTATACAAATGCTTATTACGTATGACTGGCCATTGGCTCTGGTATTTCCATTGTCACTCTATAGTTTAATGTGTAAATTGTTTGGGGGTAGGCAGGGAGGGGCACTGGGGTGCAGAGTAAAATAAAAATGTCAATATTTTGAAATATATTGTGAATTACATTAACCAATATAAAATACATCATGTCATCATGTCATATCATGAAAATCTTGAAATCACACATGTAAAACAATATGACATCACCTGACAAATGTTTTTGTAATCCAAGAATGGCAGTTTGTCAACAGCCAACTGATGGTCAATAATAAAACGTTGATTCTTGTTTCTCACGTTAAACGTGAGCACTAGTCTTAGTTTAGTCTGATTTTAATTTGTATCCTTCGACTCTATGTTTGACATGGAATAAATAAAATCAATACATTTCCTAAAGACACATAATTAAAAGTCCCATTGAGGATTATGTCTGATTTGGAACCTGAAATATGGCAATTTAATTATATTTTCAATATTTAAAAAAAATAATGAATTGTGTAACTGAGGGGTACAATTCCCTGACTGTATTGTTAGATATGATATTTAATACCACTACCTCTTGTACTTTAACTTCTGGCCATCCAGTACATGATATAAGTATGATGAACACTTTCCCACCTGATGAAACGAATCCACACAAATGTACCAAATCGAATATTTTATATAGCAAAAGGTATATACAACGTTCACTTAATTACATTTATGATTTGAAATATGAAATATGCACTTTTATGGCAAGTGAGTATTCGTAGGTAAATCAACATTGAATGTCCAATCTCTGGTTACGCAGGGAGTAAGTATACAACCTGGAATATTTAGGAAACGATAGCGATGGTACTTAAATGATTATAGCTGGATACACTAAGGGGGGGGGGGGGTGTCCCGCTGGTTGTAAGACAGTAGGAGGGGGGGGGGTTAGAGAAGCCGCTGGCGGTATCCCATCTGGCCGACGGTGTCTTGGGAGAATCCAAAGTCTTGGACACGGTGCCCACAGAACCTCGGTCCGCAGACGAATACAGCTGGACCCTCTGTGGACGGTAGCTGCCGGTCCACAACGGAGAGACGTGAGGCGACCTCACTGGTGTAGAGCGCCGTCTCACCTGGAGTCCTCTCCGGGGGGTAATTCCAACACTCCGCAGTGTTGGCCTTTATCCATGGAATAATCAAAGCACCCAAAGCATAATCCAAGCCGTGGAAGGCTCGCCGTCGTCCGGGTAGAGTAATCCAATATACAGGTCCAGTCGCTCTTGGCCCGGAGCTCCTCGGATGCAAGCACCACTAGGGGTCTGCTCAGCCTGGTTAAGCGTCCAGATAACGTCAGGAACGATGGGGGTACTGATAACTTTAGAACTCTAACCGAACGATGCACCATACATAAATAGACTATTATTAGCTTAATAGAATACGTCCAACTCGACGGTATAGTGCCAAACTATGACTATTCAATTATTAATCTACACGATATCTCAATGCCTATTCTGGGCCAAGTAGGCCTTACTACACCACACGTGCGTCGTGGGGATGCTTTGCGTCTGTCACTCTGTTGGAGGGTAAAGAACTGGACTAAAAAGAAAGTTCTACTTTACTTGCGCCATATATATATGCGCTATGAACAAATAGTACCATTCGTATTTCGCCCGACATATTCCTGCGCGGAACCGGGGCTTGCCACGACATGTTAGGCGGCACGATTGAACTTGGACCTAGGGGTATGGCAACCTGGCGCCAGGTTCTCGTCCAATGGTAGAATGAAACTATTATGGGCTGTTTAGTAGACTAAAGGGATATTCAATGCATATTGTACAAGGAATATACAGGGGATATCAAACGATATACAAATACAATTAAATATATATAAATAAATATATATATTCGGTTTAATCTGATCCTTCACAACAGCCGCCCCCTAATTAGTCCCACCTAATTAGCTAAGCAGAGACAGATTAACCGCACTGTCTACCACTCAAGGTCCGCTGTAAGGGTCAGTCAACTCACAAAGTCATGGGGTCATGGTCATCATCGATAGTATCTGGGAGTCGGGGCAGTTCTATGAGCCTCGCCACGGGACGTGTGTAAGTGCGCCCTTGGACGAGTACTTCAGCTGCTCGGACCTTGCCATCGGCACCGGTGATCACTTTGCTTACGCGGCCAGCCGGCCACATAGCTCTGGGTAGTGACTGGTCAATAATCATGACGACTGTTCCTTCTGTCAAATTGTCTCTCTCTTTTACCCACTTCTGGCGGGTCTGTAGAGACGGTAGGTAGTGAAGTAGGAAGCTGCTCCAAAACTTGTCAGCTAGTGCTTGGCTGTACCTCCACATTCTTCGGCCGTTCGCTTCTTCAGGCCTGTACATTGTCTGGGGTAGCGCGGGGTCCAGCCGCCCCATTAGGAGTGTGTTGGGGGTGACTGGGTCGACATCTGCTACATCACTGGAGACGTAACCGAGGGGCTTTGAGTTCAATACTCCCTCGATCTCTGTGAGGACTGTCATTAGGACTTCCTCCGCCACAGTCTGGGCTCCAAGTACTGCGTACAGGGCTGTCTTTATAGAACGTACTTCTCGTTCCCAGGTTCCACCGAAGTGGGGTGCGTTCGGGGGATTAAACTGGAAGTCAATCTGGGCTGGAGCGAGGTGGGTCTTAAGTTCTGGGCCCATAGCTTGGAAGCTTTCTCTCAGCTCTCTTTCTCCACCTTTAAAGTTTGTCCCGTGATCAGACAACAATGTAGACGGTTTTCCTTTCCGTGATGATCAGGGAGGCGCGTAACTTGATTAGGAGAGCCTCGGCTTCTTCTTGAGTCGAAACGCTTTGCAAACAGTTGTCCACGTAGAAACTGTTCTTCACACTGTGTTGGACCTCTTCATCTGCTGCTGGGTCCTCTGTGACGTGTTTCTGTAGTGCAAATGTAGCACAGCACGGGCTGCATGTGGTTCCGAAGGGGAGTACTTCCCACTGGTAGATGGCTGGGTTCTCATATCCGATTTTCTCTCTCCATAGGAACCGTAGCAGGGGCTTGTCCTCCTCTACTAGTCTCACCTGCAAGAACATCCCTTTGATATCCCCGCTGATAGCCACCTTGTCCTGGCGGAAGCGCAGTAGCACGCCTAGTAGGGAGGGGCCGAGTGTGGGGCCGGGCAAGAGCTCTTTATTCAGATTTTGGGATCCGATCTGGTAGCTGCAGTTAAACACAATGCGATCCTTGCCGTTGTGATGGACCTTGTGATGCGGCACGTACCATGATTCGGTCGTCTGATCGGCCTCTTTAATGTCAATTTTTGTTACGTGTCCCGCTGTGATTAGCTTCTCAATCTCAGCGCGGTACACACTCTCTTGAGCGGGGTCTTTGGCTAGGCGCCGCTCCGTGTTCAGTAGATAGCGCTCCGTGGCGTCTTTCTTTGCATGAAAGGTGGGCATTCCCTCTCGCCTCAGGAGTGGAGTTGCGTATCTCATCACTCCGCCGACTGTGACTCTCTTTGTCCCCTGCTCGAGTAGGTTGATGGCGTAAATGTCTTCTTTAGAGCGAATATCTTTCTTTTCGTTCTTAAAGGGCATTGTCTCTAGGGTCCACAGCCTCTCGACATGCTGCAGGAGACTCATACCAAATAAATTTCCTAAAGACACATAATGATTTGGAACCTGAAACATTCTATTTTCAATAAAGGAAGTGGGTTAAATGATAACCCAGTATGTATGAAGAATAGTTTAATTTCACTATTGCATTGACTAAATGCAATGAGAGAATGTACAAGAGTATTATTCTGATCATGTGTTTCACTGTCTACTGTTATCTCCTCAAATACAGTAAATATACCCAACAGCATTGGGACTCATACCAAATACATTTCCTAAAGACACATAATGATTTGGAACCTGAAACATTCTATTTTCAATAAAGGAAGTGGGTTAAATGATAACCCAGTATGTTGTAAGAGAGAGAGAGAATTCAAATAATTAAAGTACAATATGTACAAATCTAACTAAAATATATGCAAGTGCAGATACTGTACAGATACATAGTGATTGTATAAAGTGTTGTCTTCCAAGATGATTGGAGGAGGAAATATCAGTTTGATGGAGGAGGTGTCTCTTGTTATTCTGATTGGCCAATCCGTTCCAAGCAGCTAAATGCTCAACTATTCTCTCTTGTATAAGAACAGGGCTGTTTTCCAGACTGAAGTACTCATCCAACCATAATGACTGGATAGTCTGCCGGTTGGCTCAAACACCTCTGTGGCAGAACACATTGTCTACTGGACCAAGACTTTCTACTAAAGACCATCTGGTCAGAGATCAGACTGTGGACACCACAACATCTGTAAGTACAACTATTTATTAGATTGTTTTCTTGGTATTGCAGAGCCTCTCTTGTTTTCTGTTTTTGTGTCTGTGTTTCCAAGAAAACCAGTCTAGACATGCCTGAATGTCTGTTCTTTATTTGTCTTCAATATATGTAAGTTTATTTGTACAATGACCGGTACCACCACAATATTGCAGGCAACTGCCCAGTATTTTAAACTAAAGTTGACCTGTTTCAAACCCAATCTTGGAGCAGACCGACAGGCCCGGTACTGGGACGAAATTAATATCACGTCATAAATAGATCAATACAGTCTGTATTAATTAATGTTGTGTTTCTTTTTTTAAATGTAAAGAGTAAAGAACCTAACCCTATCAAACCGCAGTAAAAATGTTAGCATTATGTTCCTTTGGTTCATTACAATTTACTCAAGCATAGTAACGGACACAATATTTCTGAAAATATGGCTTGGGTTTAAGAGATTAAAAGTATAATCTGTAATGTTCTTAAACAGTGACTTCTAGGCAAAAGAGCCCTGCTTGATACTGCACTTAGATTACCTTTCTTTGATGTTTGGGTTGGAAGAGTGAGTTGAAGGGGTTGTTATTGTCTGTATGTATTCAGCATGAATAATGCTACTGTATTGGTCACACTAACTACCCCCATTCAGCCATAGTACTTTAATTGTTCCCTGCTATATACATGTTTATAGGGTACTTCAGTCTTATCATATTGACTTTTCAATTGCAAATCTATCATGAAGTGGATGTGGCCACTGTATCTCACTTGCTATACAAATGCTTATTACGTATGACTGGCCATTGGCTCTGGTATTTCCATTGTCACTGTATAGTTTAATGTGTAAATTGTTTGGGGGTAGGCAGGGAGGGGCACTGGGGTGCAGAGTAAAATAAAAATGTCAATATTTTGAAATATATTGTGAATTACATTAACCAATATAAAATATATCATGTCAACATTTGATGTTTTGAAAATCTTGAAATCACACATGTAAAACAATATGACATCACCTGACAAATGTTTTTGTAATCCAAGAATGGCAGTTTGTCAACAGCCAACTGATGGTCAATAATAAAACGTTGATTCTTGTTTCTCACGTTAAACGTGAGCACTAGTCTTAGTTTAGTCTGATTTTAATTTGTATCCTTCGACTCTATGTTTGACATGGAATAAATAAAATCAATAAATTTCCTAAAGACACATAATTAAAAGTCCCATTGAGGATTATGTCTGATTTGGAACCTGAAATATGGCAATTTAATTATATGTTCAATATTTAAAAAAAATAATGAATTGGGATAAATGATAACCCAGTAGGCTATCTTGTAAGAGAGAGAGAGAGAAGATTTAAATAATTTAATAATAAATAAGTACAATATGTATAAATATAACTCAAATATATACAAGTGCATATACAGTGAGTATACAAAGTGTAGTCTTGGATGAGCAGAGGAGGAAATATCAGTTTGATGGAGGAGGTGTCTATTGTTCTTCTTATTGGCAGTTCCAATCAGATAATGTTAGCATTATTTTCCTTCAGTTCATTACAATTGACTCAGACACAATATTTCTGAAAATGTGGCTCAGGCTTAAGAGGTTAAAAGTATAATCTGTAATGTTATTAAACATTGATCTCTAGGCAAAAGAGCCCTGCTTGATACTACACTTAGATTACTTTTCTCAGAAGTGTGGGTTGGAAGAGAGTGGGAGTTGAAGGGGTTGTTATTACCTGTATGTATTCACCATGAATAATGTTACTGTATTTGTCACACTAACTACCCCCTTCAGCCTTAGTACTTTAATTGTTCCCTGCTATATATATATATACATAAATGTTTATAGGGTACTTCAGTCTCATAATATTGACTTTTCAATTGGAAATCTATCATGGGATGGCCGTGGCCAAGCAAGACAGTCAGGTATGCATATTTCATTAGTGGCTTGCTACTATCTTGGTTCTGAACATGGTCTGGGGACTGGGGTCCTTGAGGTTTTTCCAGAACAATGAAGAATAGTTTAATTTCACTATTGCATTGACTAAATGCAATGAGAGAATGTACAAGAGTATTATTCTGATCATGTGTTTCACTGTCTACTGTTATCTCCTCAAATACAGTAAATATACCCAACAGCATTGGGACTCATACCAAATACATTTCCTAAAGACACATAATGATTTGGAACCTGAAACATTCTATTTTCAATAAAGGAAGTGGGTTAAATGATAACCCAGTATGTTGTAAGAGAGAGAGAGGATTCAAATAATTAAAGTACAATATGTACAAATCTAACTAAAATATATGCAAGTGCAGATTCTGTACAGATACATAGTGATTGTATAAAGTGTTGTCTTCCAAGATGATTGGAGGAGGAAATATCAGTTTGATGGAGGAGGTGTCTCTTGTTATTCTGATTGGCCAATCCGTTCCAAGCAGCTAAATGCTCAACTATTCTCTCTTGTATAAGAACAGGGCTGTTTTCCAGACTGAAGTACTCATCCAACCATAATGACTGGATAGTCTGCCGGTTGGCTCAAACACCTCTCTGTGGCAGAACACATTGTCTACTGGACCAAGACTTTCTACTAAAGACCATCTGGTCAGAGATCAGACTGTGGACACCACAACATCTGTAAGTACAACTATTTATTACATTGTTTTCTTGGTATTGCAGAGCCTCTCTTGTTTTCTGTTTTTTTTTCTGTGTTTCCAAGAAAACCAGTCTAGACATGCCTGAATGTCTGTTCTTTATTTGTCTTCAATATATGTAAGTTTATTTGTACAATGACCGGTACCACCACAATATTGCAGGCAACTGCCCAGTATTTTAAACTAAAGTTGACCTGTTTCAAACCCAATCTTGGAGCAGACCGACAGGCCCGGTACTGGGACGAAATTAATATCACGTCATAAATAGATCAATACAGTCTGTATTAATTAATGTTGTGTTTCTTTTTTTAAATGTAAAGAGTAAAGAACCTAACCCTATCAAACCGCAGTAAAAATGTTAGCATTATGTTCCTTTGGTTCATTACAATTTACTCAACCATAGTAACGGACACAATATTTCTGAAAATATGGCTTGGGTTTAAGAGATTAAAAGTATAATCTGTAATGTTCTTAAACAGTGACTTCTAGGCAAAAGAGCCCTGCTTGATACTGCACTTAGATTACTTTTCTCAGAAGTGTGGGTTGGAAGAGAGTGGGAGTTGAAGGGGTTGTTATTACCTGTATGTATTCACCATGAATAATGTTACTGTATTTGTCACACTAACTACCCCCCTTCAGCCTTAGTACTTTAATTGTTCCCTGCTATATATATACATAAATGTTTATAGGGTACTTCAGTCTCATAATATTGACTTTTCAATTGGAAATCTATCATGGGATGGCCGTGGCCAAGCAAGACAGTCAGGTATGCATATTTCATTAGTGGCTTGCTACTATCTTGGTTCTGAACATGGTCTGGGGACCACCAGGGGTCCTTGAGGTTTTTCCAGAACAATGAAGAATAGTTTAATTTCACTATTGCATTGACTAAATGCAATGAGAGAATGTACAAGAGTATTATTCTGATCATGTGTTTCACTGTCTACTGTTATCTCCTCAAATACAGTAAATATACCCAACAGCATTGGGACTCATACCAAATACATTTCCTAAAGACACATAATGATTTGGAACCTGAAACATTCTATTTTCAATAAAGGAAGTGGGTTAAATGATAACCCAGTATGTTGTAAGAGAGAGAGAGAATTCAAATAATTAAAGTACAATATGTACAAATCTAACTAAAATATATGCAAGTGCAGATACTGTACAGATACATAGTGATTGTATAAAGTGTTGTCTTCCAAGATGATTGGAGGAGGAAATATCAGTTTGATGGAGGAGGTGTCTCTTGTTATTCTGATTGGCCAATCCGTTCCAAGCAGCTAAATGCTCAACTATTCTCTCTTGTATAAGAACAGGGCTGTTTTCCGGACTGAAGTACTCATCCAACCATAATGACTGGATAGTCTGCCGGTTGGCTCAAACACCTCTCTGTGGCAGAACACATTGTCTACTGGACCAAGACTTTCTACTAAAGACCATCTGGTCAGAGATCAGACTGTGGACACCACAACATCTGTAAGTACAACTATTTATTAGATTGTTTTCTTGGTATTGCAGAGCCTCTCTTGTTTTCTGTTTTTTTTGTCTGTGTTTCCAAGAAAACCAGTCTAGACATGCCTGAATGTCTGTTCTTTATTTGTCTTCAATATATGTAAGTTTATTTGTACAATGACCGGTACCACCACAATATTGCAGGCAACTGCCCAGTATTTTAAACTAAAGTTGACCTGTTTCAAACCCAATCTTGGAGCAGACCGACAGGCCCGGTACTGGGACGAAATTAATATCACATCATAAATAGATCAATACAGTCTGTATTAATTAATGTTGTGTTTCTTTTTTTAAATGTAAAGAGTAAAGAACCTAACCCTATCAAACCGCAGTAAAAATGTTAGCATTATGTTCCTTTGGTTCATTACAATTTACTCAACCATAGTAACGGACACAATATTTCTGAAAATATGGCTTGGGTTTAAGAGATTAAAAGTATAATCTGTAATGTTCTTAAACAGTGACTTCTAGGCAAAAGAGCCCTGCTTGATACTGCACTTAGATTACTTTTCTCAGAAGTGTGGGTTGGAAGAGAGTGGGAGTTGAAGGGGTTGTTATTACCTGTATGTATTCACCATGAATAATGTTACTGTATTTGTCACACTAACTACCCCCCTTCAGCCTTAGTACTTTAATTGTTCCCTGCTATATATATACATAAATGTTTATAGGGTACTTCAGTCTCATAATATTGACTTTTCAATTGGAAATCTATCATGGGATGGCCGTGGCCAAGCAAGACAGTCAGGTATGCATATTTCATTAGTGGCTTGCTACTATCTTGGTTCTGAACATGGTCTGGGGACCACCAGGGGTCCTTGAGGTTTTTCCAGAACAATGAAGAATAGTTTAATTTCACTATTGCATTGACTAAATGCAATGAGAGAATGTACAAGAGTATTATTCTGATCATGTGTTTCACTGTCTACTGTTATCTCCTCAAATACAGTAAATATACCCAACAGCATTGGGACTCATACCAAATACATTTCCTAAAGACACATAATGATTTGGAACCTGAAACATTCTATTTTCAATAAAGGAAGTGGGTTAAATGATAACCCAGTATGTTGTAAGAGAGAGAGAGAATTCAAATAATTAAAGTACAATATGTACAAATCTAACTAAAATATATGCAAGTGCAGATACTGTACAGATACATAGTGATTGTATAAAGTGTTGTCTTCCAAGATGATTGGAGGAGGAAATATCAGTTTGATGGAGGAGGTGTCTCTTGTTATTCTGATTGGCCAATCCGTTCCAAGCAGCTAAATGCTCAACTATTCTCTCTTGTATAAGAACAGGGCTGTTTTCCGGACTGAAGTACTCATCCAACCATAATGACTGGATAGTCTGCCGGTTGGCTCAAACACCTCTCTGTGGCAGAACACATTGTCTACTGGACCAAGACTTTCTACTAAAGACCATCTGGTCAGAGATCAGACTGTGGACACCACAACATCTGTAAGTACAACTATTTATTAGATTGTTTTCTTGGTATTGCAGAGCCTCTCTTGTTTTCTGTTTTTTTTGTCTGTGTTTCCAAGAAAACCAGTCTAGACATGCCTGAATGTCTGTTCTTTATTTGTCTTCAATATATGTAAGTTTATTTGTACAATGACCGGTACCACCACAATATTGCAGGCAACTGCCCAGTATTTTAAACTAAAGTTGACCTGTTTCAAACCCAATCTTGGAGCAGACCGACAGGCCCGGTACTGGGACGAAATTAATATCACGTCATAAATAGATCAATACAGTCTGTATTAATTAATGTTGTGTTTCTTTTTTTAAATGTAAAGAGTAAAGAACCTAACCCTATCAAACCGCAGTAAGAATGTTAGCATTATGTTCCTTTGGTTCATTACAATTTACTCAACCATAGTAACGGACACAATATTTCTGAAAATATGGCTTGGGTTTAAGAGATTAAAAGTATAATCTGTAATGTTCTTAAACAGTGACTTCTAGGCAAAAGAGCCCTGCTTGATACTGCACTTAGATTACTTTTCTCAGAAGTGTGGGTTGGAAGAGAGTGGGAGTTGAAGGGGTTGTTATTACCTGTATGTATTCACCATGAATAATGTTACTGTATTTGTCACACTAACTACCCCCCTTCAGCCTTAGTACTTTAATTGTTCCCTGCTATATATATACATAAATGTTTATAGGGTACTTCAGTCTCATAATATTGACTTTTCAATTGGAAATCTATCATGGGATGGCCGTGGCCAAGCAAGACAGTCAGGTATGCATATTTCATTAGTGGCTTGCTACTATCTTGGTTCTGAACATGGTCTGGGGACCACCAGGGGTCCTTGAGGTTTTTCCAGAACAATGAAGAATAGTTTAATTTCACTATTGCATTGACTAAATGCAATGAGAGAATGTACAAGAGTATTATTCTGATCATGTGTTTCACTGTCTACTGTTATCTCCTCAAATACAGTAAATATACCCAACAGCATTGGGACTCATACCAAATACATTTCCTAAAGACACATAATGATTTGGAACCTGAAACATTCTATTTTCAATAAAGGAAGTGGGTTAAATGATAACCCAGTATGTTGTAAGAGAGAGAGAGAATTCAAATAATTAAAGTACAATATGTACAAATCTAACTAAAATATATGCAAGTGCAGATACTGTACAGATACATAGTGATTGTATAAAGTGTTGTCTTCCAAGATGTTTGGAGGAGGAAATATCAGTTTGATGGAGGAGGTGTCTCTTGTTATTCTGATTGGCCAATCCGTTCCAAGCAGCTAAATGCTCAACTATTCTCTCTTGTATAAGAACAGGGCTGTTTTCCGGACTGAAGTACTCATCCAACCATAATGACTGGATAGTCTGCCGGTTGGCTCAAACACCTCTCTGTGGCAGAACACATTGTCTACTGGACCAAGACTTTCTACTAAAGACCATCTGGTCAGAGATCAGACTGTGGACACCACAACATCTGTAAGTACAACTATTTATTAGATTGTTTTCTTGGTATTGCAGAGCCTCTCTTGTTTTCTGTTTTTTTTGTCTGTGTTTCCAAGAAAACCAGTCTAGACATGCCTGAATGTCTGTTCTTTATTTGTCTTCAATATATGTAAGTTTATTTGTACAATGACCGGTACCACCACAATATTGCAGGCAACTGCCCAGTACTTTAAACTAAAGTTGACCTGTTTCAAACCCAATCTTGGAGCAGACCGACAGGCCCGGTACTGGGACGAAATTAATATCACGTCATAAATAGATCAATACAGTCTGTATTAATTAATGTTGTGTTTCTTTTTTTAAATGTAAAGAGTAAAGAACCTAACCCTATCAAACCGCAGTAAAAATGTTAGCATTATGTTCCTTTGGTTCATTACAATTTACTCAAGCATAGTAACGGACACAATATTTCTGAAAATATGGCTTGGGTTTAAGAGATTAAAAGTATAATCTGTAATGTTCTTAAACAGTGACTTCTAGGCAAAAGAGCCCTACTTGATACTTTTCTCAGAAGTGTGGGTTGGAAGAGAGTGGGAGTTGAAGGGGTTGTTATTACCTGTATGTATTCACCATGAATAATGTTACTGTATTTGTCACACTAACTACCCCCCTTCAGCCTTAGTACTTTAATTGTTCCCTGCTATATATATATACAAAAATGTTTATAGGGTACTTCAGTCTCATAATATTGACTTTTCAATTGGAAATCTATCATGGGATGGCCGTGGCCAAGCAAGACAGTCAGGTATGCATATTTCATTAGTGGCTTGCTACTATCTTGGTTCTGAACATGGTCTGGGGACCACCAGGGGTCCTTGAGGTTTTTCCAGAACAATGAAGAATAGTTTAATTTCACTATTGCATTGACTAAATGCAATGAGAGAATGTACAAGAGTATTATTCTGATCATGTGTTTCACTGTCTACTGTTATCTCCTCATACAGTAAATATACCCAACAGCATTGGGACTCATACCAAATACATTTCCTAAAGACACATAATGATTTGGAACCTGAAACATTCTATTTTCAATAAAGGAAGTGGGTTAAATGATAACCCAGTATGTTGTAAGAGAGAGAGTGGATTCAAATAATTAAAGTACAATATGTACAAATCTAACTAAAATATATGCAAGTGCAGATACTGCACAGATACATAGTGATTGTACAAAGTGTTGTCTTCCAAGATGATTGGAGGAGGAAATATCAGTTTGATGGAGGAGGTGTCTCTTGTTATTCTGATTGGCCAATCAGTTCCAAGCGGCTAAATGCTCAACTATTCTCTCTTGTATAAGAACAGGGCTGTTTTCCAGACTGAAGTACTCATCCAACCATAATGACTGGATAGTCTGCCGGTTGGCTCAAACACCTCTCTGTGGCAGAACACATTGTCTACTGGACCAAGACTTTCTACTAAAGACCATCTGGTCAGAGATTAGACTGTGGACACCACAACATCTGTAAGTACAATTATTTATTAGATTGTTTTCTTGGTATTGCAGAGCCTCTCTTGTTTTCTGTTTTTTTGTCTGTGTTTCCAAGAAAACCAGTCTAGATATGCCTGAATGTCTGTTCTTTATTTGTCTTCAATATATGTAAGTTTATTTGTACAATGACCGGTACCACCACAATATTACTGCGGTCAAGTGAGCCGCCTTTCACTTTTGCGTGGTCAAATCAGCCGTTCCTGTTTTTCGAGTGCGCGATTAGTTCCAGGTTTACGGTAATGCATTCAAACAACAATTCTGGGACGCTGTTTTAATGAACCGACGTGACTTTTGAACACAGTCTCACAAGTAGATCTTACAGAAATACTTAATATGACATTGAATGCGCATCGAATCAATAGGACGTTTAGTCGAATCAATAGGACGTTTCGTATGGCCAGTATTATTGAACATCGAATCAATAGGACGCGCAGTATATTCGACCACTAAAGCTACAGACAATTCCACAGAGGAACACTTCCGGTGAGGATTTCAAAGTAAATGATGGCATGTGGTTAATTTCTATTATTTCATAAGTAGTTTATTACACTGCCATGTTTGTACTTAATACTTCTCAAGACTACTTGCACAAATAATATTAACTACTTTTACTGTGTACTTTGAGTAATTTGAGTTTCAAAGTCCTTTTTATAGAACAATGAGCATTTTTGACTAACTTTGATGTGGGATAAAAACCATTTCTCCCATAAGCAGTTTATGAAACTTCCATGGTTGTACTTAGTACTTCTTAGACTACCTGTACAAATTATATGAAATATTTTTACTGTGTACTTTTTGAGTAATTTCAGTTTCAAATTCCTCAGAATCAGCATTTTCGACTAACTTTGATGCGGGATAAAAAAATATTTTCCCATAAGCAGTTTATGAAACTTCCATGGTTGTACTTAGTACTTCTTAGACTACTTGTACAAATTATATGAAATATTTTTACTGTGTACTTTTTGAGTAATTTGAGTTTCAAAGTCCCCAGAATCAGCATTTTCGACTAACTTTGATGTGGGATAAAAAAATATTTTCCCATAAGCAGTTTATGAAACTTCCATGGTTGTACTTAGTACTTCTTAGACTACCTGTACAAATTATATGAAATATTTTTACTGTGTACTTTTTGAGTAATTTCAGTTTCAAAGTCCTCAGAATCAGCATTTTCGACTAACTTTGATGTTGGATAAAAAAAGATTTTCCCATAAGCAGTTTATGAAACTGCCATGGTTGTACTTAGTACCTCTTAGACTACTTGTACAAATTATATGAAATATTTTCACTGTGTACATTTTGAGTAATTTCAGTTTCAAAGTCCTCAGAATCAGCATTTTCAACTAACTTTGATGTGGGATAAAAAAATATTTTCCCATAAGCAGTTTATGAAACTTCCATGGTTGTACTTAGTACTTCTTAGACTACCTGTACAAATTATATGAAATATTTTTACTGTGTACTTTTTGAGTAATTTCAGTTTCAAATTCCTCAGAATCAGCATTTTCGACTAACTTTGATGCGGGATAAAAAAATATTTTCCCATAAGCAGTTTATGAAACTTCCATGGTTGTACTTAGTACTTCTTAGACTACTTGTACAAATTATATGAAATATTTTTACTGTGTACTTTTTGAGTAATTTGAGTTTCAAAGTCCCCAGAATCAGCATTTTCGACTAACTTTGATGTGGGATAAAAAAATATTTTCCCATAAGCAGTTTATGAAACTTCCATGGTTGTACTTAGTACTTCTTAGACTACCTGTACAAATTATATGAAATATTTTTACTGTGTACTTTTTGAGTAATTTCAGTTTCAAAGTCCTCAGAATCAGCATTTTCGACTAACTTTGATGTTGGATAAAAAAAGATTTTCCCATAAGCAGTTTATGAAACTGCCATGGTTGTACTTAGTACCTCTTAGACTACTTGTACAAATTATATGAAATATTTTCACTGTGTACATTTTGAGTAATTTCAGTTTCAAAGTCCTCAGAATCAGCATTTTCAACTAACTTTGATGTGGGATAAAAAAATATTTTCCCATAAGCAGTTTATGAAACTTCCATGATTGTACTTAGTACTTCTTAGACTACTTGTACAAATTATATGAAATATTTTTACTGTGTACTTTTTGAGTAATTTCAGTTTCAAAGTCCTCAGAATCAGCATTTTCGACTAACTTTGATGTTGGATAAATTTTTTTTCCCATAAGCAGTTTATGAAACTGCCATGCTTGTACTTACTACTTAGTACTTCTTAGACTACTTGTACAAATTATATGAAATATTTTTACTGTGTACTTTTTGAGTAATTTCAGTTTCAAAGTCCTCAGAATCAGCATTTTTGACTAACTTTGATGTGGGATATAAAAAAAAATTCCAATAAGCAGTTTATGAAACTGCCATGGTTGTACTTAGTACTTCTTAGACTACTTGTACAAATTATATGAAATATTTTTACTGTGTACTTTTTGAGTAATTTCAGTTTCAAAGTCCTCAGAATCAGCATTTTCGACTAACTTCGACTAAACTGCTTATGGGATTTTTTTTTCTTGGTATTGCAGAGCCTCTCTTGTTTTCTGTTTTTTTTGTCTGTGTTTCCAAGAAAATCAGTCTAGACATGCCTGAATGTCTGTTCTTTATTTGTCTTCAATATATGTAAGTTTATTTGTACAATGACCGGTACCACCACAATATTGCAGGCAACTGCCCAGTATTTTAAACTAAAGTTGACCTGTTTCAAACCCAATCTTGGAGCAGACCGACAGGCCCGGTACTGGGACGAAATTAATATCACGTCATAAATAGATCAATACAGTCTGTATTAATTAATGTTGTGTTTCTTTTTTTAAATGTAAAGAGTAAAGAACCTAACCCTATCAAACCAGCAGTAAAAATGTTAACATTATGTTCCTTTGGTTCATTACAATTTACTCAAGCATAGTAACGGACACAATATTTCTGAAAATATGGCTCGGGTTTAAGAGATTAAAAGTATAATCTGTAATGTTTTTAAACAGTGACTTCTAGGCAAAAGAGCCCTGCTTGATACTGCACTTAGATTACCTTTCTTTGATGTGTGGGTTGGAAGAGTGAGTTGAAGGGGTTGTTATTGTCTGTATGTATTCAGCATGAATAATGCTACTGTATTGGTCACACTAACTACCCCCATTCAGCCATAGTACTTTAATTGTTCCCTGCTATATACATGTTTATAGGGTACTTCAGTCTTATCATATTGACTTTTCAATTGCAAATCTATCATGAAGTGGATGTGGCCACTGTATCTCACTTGCTATACAAATGCTTATTACGTATGACTGGCCATTGGCTCTGGTATTTCCATTGTCACTGTATAGTTTAATGTGTAAATTGTTTGGGGGTAGGCAGGGAGGGGCACTGGGGTGCAGAGTCAAATAAAAATGTCTCTCTATTTTGAAATATATTGTGAATTACATTAACCAATATAAAATACATCATGTCAACATTTGATGTTTTGAAAATCTTGAAATCACACATGTAAAACAATATGACATCACCTGACAAATGTTTTTGTAATCCAAGAATGGCAGTTTGTCAACAGTCAACTGATGGTCAATAATACAACGTTGATTCTTGTTTCTCACGTTAAACTTGAGCACTAGTCTCTTCTCTGATTTTATTTTTATTCTGAGACTCAATGTTTAAGAAACACAATGGAATAAATAAAATCAATATATTTCCTAAGGACACATAATGAAAAGTCCCATTGAGGATTATGTCTGATCCAGAACCTGAAATTTGGCAAATGTATTCTATTTTCAATATTTAAAAAAACAAAAACAAATGATAACTCTGTATTTTACAAGAGAGAGTTAAAGTACAAATTAATTGATTAAATTACAATATGTACAAATACAAAAATATATATGCAAGTTCAAAAAAAGCACAGATACATATTGATTGTACAAAGTGTAGTCTTCCAAGATGATTAAAGGATGAAATATCAGTTTGATGGAGGAGGTGTATATTGTTCTACTGATTGGCCAATCAGTTCAAAGCAGCTAAATGCTCAACTATTGTCTCTCCTGTATAAGAACAGGGCTGTTTTCCAGACTGAAGTACTCATTCAACCATAGAGACTGGTAGTCTGCTGGTTGACTTGAACGCCTCTCTGTGGCAGAACACGTTGTCTACTGGACCAAGACATTCTACTGAAAAACATCTGGAACAAAACGTGCTTCTGAAAACAGAGATCAGACTGTGGACACCACAACATCTGTAAGTACAATTATTTATTAGATAGGTTTTTATGACATGGTAGAGCCTCTCTTATGGTCAATAATACAATTAGTGTTGCATGATACACCGATACTAGAAAAGTATTACAATACCAAGCTGTTAAAAACGATTCAATACTCCATTTTATTAGCATCGATACTTTTAGAATAATAGCTTGATGCTGTATTTTCTATGAGTTGAGTGGCTGCGTGACCTGCTCCGCACCTGTGTGTGTGTGTGTGTGAGAGAGAGCATGCACGTTTTGCGTAGTGGGCGTGTCAACAGTGTCCCTGAATGTGTTATTTCATAATATACAGTTTCAGGATGGACGTTTGTATTAAACCAAGTTGTATGCAGTGATGAACGGTCTTTCCCAGCTGAACACAAGTTACATTAATGCTCCGCACCTGTGTGTGTGTGTGTGTGAGAGAGAGCATGCACGTTTTGCGTAGTGGGCGTGTCAACAGTGTCCCTGAATGTGTTATTTCATAATATACAGTTTCAGGATGGACGTTTGTATTAAACCAAGTTGTATGCAGTGATGAACGGTCTTTCCCAGCTGAACACAAGTTACTTAATGTTACACAGGTCATGCTATGCACGCTTAGCTTGCTAACGTTAGATAGCAGGAGCCGTAAGACTAAGAGTTTATTTGTACAACGAAAGATACTACCACAATGACATATAGCAGGCAGGCAACTGCCCAGTATTTTAACTAAAGTTGACCAGTTTTCAATACCAATCTTGGAGCAGATTCACTTTTAACAGTGTAATCTGTAATGTTTTTTTAACAGTGACTGTTGACTGATTTACAGATGCCATCGTTAAATCATACAAGAAAATCTAGAAATGTTTGGAACTTATATAAACTAAACCAAATACAAAACACACAATCTGAGTTCTTCATTGGAGTGCTTCTCTCTTCTCCAGGTACACTCACTGCATTGCTCCCCAACAAACAGAGATAATGACTGAGTCAAGGCCTCACTGCTGTGACCAATGTGGAACAAGCTTCATCAGAAAGCACCATCTTCAAATACACCAGCGTATTCATACAGGAGAGAAGCCCTACCATTGTGACCAGTGTGAGAAGAGATTCAAAACATCTGGAGAATTAAAGATACACCAGCGTATTCATACAGGAGAGAAGCCCTACCACTGTGATCAGTGTGGGATGAACTTCACTAGATCCGACAGTTTAAAGACACACCAGCGTATTCATACAGGAGAGAAGCCCTACCACTGTGATCAATGTGGGAAGAGCTTCAGTCAAAAGGGAGATTTAAAGACACACCATCGTATTCACACAGGAGAGAAGCCTTACCACTGTGACCAGTGTCAGAAGAGCTTCAGTCAATCTGTAAGCTTAAAGCAGCACCAGCGTATTCATACAGGAGAGAAGCCCTACCACTGTGACCAGTGTGGGCAAGGCTTCAGGAACTCTTGTACTTTAACGACACACCAGCGTGTTCATACAGGAGAAAAGCCATACCACTGTGACCAGTGTGGGAAGAGATTCATCAACTCTTCAAACTTAAAGAAGCACCAGCATATCCATACATTTGTCAAATCCTAAAACTGTAGAAATATGCTTTCATACTGGAAAGAAATCCAACTATTGTGATCCATATCAGAAGAACTTCTGACCCCCATCATCAAACACAAATTTTACAAAAACACAGAAGTTTGTGAGCAAAACAAGTTAAAACGACAGTCAAATATTAAAAGTTGTTAACAGTGTTTCTGTTTATTTTAGTTTTTAAATAATCAATTGTATAATGTTCTGTGTTATTTTTCTTGTCAGGATTTTTGCTGTGCTAAAGGAGGTACTGAGCGGTAGAGAAGCCATCTTCCTTCATTGTGTGGTTTGAGTCACCTTAGTTTATAGTGAGTAGGTCAATATTTGGTTCCTTGGTTTGGTTTGAATTGGTTTGTTTCTAGTGCCCAGTGTTTTATTTTATGAATATATATATTTTTTTTAAATCTTTATTTCGAACATGTAAATGAATACAAACTAAATAAATAACTAAACAAAATCAAAACATAACTCAAACAAAATAATAACTAAACAAGCAAAACATAACTCAATTTACATGTTCGAAAAGGAGTAGGAAGAAGTATACACTTATTTAATCCTACCCCGTTTATACTTCTCAAATTAGCATTTCCAGTTCATTCTGGATATTTACCATATAATTGTATTAGAGACTACAGAGCCTGATCACCAATGAGATAAAACATATAAATAAATGGTAAATGCATTAATATAGCGCTTTTATCCAAAGTGCTTTACAATTTGTTCATCACATTTTACACATGCACACAGTGACGGTGGAGGCAACCATGCAAGGTTCCAACCTGCTCATCGGGAGCAATTAGGGGTTAAGTGTCTTGCTCAAGGACACTTCGACATTTACATTTAGTCATTTAGCTGACGCTTTTATCCAAAGCGACTTACAAGTTCTGTACGACAAGCCATCAGGAAGGGCACAACTCTATCAGCTGAGCAACAATGTTCATCAAAGTGTTGAGTGCTACAGTGTAGGTTAGTTTATTAGGACAAGTGCATGACAGTACGGTTAGTTAGGGTTAGATTTTTTTTTTTTTTTTTTAATTCAGATAATGGTTGAAGAAGTGCGTCTTTAGTCGACGGCGAAAGATTGGACGTGATTCGGCTGTCCTAACTGGGGTGGGTAGTTCATTCCACCATTGTGGGGCAAGGACTGAGAATAGGCGACTTCTCTTTGATGACCCTCCCGGAGCTTGGATAGGAGTAGGTCTGAGGCGGCCAGAAGATGCAGAGCGTAGGGGTCTTGAGGGTGTGTAGTTAGAGACCATTGACCGGAGGTAGGCGGGAGCGGTTCCCTTTGCCGCACGGTATGCTAGGTCGAGGGCCTTGAAGCGGATTCGTGCAGCAATGGGGAGCCAGTGCAGGTCCCTAAGAAGTGGGGTGACATGGGCCGACTTCGGTAGGTTTGAGATCAGGCGGGCCGCTGCGTTCTGAATGAGTTGAAGAGGCTTAGTGGCAGTGGCCGGGAGGCCAGCGAGCAGTGCATTGCAGTAGTCGAGGCGGGAGATGACTGTTGATTGGACGAGGAGTTGGGTGGCTTCTTTTGTCAGGAAGGGGCGTATCCTTCTGACATTGCTCAGGAGGAATCGGCAGGTTCTGGTCGTCGCTGCGATGTGAGCAGAGAATGCTGCCCGGGAGGAGCAGGAATCGTCCTGAGAACCTCCAGATTACCAGACGACTCCTTCTCCTCCGCTGTTGCCCCTACCATAACTTCACTGCTAGTGCAGTCTAGCCCCAGTGGTTTAATTTATTGTTAATTTATTATTTGAATTATATAATAAATACAATATACTCCTCCTTTATTATGGCCAGTGTTTTATTTTAAGAATTGTCAATAAAAATTAGTTTTTGGTATTTCAGTCTCTGTCTGTTTCATTAGCATTTCCAGTTCATGGGTCTTGTTTACCATAGAATTGTAGTGGAGGCTACAGAGCCTGATCACCAAGGAGATAAAACATAGATATACAGTACAATATACAGTAATACACAGAATTTAAATTTGCAATTATTATTTTCTGACTGTATTTTTCACATGTTCAAACCGTGTCTGCTATCAAAAGGTCAAAAACCTGGACTGTGTTTTACCTTAATTATATCAATATTGTGCTGTCAGAACAGTATGTTTGTAGATTAAGTATTTAATGTTCTCTGTTGGCCATTTTCACCTTGTTTGACAACCAAGAAATTGTAATCACGTTGGTGAGATAAAACAAGGCTTTCATTTTGGGAGGAGAATCAATGTTTTGTTCACAATAGCTCCTTGCTGCCCTCTACTGGTATATGTTCAAGTTTCACGTTTCTTTATTAGTTGTCATACAAAAATACAGAATACTTTTATATGAAATGCTTTTTTTTCTGTTCTGCTCATGAGAGTGTGCTAGATAAAAAATATTATAAAATAGTATAAAATAGAAAGTCAAAAGTTCATTGTTTATAAATGTTCCTTCGTCCCCAACATTTATGCACATGTATTGGGACTGCCCACCAGTTAAGGCATTCTGGAAAGATGTGTCCCAACAATTATCAATACTCGTATCTTGGAATATACCTGTACACCCCTCGGTATTACTATTGAATGATGTTTTTGAGTTTGCAGTGAATCCACAACTAAAGAGATTGGTTTTATCGGGTATCACAGTAGCTAAAAAAACTGATCGCATCACGTTGGTTTCAACCGGAAAAAATGTGCCGAAAAGTGTGGTTTCTTACATATCTCGATGTGATATATCAAGAAATATCTACAGCAAGAATTCTGGGTCTCAATGAATCCAAAATGTCAATGTGGTTAGAAGTGGTGGAGAGAATAAAAGCTAGCTTATAATGGTAGTGTCTGGTTAGGAGTGAGGGATAATGGAGGTACTATCCAAGAGGGGGTCCGGGAGGGGGGGGGTTCGAGCTGGAGCATATAGGTATAGAAAATAGGTATTAGGGGTATATTATATACTAACATTTATATAATTGTAATTTCGCTGGATATACACTGTATACGGTTAAAATGTTATTATAGACTAATTTTGTTTTATCTTGTTTCTGTACTTGCATATATTTTAACCACCTTTACTGAAAGTTTCATTATGCATTGTGTGTTGAGTACTGACTTTTAATAATTTTTGTTTTGCAATAATAAAAATAATAATAAAAAAAAAAAAAAGTTCATTGTTTATACCCATACATTCTTGAGTTGTGAGCCATGTACACAGACAATATGTAATTTACATAACTATCCAGAGCTAGTATGAGGAACAGCTTGGATTGTGTTGAGAAAGAACTCACTCTACTGATTCAACATCATCATTATGATTCAACATCATCATTAATAAGTAAGAAATAAGTGAGAGAGAAGCCGCCTATTCTTGGTCCACAATGGTGGAACGAACTTCCCACCACAGTTAAATGATTAAATAACCTTCTTAATGGATAATTACCATAGAGTCAAACACATGGTTCCTACTAAAACGCTCATTGGTTGTTTGGTCTTGTAATCCGAGATTGGTAGCACGTAATAGGTTGAGTAGGGTGTCAAACGGCGGCCATTTTAGCTTTCCAACAATGTGTTGGTTGTTTGGCAAAAACACAGCCTGAAGCTGACAGACGAGGGCAAAGTGCTCTGACGTGCGCACACATGCATGACGGCCCGCCCTCGGGCCATCCGATGGATAATAATGTAAACAAAAAAAAATGTTTTATATAAAATATTTGTATTGATTTTTATATGTATACACAAAACAAGACAAATACAATAATAATAAGACCTCACAATACCACAATAATAATAATGACATTAGCAATAATAAAAGTAATAAATACAGAACATAAAAACATAAAAAAAATCAACTTATACTATTACAGACACCACAAAAGACACCACAAAAGACATATGTACACACTGGGTGTTGAGGGCACAGCACTTGACTGGTTCTCCTCCTACCTCACTGACAGACACCAATTCATCTCCCTCTCCGGCCACACCTCCTCCCCCTCCCCAGTCACACAGGGGGTCCCCCAAGGCTCAGTCCTTGGCCCCCTGCTCTTCATCTGCTACATTCTCCCCCTTGGTCACATCATCCGCAAATACCACCTCAACTTCCACTGTTACGCTGACGACACCCAAATCTACATCAGTACACAATCCCCCCACAGCCCACCCCTCAGTCACATCGAATCATGCATCACCGAACTCCAAACTTGGATGACCCACAACTTCCTCAAACTGAACAGTGACAAGACTGAACATCATTGGCACCAAAACCACCCTCACCAGATCCGGACCCATCACACTCACCATCAACGACTCCACCATCACCCCCTCCCCCCTAGTCCGCAACCTTGGTGTCCTCCTTGACCCCACCCTCTCATTTGACCCCCACGTCCGCTCCATCGTGAAAACATCCTACTTTCACCTCCGCAACATCGCAAAAATCCGTCACTGCCTCTCCCCCCGCTGCTGAATCCCTCATTCACGCCTTCATCTCCTCCCGCCTGGACTACTGCAACTCCCTCCTCACTGGTATCACCTCCCGCTCCCTCCATAAACTGCAAATGGTCCAAAATTCAGCCGCCGCCTCCTCACTAACACCCGGTCCCGCGAACACATCACTCCTGTCCTCCACTCCCTCCACTGGCTCCCGATCAAACACCGCATTAACTTTAAAACACTACTCCTCACCTTCAAAGCCCTCCACAGCCTGGCCCCCCCTACCTGACTGATCTCCTTCTCCCCTACCGCCCCACCCGTTCCCTCCGGTCCTCCTCCACTGCCTCCCTCACTGTCCCGACATCCAAGTTTAAAAACTTCGGAGATCGGGCCTTCTCTCGCACTGCACCCCGACTCTGGAACTCCCTCCCCCAGTCCATCAGAGACTCCCCTACACTCTCCACCTTCAAAGCTCGCCTCAAAACCCACCTGTTCTCCCTTGCCTTCAACCCCCCCCACCCCTAAACCCCCCCTCCCCTCCAACCTGATTGATATGTCTCCAATCTTTTTTTTGTGCCATCAGGCTGTCTCCCCCGTTCCCCCCATGGTCTCACGTTCCTTTTGTTTTTGTTTCTTTGCTGTTTTGTTTTTGTTTCTTTGCTTTCGTTTCTTTGTTTGTACCCCTGGTCCCGACTACTGTCAGCGACTTCGGGTTATTGAGAAGCGCTATATAAATTAAATGAATTATTATTATTATTATATGTATACCCATACATTCTTGAGTTGTAGCCTTGCACACATACAATTTAATTTACAAAACCTGCCATCGGACTATCAATAAAGTTGACATGTAATCACTTGAATCACTGAACTATTTACATGTGTTACGGTCCAACTGGTAGAGAGTTTGAGCTGGGTATTTGTAGAGGGTTTGATTCGTTGATAGCTGGCAGCCATGGATCTTGGGGCTCCACATGGGGCCCTCATTTATCAACGTTGCGTACGCACAGATATGTGCGTAACCCCTGCGTACGATAATTGTTTTAAGTAAAGTGTGGGACTTATCAAATTGAACTTGTGCTTGACTTTGTGCCTATATATACGCACAGCTCGGAGCATGCGTAGCTGACGCCCGGTGGTAGAATATGAAGCCTGCATGTCTGCAACGCGGAAATAAGCTTCCATGCATTACTTCCAACACTGGCGTGTTCAACATATGACCCGTAATTCATTATAGTTCATTGTAAAATAGCGACAGTAGTGTAATTATAACGGGCTCACGCGCGAATAATAGGTTGGCCTGCTTGTTTGGCACGGGGTGCAGACGCAGAACACCCACCTCCAAACGCGATTAAATATTGTTTAAAATAAAAAGCGACATACTATTATTTTGTGTCATGTTTCCAAATAAGATTGGCCACAACGAAATGCTTTCTACTTCAATTTGTTGGTTAGAATAGATTACCTCGCTCCGTTGAAACTTCACTGAAACTAAAAGTAAAAGACATTATTTTATTTTTTTTGTGAGCTCCGCGCACAGGTGTGATAATAATAATAATACCAATAATAATAATAGCTTCATTTTATATAGCGCCTTTCAAGAGACCCAATGTCGCTTTACATAGATAGGGGGGGGGGGGGTAACAAAGTAATAAACACAGTGGACAGACACAACATATGAATATGATGATGGGATTCAAGTTCACATAGGCAGGCTATACATGGCACGGTCCATCATGATATTGTAGATGGATCGAGCAATAGCTGTTACTGTACCACCCATGTAGCTGTCAAAGTGTGAGGATTGGTTCATTCCCCGCCACACGCTTCTTAAGGTACTGTGATGATTGGTCCATTCCCCGCCACACGCTTCAGGAGCGATTATCAATTCCATCACGCACCTGTTGTAGTTTGTGATTAGCGCTCCAGAGGCTTCATATACTGGGACCTTCTTTCAATCGTTGTCGGGTCGTTTTGAATACTACTGCTACTGCCTGCCTTCCCCCCGTTGTTGTGCCTCGTCTACTTTCCCTCCAGGACATCTTTGGATTGCCGCTGGTGAATATCTTGATCATCCGTTTGGAGCTGCGCCTCGTTGCCCGCTTTACGCGTTTGCGCTTTGGTGAGTTTTGGAACCAAACCCTTTTGGATTATCTGTTTTTGTGTGTTTGGATAACACTGAAGAAGTACCGTTTTTGTTTGCACTGGACTCAGCTAAATTGTGTGTTTTTGGATAACACTGAAGAAGTACCGTTTTGTTTTGTTCTGGACTCAGCTAAATTGTGTGTTTGGATAACACTGAAGAGGTACCGTTTTGTTTTGTACTGGACTCAGCTAACTTGTGTGTAGTTTACACCGAAGATCAAGTCACTTGTATTTCATACTGGACTCAGCTAAGGGAGGACTGAACTGCACTGCCTCTGTGTACTGTTGGACTGTTGTTGATCTCTCTCTCTCTCTCTCTCCGTTTCCACTCCGAGTTGGAGCTGGGAGTATCTCATACTAGCTCTCACCATCAGGGGGTGGAGCCCCTCCTGTTGTGCCCAGTGTCTTCAGGTGGCGTCCAGTCCTTCGCCCCAGGGTTCCCCTTGTGTCCCTGTCTCCAGCCCCCTCACCGGGCCCCTGTCTCCGTCTCCGGCCTCCCTCACCGGTCCGTTTCCACTCCGAGTTGGAGCTGGGAGTATCTGCAGAGCCGCAACGGCGTCTACGCCGATTCCCCACCTCTAACACCGGGAGGATCTGCAGAGCCGCAGATAACTCTGCCGAAGGCATTCTCCTTTTTTGTTGTTCAGAATTGTTACTTGACTCTTTTTGATTCTGTAATAAATACGCCCTAGTGTTTGGCTAACTCTGAACTACCTGTCTGTGCCGTGCTGTTGAGGTCGGTTTCAAACCCTAACACAAAGCTCCATCACAAATGCAGTTATGTGAATAGAAAGGGATTCTACTCAGTGATGGGCATTTGCCTGATAAATGTCGTTGCTGCCGGGAGGAAAGGCATGCTGCATGTTTTCAATTAATTAAATAAAACTGATACTTTTTGCAAGGGTTTACTGACTGTCATACAAATAATCAACCAACTACATACTGTAACTTTTTAGTGCACGTTCTTATTTACATTGTGACAACAGCCTTGTGAGCTCCCGCACACAGACATGATGGAATTCAAGTGCAAGTTTGTATTTATCACATATAGGCAGGACATGGCGTATAGGCTACATCATACATGGCAGTGAGATTCATTGTTCTTGTATGCTCTCGTATTATTGTTTATATAGGCTACCCAATACCGACATCAAAATAGATTGTATGCATCTACAAATCATATGCAGCAGGTAGAAAATTGACAGAAAATCCGTCGCGATTTGGAATAAAATTGAGGAGAACTTTAATCCCTGGGTATTAATCGAACAAAACGGAAAAAGGCAGTCATATTCCAGCACGGTCTTTATTAGTTAATATGGTCTTCAAGTTAATAGATATCATATCCGACATCACCGTTTGTGTACATGCATGGCCGCCTAGTTATAGTTGAAAGTGGGGGTGCAAGATATTTTTTAATATTTTTTTTTTTTTTTTTTTTTTGACAGGCAAGGGGTGGCAGATTTGTTTTTTAATTTAATGAACCTGTACGTGCAATTTCCTGCAATATAGAGCCTTCAATCTTGACCAATAAAGCTGCTATTTTCACTATAAAACTCAGTTTATATTGCAGTATGATAGCCAATTACTATAATAATAATATATTAATATATATATATATACTGTATATACACTGTATATTGATTTTTCGCTCATTTATTTTTATTAAATCAATCTCCTTTCAAATAGGCCAAGTTTTTAATAAGAAAGAGAAAAAAGATATATTTCCATTACCTGTAACTCTTGTGTCTCTTTCTCTCCTTCTCTGCCTCCTCCCTGAGTCTGCAGTGCACAGTCATGACATCGATCTCCAAAAAAAAAGTAAAAAGTAAAAAAAAAAGTAAAAAATAAAATAAAAAATGTAGGCCCCTCGTCACTAAAGGCCCACGGGCAGGCCGCGGCCGTCGTTAATCCGGCCCTGCTCGTCTGCCATATAGATAGCGTTAACGTTTGCAAATGAAGTCAACGTCATCCAGCTGACACCACATATCTAGATAACGTTAGCTAGCGGCTAGCACTAAAGCTAACGCCAACCAGAGAGGGAAACGTTATTATTATTTATTCGAGGATTTACGGTATGACCAGATCGCATTTCGGGATCGTGAAACACTTTTATTGTATTGCGTGGTAGAACCGTAGAAGTTCTACCACTCAATAGTAAAGACATGTCTAACATAATCCTTTTATTTGAACAACTTACTGGAAAAGCCTGCCTGCCTGCCACCAATATTATGACACACTCTGTGGGCTTTGATATTTACACTCAGCCTACCTGCAGACTGCAGCGCTGTGCGCCAAGGTCTACGCGCTGGAGATGGGAGGCACTGGATCAAACCATATGGGGCAGGGGGGGAGGGGTTCGCAATCTTTGGAAACTTAAAAACGTGTTATTAAGTGTCATTGCGTATTATTAATTTGATTGAAATTACGTAGTTATGGTTCGATTTATATATTGGGGGGGGGGGGTATATCATATTTTTCATATGATCAAAAAGTGGGGGTGCAAAATCAGATGTTTGCCCCCCCAAGCTCAATAGTGGTGGGGCACCTGCTTCGACTGCTCCATTATGTAGGCGTCTATGTGTACATGTCTGTCAGCCTGCGTATTTCTCCATAACACGCTTCCCTCGGCTTAGTCCACTTTTCCACATTTCATGGGGGTGTTCCATTACCGTATATGGTTAATTACGGGCGGTGCTATATGCAAATACGTAAAACAGTGCACAAGCTGCAGCATAGGATCAAAGTGATATTTATCAAGACAGGTGTGCGTACGACCTGTGTACGCATGTGTGATAAATCCCATTTTTTGTGTGCGTACACACATTCTAAATTATGTGCTTAAGAACAAAGATAGAACACTTTCTAAGAATTGTTGATAAATGAGGGCCCAGGTTCCAATCCTGTAATTTCCACTCATACTCGCACACAGATGACGAGGAACTAGGAGACAGGGGACATGACAACATGTTGGAGAGCTTGAATGTCAACCTCTGCTGGTAGACAACTAGATTATGTTGTAACTGACAATGTTTTAGTAAACCAACAATGAGAGACCAACTGAATCTAGAAAATGCAGCTGAAAGTAAGTGTTACTATATGTAACTGGTAGGACCCTGTGGCTTAGAGCAGACTATTGTGGGAGGTTATATGAGGAAGTGGGATCCAATGAGATTTCCCAAAGTCACGTTTGTCCATGTGGCCGTTGTTGAATCCTGTGAAAGAACTTGAGGTAGGAATAGTGTGCTTGCATTTGTTTATGGCTTTTTGTCAAACATTCAAGATGTATACACTCCTCATGTGGCTTCTATGATTTTGACTTTCAATTTACTGTTAACTATGTATTCTAGACTTACCTGTTGGGGGAGCAGAATCAAACAAACCATACGTCCTACTTACCTGGTGATAGACTTACCTGGTGATATACTTACCTGGTGATATACTTACCTGGTGATATACTTACCTGGTGATACACTTACCTAATGATATACTTACCTGGTGATATACTTACCTGGTGATACACTTACCTAATGATATACTTACCTGGTGATACACTTACCTAATGATATACTTACCTGGTGATATACTTACCTGGTGATATACTTACCTGGTGATATACTTCCCTAATGATATACTTACCTGGTGATACACTTACCTAATGATATACTTACCTGGTGATACACTTACCTAATGATATACTTACCTGGTGATATACTTACCTGGTGATATACTTACCTGGTGATATACTTCCCTAATAATATACTTACCTGGTGATACACTTACCTAATGATATACTTACCTGGTGATATGCTTACCTGGGTGACAGAGCAGAACCTAGTGAGGTAGGAAGTTAAACAAACGTTTTAGGTTGATCTATTTATCTTTCCAAGTGTCTTTTTAATAACGTTTGGTTGTATGTATTGACTAATCAATGTTTGCCTTTTAGAGTTACCAGGGCCCTATTCCCTGTACCTGGTTCAACTAAGTCAATCAAAAGTCCCATTATCCAGATTCAATTAACCCGATGTTTGAATCCGGGATTTCCCTGTTCCTCGAACGCTGATTCAGTCTCGTTCATTCGAACCAGACTTGATACTCAGGATAATTGCGCGCGGCCGCTTCAGTTGAAAAGACAGCAGGTGTTGATCGCAGAAATCCTGATTTTCTAATGGCATTGATTGATTGATTGATTTAAAACTTTATTAACAAGATTGCAGAATGGGTACAATACAGTACGGCTCAATAGCCTCGCAGACAAGATAAATGCATAATCTATAGGCACATTTTAAGTCCCTCATTACCCCAATCAATCAGATTATATTTATTTAAATGTAACTGCTGGCAATAGGCTTAATGGAATGAATAATCAAATGAGATCTTGCTAGCGAAAATAATTATTTCAACTCTTTCAGAATAAGTATACAAAAACAAGCCCAAAGATAAAGAGTATATCTAATTGATACGAATTAATAGATACTTATGAGGATATCTGTACTGTATGCGCTTAGGTATCATGTAATATAATAAATACATCGTTCCTAAAGTTTTCAGGCCGCGACCCCCGAAATAACGGTGTCAGAGAGCCGCGACCCCCACTTTTATATAGAGGTGGTTGAAACATGCAAACGTTCACACGCACACCTATACATTGGAGGCTTTTAACACGCACAATAACTACACAAAATAACACAATAATCAAACGACCATAAAATGAATACATATAGTGTGTTTCATTTAGAAGGCTATAATGTTCAACTCACCTAATAAGATGGATGGGCATCTGGGTTTTATTTTGGAGACAGCGACTCGGAGATCATCCTCCACATTCATTCAGACGTGATCTGTACTTATTTTTTATATAAGTCAGTGCAGATAATGTTTTTTTCGAATAGGTAGGTGTCACGATCCTAGGCCCGGTCCTGGCTGGACTGGGCAGGATGGTAACATTGGGCAGTGCCCTCCACCTAACACTGGGCAGTGCCCTCCACCCAACAATGGCTCTCTACCTAACATTGGTCTCCTACCCTCTGGTGGCCATCCGCAGACGGTGCGGTCCAGTACACTGGACATCCTGACTACTATTTTAACATTCATTAATAGTGTGATCAATGTGGTGTCCTGGTGTGTGCTGTCATTGACTTTCCCTTCCCTTGTGTGATTTGGTGTACTGTTTGGGTTGTTATGAGTTGCTTTTGTGTTTGTCATTGACTGGTGTCTAGGTTGTTGTGTTTCTGTGTTGGCCAGGTGTTTCTAATTGTTAATTAGTTGGGGTATTTAGGTGTCTGTCTGTCCTCCCTTCCTTGTGGCGACATTCCTCCTGTCTCCTTCCCCGTTTCCTGTCCACACCGTATTGCGCTGTCATCCTATAGTAAGTGTTAGTGTTTGTTGTTTTGTTGAGTAGGTTGTTAAGTAGCTTCTGTATGTTCTTTGTATTGCACTACAGTAAACTCCCTCTCCAAGCTTCAATCCTCGTCTCTGCCTCCTCCATACCTTTCCCTTTCTGCAAAACTGTATTCTACCTACCTCCACCGTAACAGGTAGGTATAGCTGTGCGTATTCCCCCTCAATTGATATCTAGTCGGCATCGGAGGTGGGCAGCGATCTGGGGCGCATTCTCCATCAGAAACAAGCGTGCCTCATCCCGCAGCTCAAACAGGTGTCGTGCAGTATAAGAAATCCATAGGCTGAATATGATTTATTATCAGAATTTTATGTCTATTATTTTACATTTCAAAAGCATTTATTTGACCAGTTTAATGTATTTGAATTGTTTTTAATTATAGGCCCATTTCACACATTCTATGAAATCAATACATTCTGGAAATCATCTCGCGAAAACATTATTCAGAATGGTATAATGGGATCAAAGAGCACCTACGGGAGGCTGCAATTCGAAATTGGCCCCTGTAAATGTCCAAACACCCCCTCCCACCCACCCACCCCCTCCCAATGTACAGTTTCCTCCCCCTTGTATATATATTTTCTGTTAGGATCTCTGTTTAACAGTACTGTATATTTGCATATCTTGTATGTCACAAATGTAACAGTACTGTATATCTGTATGTCATGTATGTCATAAATGTCATGATATATATCTGTATATCTGTATGTCATGTATGTCATTATGAATTGAAAATGGGGGACCCTGTAAACAAGACGAAAGTCTTTCTCTGGGTCTGTATCCCCTTAACAATTGTGTGTATTGAGCCGTACTGTATTGTACCCATTCTGCAATCTGTTAATAAAGTTTCCAATCAGTCAATCAATCTCTGAGGAAGGGAGCTGCCATTTTGTTCCGAGGGAGTGGCCAGCTTATATCCAGCTAACTCAACTAAACCCTGCTCCGGAGCAGGTTCAAACTTTTCTATCTGTTGCCATAGCGACTTAGAAAATCCGATGTCGGGGAACGGAAATGTCTGGCTTAAGTCAAGCTATGCTGAAAATTATCCAGCTAACTCAGTTAGCCAGGTACGGGGAATAGGGCTGTGATGCATCAGAAACCTGATCCCTGATCAGCAGCACAGCCACTGTTTTTCCTCCATAGAAAACCCTCTTTTAAAATGTTTTAGTTTGTGTTTTTAAGCCCCCCCCCCTTCCCAACCCAGTGTGTAATTTATATTTAAGTGTGCAGTGTATATTTAAGTGGGCAGTGTATAGCCCAGTGTGTATTTAAGTGGGCAGTGTATAGTGTAGTGTATATTTAAGTGGGCAGTGTTTATGTGACAAGATACACCTGTAGTGTAAAAACAACTTGTAAGAGTACCGGTTCAAGATATAGAAAGTTAATTCATTGTTGGTTGAATGTGATAATGAGAAAATGGATGATAATACATTTTACATACACAATACATATCGGACGATACTGAGATCGGTACCAGCCCTAATTATGCTACTGTATTGGTCACACTAACTACCCCCATTCAGCCTTAATACCTGAACCTGAAATATTCTATTTTCAATATATATATATAAAGGAAGTGGGTTAAATGGTAACCCAGTATGTTGTAAGAGAGAGATGATTAAAATCATTAAAGTACAATATGTACCACTAAAACAAAAATATTTCCAAGTGCTGATACTACACAGATACATAGTGATTGTACAAAGTGTTGTCTTCCAAGATGATTGGAGGAGGAAATATCAGTTTGATGGAGGAGGTGTCTCTTGTTATTCTGATTGGCCAATCAGTTCCAAGCAGCTAAATGCTCAACTATTGTCTCTGTTGTATAAGCACAGGGCTGTTTTCCAAACTGAAGTACTCATTCAACCATAAGGACGGGATAGTCTGCTGGTTGACTTGAACGCCTCTTTGTGGCAGAACACATTGTCTACTGGACCAAGACTTTCGAAAACATCTTGATCAAAACTTGCTTATGAAAACGGATAAGACTGTGGACACCACAACATCTGTAAGTACAATTAATTATTAGATGGTTTTCATGACATTGCAGAGCCTCTCTTATTTTCGGTGGGTTTTATTTCCGTGAAAACCAGTCTAAACGTGCCAGAATGATGTACAATATGAAGCCGGTATTGGTCTAGACTAGAGGTAACTTTTTGACTGAATTACAGAATATTATGTTAAATTGCATGCAAGGAAGTCGATTTTCTTTTTTGGAACATGGAAAACACACAATCTGAGTTCTTCATGGAGCGCTTCTCTCTTCTTCAGGTACAATCACTGCATTGATCCCCAACAACAAGGACTCACTACTGTGACCAATGTGGAACAAGCTTCATCAGAAAGGACCAACTTCAAATACACCAGCGTATTCATACAGGAGAGAAGCCCTACCACTGTGACCAGTGTGAGAAGAGCTTCAAAACATCTGGAGATTTAAAGCAACACCAGCATATCCATACAGGAGAGAAGCCCTACCAATGTGACCAGTGTGAGAAGAGCTTCAGTACATTTAGATATTTAAAGATACATCAACACATTCATACAGGAGAGAAGCCCTACCACTGTGACCAGTGTGAGAAGAGCTTCAATACAGCTGGAGAATTTAAAATACACCAGCGTATTCACACAGGAGAGAAGCCCTACCACTGTGACCAGTGTGAGAAGAGCTTCAAAACAGCTAGAGAATTAAAGATACATCAGCGTATTCACACAGGAGAGAAGCCCTACCACTGTGACCAGTGTGGGAAGAGCTTCAGTAACTTTGGAGATTTAACTAAACACCACTGTATTCATACAGGAGAGAAGCCCCACCACTGTGATCAGTGTGGTAAGAAATTTACTCAATCTGGTGATTTAAAGAGACATCAGCGTATTCATACAGGAGAGAAGCCCTATCACTGTGATCAGTGTGGTAAGAACTTTACTCTATCTGGTGATTTAAAGAAGCACCAGCGTTTTCATACACGTGTCAAACACTAAAACTGTAGAAATAGGCTTTCATACAGGACATAAATGCAACAATTGTGATCCTTATCAGAAGAACTTTTGACCCTCATCTTCAAACATGAATTGTATGTCTAGAATCAAAACACAGAAGTTTGTGAGCAAAACAAGTAAAAATGACCATCAAGTATTAAAAGTTGTTAACAGGGAGCTGTCAACCTGTGACATCAACATGTTTCTATTTATTTTAGTCTTTAAATAAAGACACAACTAGAGGAGCCAACCACACAGATGTATACTATTTTAGTGTCTTTAAATAATCAATTGAATAATTGTATGTATTTTCCATGTGGAGATTTTTGCTGTGCTAAAGGTTCTTTTCATTAGCATTTCCAGTTTATTCTGGGTCTCGTTTACCATATAATCATAGTAGAGGCTACAGAGCCTGATCACCAAGGAGATAAAACATAGATATACAGTAATACACATAATTTAAAGCTGCAATTTTTTTTGTTTTACAGTTTACAGTATTTTAAATTTTTTATTTTTTAAACCTATGCATTCAAAAAAAAATCTGCAAATCAACTAATTACATCAATATTGTGCTGTCAGAACAGTATGTTTGTAGATTAAGTATTTAATGTTCTCTATATGCCATTTTCACCTTGTTTTACAACCATGAAATTATCAACAGAATGATGTTTTACTGTAAAAAATGAATCTCAAGATTCATATGTTAGGGTTATGTTTATACATGATATATTTACAATGATCACTCTGGTGAGACAAAACAAGGCTTTCTTTTTTGGCGGAGAGGCAATGCTTTGTTCACAATAGGTCCTTGCTGCCCTCTACTGGTACATGTCCATTGTTTATACCCATACATTCTTGATTTGTGAGCCTTTTACACAGAAAACATGTAATTTACAATTGTTTCATTAAATTGTAACAAAATATGATATTTCTCTTTCATGATTAGCCGCAACATTTTCTATGATTTGATGTCAGAAAGTCTATTAACCTCTTAAGCCCGGAGCCCTATTTTCTGAAAATCCGCCTAAAACACATACCTAAGTAAATGGAATATTGCTCCACTTCTACAAGGTCTATTTGCATGTTATTGGTATCTAGGGATATCTATGGTGGTGATCAGGGGTGTAAAGTACTTGAGTAATTGTACTTCGTTACAATACTTAAGTACTGTTTTGGGGGATTTGTACTTTACTTGAGTATTATTAGGTTTGTATACTTTGTACTTTTACTCCATTACATTTCAGAGAAAAAAAACATACTTTTTACTCCTTACATTTAAAATGCAGACCTACAAAGTACAAAGTACAAATCTCACAGGTCCAACCATTTTAATTGTTTATCTGGCCGAACTAATGTTAACTTTATTAATCCTGCGACCGCAGGTAAACAGCCAATCAAATCCCCATCAATGGAAAATGAACCCACCCATACCCATGCTGATTGGTCCTTGTGCAACACTAGAAAGCAGGGATCTTTGATTAAACACCTGCTATCAGAAGAATAGACAGTCAGATCCTCATTAGGCTGTGGTTAATATTGTGATATTATTCAGGATACACCATTCTGTTTTAATATTGTGATATTATTCATGCTGTGATGTGAATGCCGTCCATGTTAGTTTACCTTCATTGTCTATCGCAGAACACATTCCATTGTGGGCAGAGTGTCTGCTTGGTTTCATTCCAGCCTTGCCTAAACACCAGCTGATGATTTCAGCTTAATGCGTATTAAGTATGACTGGGCCATTGGCTCTGGTATTTCCATTGTCACTGTATAGTTTCATGTTTAAATTGTTTGGGGGTAGCCAGGGAGGGGCACTGAGCTGCAGAGGCATTAGAAATGTTTATATTGTGAAATAAATTGTGAACTACATGAATCAATATAAAATACATCATGTCAACATCTGATGTTTTGCACATCTTGAAATCACACCTGTAAAACAATATCCCGACCTGACAACGTTTTTTTTTTTATCTGGTGGCATAATCCAAGCATCACAGTTTCAGTCACCAGCTAACTGATGGTCAATAATAATAAAATGTTGATTACTGTTTCCCACATTAAACATGAGCACTAGTCTTAGTATAGTCTGATTTTAATTTGTATCCTTCGACTTTATGTTTGACATGGAATAAATAAAATCAATACATTTCCTAAAGACACATACTTAAAAGTCCCACTGAGGATTATGTCTGATTTGGAACCTGAAATATGGCAAATAAATTATATTTTCAATATTTAAAAAAAGGAATTAGGTTAAAAGTTGGGTATCTTGTAAGAGAGAGATGATTTAAATAATTTAATAATAAATAAACAAGTACAATATGTATAAATATAACCCAAATATATAAGAGTGCATATACTGCAAAGATACAGTGAGTATACAACGTGTAGTCTTGGATGAGCAGAGGAGGCAATTATATCAGTTTGATGGAGGAGGTGTCTATTGTTCTTCTTATTGGCCAATCAATTCCAAGCAGATAATGTTAGCATTATTTTCCTTCGGTTCATTACAATTTAGGCAAAAGAGCCCTGCACTTAAATTACTTTTCTCAGATGTGTGGGTTGGAAGAGAGTGGGAGTTGAAGGGGTTGTTGTTGTCTGTATCTAATCAGCATGAATAATGCTACTGATTGGTCACACTAACTACCCCCATTCAGCCTTAGTACTTTAATTGTTCCCTGCTATATACATGTTTATAGGGTACTTCAGTCTCATAATATTGACTTTTCAATTGGAACTCTATCATGAGATGGACGTGGCCACTGTATCTCACTTGCTATACAAATGCATATTACATATGACTGGGCCATTGGGTCTCTGGTATGTCCATTGTCACTGTATAGTTTCATGTGTAAATTGTGTCTGGGTATGCAGTACACTGCACAGACAGCAAGCAAGACAGTCAGGTATGCATATCTCCTTAGTGGCTTGCTACTATCTTGGTTCTGAACATGGTCTGGGGACCACCAGGGGTCCTTAAGGTTTTTCCAGAACAATGAAGAATAGTTTAATTTCACTATTGCATTGACTAAATGCAATGAGAGAATGTACAAGAGTATTATTCTGATCCCATGTTTTACTGTCTACTGTTATCTCCTCAAATACAGTAAATATACCGACAGCCTTGGAACTCATACCAAATAAATTTCCTAAATACACATAATGATTTGGAACCTGAAATATTCTATTTTCAATATATATATATAAAGGAAGTGGGTTAAATGGTAACCCAGTATGTTGTAAGAGAGAGAGGATTAAAATCATTAAAGTACAATATGTACCACTAAAACAAAAATATTTCCAAGTGCTGATACTACACAGATACATAGTGATTGTACAAAGTGTTGTCTTCCAAGATGATTGGAGGAGGAAATATCAGTTTGATGGAGGAGGTGTCTCTTGTTATTCTGATTGGCCAATCAGTTCCAAGCAGCTAAATGCTCAACTATTGTCTCTGTTGTATAAGTACAGGGCTGTTTTCCAGACTGAAGTACTCATTCAACCATAAGGACGGGATAGTCTGCTGGTTGACTTGAACGCCTCTCTGTGGCAGAACACATTGTCTACTGGACCAAGACTTTCGAAAACATCTTGATCAAAACTTGCCTATGAAAACGGATAAGACTGTGGACACCACAACATCTGTAAGTACAATTAATTATTAGATGGTTTTCATGACATTGCAGAGCCTCTCTTATTTTCAGTAGGTTTTATTTCCGTGAAAACCAGTCTAAACGTGCCAGAATGATGTACAATATGAAGCCGGTATTGGTCTAGACTAGAGGTAACTTTTTGACTGAATTACAGAATATAATGTTAAATTGCATGCAAGGAAGTCGATTTTCTTTTTTGGAACATGGAAAACACACAATCTGAGTTCTTCATGGAGCGCTTCTCTCTTCTTCAGGTACAATCACTGCATTGATCCCCAACAACAAACAGATGATGGCTGAGTCAAGGACTCACTACTGTGACCAATGTGGAACAAGCTTCATCAGAAAGGACCAACTTCAAATACACCAGCGTATTCATACAGGAGAGAAGCCCTACCACTGTGACCAGTGTGAGAAGAGCTTCAAAACATCTGGAGATTTAAAGCAACACCAGCATTCATACAGGAGAGAAGCCCTACCACTGTGACCAGTGTGAGAAGAGCTTCAATACAGCTGGAGAATTTAAAATACACCAGCGTATTCACACAGGAGAGAAGCCCTACCACTGTGACCAGTGTGAGAAGAGCTTCAAAACAGCTAGAAATTTAACGAAACACCATCGTATTCATACAGGAGAGAAGCCCCACCACTGTGATCAGTGTGGTAAGAACTTTATTCAATCTGGTGATTTAAAGAGACATCAGCGTATTCATACAGGAGAGAAGCCCTATCACTGTGATCAGTGTGGTAAGAACTTTATTCAATCTGGTGATTTAAAGAAGCACCAGCGTTTTCATACACGTGTCAAACACTAAAACTGTAGAAATAGGCTTTCATACAGGACATAAATGCAACAATTGTGATCCTTATCAGAAGAACTTTTGACCCTCATCTTCAAACATGAATTGTATGTCTAGAATCAAAACACAGAAGTTTGTGAGCAAAACAAGTAAAAATGACCATCAAGTATTAAAAGTTGTTAACAGGGAGCTGTCAACCTGTGACATCAACATGTTTCTATTTATTTTAGTCTTTAAATAAAGACACAACTAGAGGAGCCAACCACACAGATGTATACTATTTTAGTGTCTTTAAATAATCAATTGAATAATTGTATGTATTTTCCATGTGGAGATTTTTGCTGTGCTAAAGGTTCTTTTCATTAGCATTTCCAGTTTATTCTGGGTCTCGTTTACCATATAATCATAGTAGAGGCTACAGAGCCTGATCACCAAGGAGATAAAACATAGATATACAGTAATACACATAATTTAAAGCTGCAATTTTTTTTGTTTTACAGTTTACAGTATTTTAAATTTTTTATTTTTTAAACCTATGCATTCAAAAAAAAATCTGCAAATCAACTAATTACATCAATATTGTGCTGTCAGAACAGTATGTTTGTAGATTAAGTATTTAATGTTCTCTATATGCCATTTTCACCTTGTTTTACAACCATGAAATTATCAACAGAATGATGTTTTACTGTAAAAAATGAATCTCAAGATTCATATGTTAGGGTTATGTTTATACATGATATATTTACAATGATCACTCTGGTGAGACAAAACAAGGCTTTCTTTTTTGGCGGAGAGGCAATGCTTTGTTCACAATAGGTCCTTGCTGCCCTCTACTGGTACATGTCCATTGTTTATACCCATACATTCTTGATTTGTGAGCCTTTTACACAGAAAACATGTAATTTACAATTGTTTCATTAAATTGTAACAAAATATGATATTTCTCTTTCATGATTAGCCGCAACATTTTCTATGATTTGATGTCAGAAAGTCTATTAACCTCTTAAGCCCGAAGCCCTATTTTCTGAAAATCCGCCTAAAACACATACCTAAGTAAATGGAATATTGCTCCACTTCTACAAGGTCTATTTGCATGTTATTGGTATCTAGGGATATCTATGGTGGTGATCAGGGGTGTAAAGTACTTGAGTAATTGTACTTCGTTACAATACTTAAGTACTGTTTTGGGGGATTTGTACTTTACTTGAGTATTATTAGGTTTGTATACTTTGTACTTTTACTCCATTACATTTCAGAGAAAAAAAACATACTTTTTACTCCTTACATTTAAAATGCAGACCTACAAAGTACAAAGTACAAATCTCACAGGTCCAACCATTTTAATTGTTTATCTGGCCGAACTAATGTTAACTTTATTAATCCTGCGACCGCAGGTAAACAGCCAATCAAATCCCCATCAATGGAAAATGAACCCACCCATACCCATGCTGATTGGTCCTTGTGCAACACTAGAAAGCAGGGATCTTTGATTAAACACCTGCTATCAGAAGAATAGACAGTCAGATCCTCATTAGGCTGTGGTTAATATTGTGATATTATTCAGGATACACCATTCTGTTTTAATATTGTGATATTATTCATGCTGTGATGTGAATGCCGTCCATGTTAGTTTACCTTCATTGTCTATCGCAGAACACATTCCATTGTGGGCAGAGTGTCTGCTTGGTTTCATTCCAGCCTTGCCTAAACACCAGCTGATGATTTCAGCTTAATGCGTATTAAGTATGACTGGGCCATTGGCTCTGGTATTTCCATTGTCACTGTATAGTTTCATGTTTAAATTGTTTGGGGGTAGCCAGGGAGGGGCACTGAGCTGCAGAGGCATTAGAAATGTTTATATTGTGAAATAAATTGTGAACTACATGAATCAATATAAAATACATCATGTCAACATCTGATGTTTTGCACATCTTGAAATCACACCTGTAAAACAATATCCCGACCTGACAACGTTTTTTTTTTATCTGGTGGCATAATCCAAGCATCACAGTTTCAGTCACCAGCTAACTGATGGTCAATAATAATAAAATGTTGATTACTGTTTCCCACATTAAACATGAGCACTAGTCTTAGTATAGTCTGATTTTAATTTGTATCCTTCGACTTTATGTTTGACATGGAATAAATAAAATCAATACATTTCCTAAAGACACATACTTAAAAGTCCCACTGAGGATTATGTCTGATTTGGAACCTGAAATATGGCAAATAAATTATATTTTCAATATTTAAAAAAAGGAATTAGGTTAAAAGTTGGGTATCTTGTAAGAGAGAGATGATTTAAATAATTTAATAATAAATAAACAAGTACAATATGTATAAATATAACCCAAATATATAAGAGTGCATATACTGCAAAGATACAGTGAGTATACAACGTGTAGTCTTGGATGAGCAGAGGAGGCAATTATATCAGTTTGATGGAGGAGGTGTCTATTGTTCTTCTTATTGGCCAATCAATTCCAAGCAGATAATGTTAGCATTATTTTCCTTCGGTTCATTACAATTTAGGCAAAAGAGCCCTGCACTTAAATTACTTTTCTCAGATGTGTGGGTTGGAAGAGAGTGGGAGTTGAAGGGGTTGTTGTTGTCTGTATCTAATCAGCATGAATAATGCTACTGATTGGTCACACTAACTACCCCCATTCAGCCTTAGTACTTTAATTGTTCCCTGCTATATACATGTTTATAGGGTACTTCAGTCTCATAATATTGACTTTTCAATTGGAACTCTATCATGAGATGGACGTGGCCACTGTATCTCACTTGCTATACAAATGCATATTACATATGACTGGGCCATTGGGTCTCTGGTATGTCCATTGTCACTGTATAGTTTCATGTGTAAATTGTGTCTGGGTATGCAGTACACTGCACAGACAGCAAGCAAGACAGTCAGGTATGCATATCTCCTTAGTGGCTTGCTACTATCTTGGTTCTGAACATGGTCTGGGGACCACCAGGGGTCCTTAAGGTTTTTCCAGAACAATGAAGAATAGTTTAATTTCACTATTGCATTGACTAAATGCAATGAGAGAATGTACAAGAGTATTATTCTGATCCCATGTTTTACTGTCTACTGTTATCTCCTCAAATACAGTAAATATACCGACAGCCTTGGAACTCATACCAAATAAATTTCCTAAATACACATAATGATTTGGAACCTGAAATATTCTATTTTCAATATATATATATAAAGGAAGTGGGTTAAATGGTAACCCAGTATGTTGTAAGAGAGAGAGGATTAAAATCATTAAAGTACAATATGTACCACTAAAACAAAAATATTTCCAAGTGCTGATACTACACAGATACATAGTGATTGTACAAAGTGTTGTCTTCCAAGATGATTGGAGGAGGAAATATCAGTTTGATGGAGGAGGTGTCTCTTGTTATTCTGATTGGCCAATCAGTTCCAAGCAGCTAAATGCTCAACTATTGTCTCTGTTGTATAAGTACAGGGCTGTTTTCCAGACTGAAGTACTCATTCAACCATAAGGACGGGATAGTCTGCTGGTTGACTTGAACGCCTCTCTGTGGCAGAACACATTGTCTACTGGACCAAGACTTTCGAAAACATCTTGATCAAAACTTGCCTATGAAAACGGATAAGACTGTGGACACCACAACATCTGTAAGTACAATTAATTATTAGATGGTTTTCATGACATTGCAGAGCCTCTCTTATTTTCAGTAGGTTTTATTTCCGTGAAAACCAGTCTAAACGTGCCAGAATGATGTACAATATGAAGCCGGTATTGGTCTAGACTAGAGGTAACTTTTTGACTGAATTACAGAATATAATGTTAAATTGCATGCAAGGAAGTCGATTTTCTTTTTTGGAACATGGAAAACACACAATCTGAGTTCTTCATGGAGCGCTTCTCTCTTCTTCAGGTACAATCACTGCATTGATCCCCAACAACAAACAGATGATGGCTGAGTCAAGGACTCACTACTGTGACCAATGTGGAACAAGCTTCATCAGAAAGGACCAACTTCAAATACACCAGCGTATTCATACAGGAGAGAAGCCCTACCACTGTGACCAGTGTGAGAAGAGCTTCAAAACATCTGGAGATTTAAAGCAACACCAGCATTCATACAGGAGAGAAGCCCTACCACTGTGACCAGTGTGAGAAGAGCTTCAATACAGCTGGAGAATTTAAAATACACCAGCGTATTCACACAGGAGAGAAGCCCTACCACTGTGACCAGTGTGAGAAGAGCTTCAAAACAGCTAGAAATTTAACGAAACACCATCGTATTCATACAGGAGAGAAGCCCCACCACTGTGATCAGTGTGGTAAGAACTTTATTCAATCTGGTGATTTAAAGAGACATCAGCGTATTCATACAGGAGAGAAGCCCTATCACTGTGATCAGTGTGGTAAGAACTTTATTCAATCTGGTGATTTAAAGAAGCACCAGCGTTTTCATACACGTGTCAAACACTAAAACTGTAGAAATAGGCTTTCATACAGGACATAAATGCAACAATTGTGATCCTTATCAGAAGAACTTTTGACCCTCATCTTCAAACATGAATTGTATGTCTAGAATCAAAACACAGAAGTTTGTGAGCAAAACAAGTAAAAATGACCATCAAGTATTAAAAGTTGTTAACAGGGAGCTGTCAACCTGTGACATCAACATGTTTCTATTTATTTTAGTCTTTAAATAAAGACACAACTAGAGGAGCCAACCACACAGATGTATACTATTTTAGTGTCTTTAAATAATCAATTGAATAATTGTATGTATTTTCCATGTGGAGATTTTTGCTGTGCTAAAGGTTCTTTTCATTAGCATTTCCAGTTTATTCTGGGTCTCGTTTACCATATAATCATAGTAGAGGCTACAGAGCCTGATCACCAAGGAGATAAAACATAGATATACAGTAATACACATAATTTAAAGCTGCAATTTTTTTTGTTTTACAGTTTACAGTATTTTAAATTTTTTATTTTTTAAACCTATGCATTCAAAAAAAAATCTGCAAATCAACTAATTACATCAATATTGTGCTGTCAGAACAGTATGTTTGTAGATTAAGTATTTAATGTTCTCTATATGCCATTTTCACCTTGTTTTACAACCATGAAATTATCAACAGAATGATGTTTTACTGTAAAAAATGAATCTCAAGATTCATATGTTAGGGTTATGTTTATACATGATATATTTACAATGATCACTCTGGTGAGACAAAACAAGGCTTTCTTTTTTGGCGGAGAGGCAATGCTTTGTTCACAATAGGTCCTTGCTGCCCTCTACTGGTACATGTCCATTGTTTATACCCATACATTCTTGATTTGTGAGCCTTTTACACAGAAAACATGTAATTTACAATTGTTTCATTAAATTGTAACAAAATATGATATTTCTCTTTCATGATTAGCCGCAACATTTTCTATGATTTGATGTCAGAAAGTCTATTAACCTCTTAAGCCCGAAGCCCTATTTTCTGAAAATCCGCCTAAAACACATACCTAAGTAAATGGAATATTGCTCCACTTCTACAAGGTCTATTTGCATGTTATTGGTATCTAGGGATATCTATGGTGGTGATCAGGGGTGTAAAGTACTTGAGTAATTGTACTTCGTTACAATACTTAAGTACTGTTTTGGGGGATTTGTACTTTACTTGAGTATTATTAGGTTTGTATACTTTGTACTTTTACTCCATTACATTTCAGAGAAAAAAAACATACTTTTTACTCCTTACATTTAAAATGCAGACCTACAAAGTACAAAGTACAAATCTCACAGGTCCAACCATTTTAATTGTTTATCTGGCCGAACTAATGTTAACTTTATTAATCCTGCGACCGCAGGTAAACAGCCAATCAAATCCCCATCAATGGAAAATGAACCCACCCATACCCATGCTGATTGGTCCTTGTGCAACACTAGAAAGCAGGGATCTTTGATTAAACACCTGCTATCAGAAGAATAGACAGTCAGATCCTCATTAGGCTGTGGTTAATATTGTGATATTATTCAGGATACACCATTCTGTTTTAATATTGTGATATTATTCATGCTGTGATGTGAATGCCGTCCATGTTAGTTTACCTTCATTGTCTATCGCAGAACACATTCCATTGTGGGCAGAGTGTCTGCTTGGTTTCATTCCAGCCTTGCCTAAACACCAGCTGATGATTTCAGCTTAATGCGTATTAAGTATGACTGGGCCATTGGCTCTGGTATTTCCATTGTCACTGTATAGTTTCATGTTTAAATTGTTTGGGGGTAGCCAGGGAGGGGCACTGAGCTGCAGAGGCATTAGAAATGTTTATATTGTGAAATAAATTGTGAACTACATGAATCAATATAAAATACATCATGTCAACATCTGATGTTTTGCACATCTTGAAATCACACCTGTAAAACAATATCCCGACCTGACAACGTTTTTTTTTTATCTGGTGGCATAATCCAAGCATCACAGTTTCAGTCACCAGCTAACTGATGGTCAATAATAATAAAATGTTGATTACTGTTTCCCACATTAAACATGAGCACTAGTCTTAGTATAGTCTGATTTTAATTTGTATCCTTCGACTTTATGTTTGACATGGAATAAATAAAATCAATACATTTCCTAAAGACACATACTTAAAAGTCCCACTATAATAATAATAATAATAATACTTCGTTTTATATAGCGCCTTTCAAAGGACCCAAGGTCGCTTTACATAAGGGGGGGGGGGGGGGGATAACAAGTCAACAAACATAGTGGACAGACACAACACATACATATAAAGTGAGAAAGTTAGGGGTTGAAGGCCAGGTTGAAGAGGTGGGTTTTGAGCAGTTTTTTAAATGAGTCCAGAGTTGGGGTGGTGCGGAGTTCTGCGGGGAGGGAGTTCCAGAGGGTGGGAGCTGCCACACTGAAAGCTCTGTCCCCGAACGTCCGCAGTCTGGTTCGGGGGATGGAGAGCTGACCAGTGTCCGTGGATCGCAGGGACCGTGACTGAGTGTAGGGGTGGAGGAGGTCAGTGAGGTACTGAGGTGCCAGGGCGTGAAGGGATTTGTAGGTGAGCAGGAGGGTTTTGTAGGTGATGCGGGATTTGATGGGGAGCCAGTGGAGCTGGATGAGGATGGGGGTGATGTGCTGCCAGGGTTTGGTGCGGGTTAGAACCCTGGCAGCTGAATTTTGAACATACTGGAGCCTGTCCAGGGTTTTGCTTGGGACCCCGGACAGGACCCCGTTGCAGTAGTCCAGGCGGGAGGTGACGAAGGCGTGGATGAGGGTCTCAGCTGTGGTGTCGGAAAGTGATGGTCGGAGTCTGGAAATGTTTCGGAGGTGAAAGAAGGCGGATTTGGTGAGGGAATTTACATGGGATTGATAGGAAAGGGTGGAGTCCAGGATAACGCCCAGGTTGCGGACCTTAGGGGATGGGGAGATGGAGCAGCCGTCAATGTTGAGGGTGAGATCCCCAACCTTCCGGAGCAGGGCCTTGGGTGCCACAACCATGAGCTCGGTTTTATTGTTGTTGAGCTTGAGGAAATTTGATGACATCCAGGTTTTTATTTCGTGCAGGCAGTTGATAAGGGAGTGTGGGGGGAGATGGGTGGATGGTTTGGTGGAGAGGTAGAGTTGAGTGTCGTCGGCATAGGAGTGGAAGTTGAGGCCGTGGCGGCGGATGATCTGACCAAGGGGGAGCATGTAGATGGTGAATAGGATTGGGCCAAGTACGGAGCCTTGTGGGACGCCTTGGTTGACTGGGGCCGGGGTGGAACTGGAGTCGCCGATGGTGATGAACTGTGTCCGGGTGGTGAGGTAGGATTGAAACCAGGAGAGTGCTGAGCCAGTGATGCCGAGGTTGTTGGATAGGCGGTTGAGGAGGATGGAGTGGGAGACTGTGTCGAATGCTGCAGAAAGGTCAAGGAGGATGAGGATGCTTATGTGGCCAGAGTCAGCTGCAAGGAGGAGGTCGTTGGTAATTTTGATGAGGGCGGTCTCTGTGCTGTGTTGAGTTCTGAAGCCGGATTGAAAAGGCTCATAGAGCTCATGGTTGGACATGTATTGTTGGAGTTGGGCGGCCACTGCTCTTTCCAAGATTTTGCTAAGGAAAGGAAGGTTGGAGATCGGACGGAAGTTGTTTAGCTCGTCTGGGTCGAGGCCGGGTTTCTTAATGATGGGGGTGACGGAGGCTGTTTTGAAGCAGGGGGGGACGAGACCAGATTCAAATGAGGAGTTGATGATGTTGACCATGGTGGGGCAGAGAGCAGGGAGGCAGATCTTGACCAGGGTGGTAGGCATGGGGTCAAGTGAGCAGGTGGAGGCTTTGGCTGAGGCTATGAGCTTGACAACTTGGGGGCCATTTACCGGGGAGAAGGAGGAGAGGCTGCATTGGGGGGGGGGGCACCCAGGGGGAGGAGCAGGTGAGGGGGAGGAGGGGGGCACTGCTAGCTGCTGGTAGATGGTATTGATCTTGTCCTGGAAGAAGACATGGAACCTGGAGCAGAGGTCGTGGGCACCAGATGGGCGGGGGGGGTCGAGGGGGCGGAGTAGCCGGTTGATGGTGGAGAAGAGTGTCCTGGGGTGGTTTTGCTGGTTGCCGATGAGGGTGGAATAGTAGTTTGTTTTGGCCTTGATGAGAGCTAGCTTGTAGGCCTGCACGTGGTCCTTGTAGGCCTCGAGGTGGACAGTGAGGCCAGATCTTGTATGGAGTCTCTCCAATTGGCGACCGACAGCCTTCAGGGAGCGGAGTTCAGGGGTGTACCAGGGGGCAGGACGGGTGTAGGTGACAGTCCGGGTTTTGATGGGGGCGAGAGAGTCCAGGCTGCGGGATAGAGCGGAGTTGTAGTGGGCAGCCAGACCATCCACCTGGGTGCTGGGGGGAGCTGAGGCCAGGTGGATGGTTAGCAGGTTGGTCAGAGCTGGTGCACTGACTGTTTTGATGTTCCTGTAGGTGATGGTGCGTGCATTCCGAAGCTTGGGTAGGGAAGTAGGGAGGGTGAAAAGGACAGCATGGTGGTCGGACACCGCCAGGTCGAGACACTGTACCTCAGATGGTATTATGCCAGTGGAACAGACCAGGTCAAGTGTATGACCTTTGGTGTGGGTGGGACCATTTGTGTGCTGTGTGATATTGAAGCAGTCCAGTAGTGAGAGGAAATCAATGGCTGTGGAGCAGCTGGTGTTGTCCACATGAATATTGAAGTCCCCAAGCAGGAGTGTGGATGAGCACATGGTGCAGACAGTGGTGAGGAGTTCAGACAGGTCAGACATAAAGTAGGTGGAGGCTTTGGGGGGGCGGTAGATGAGGACTACCTGGAGTGGTGTAGGCCCAGGTAGTGAGAAAGCCACGCACTCGAAGGAGGTGACAGTGGGTACTGGGAGCTCTTTGACTAGAAAGTCAGCCCGATGTATTACAGCCAGCCCACCACCACGACCTTGGGTACGTGGCTTTTGGATGTAAACATAGCCTGGGGGTGTGGCTTGGTTGAGTGAAATGAAGTCCTGTTGGTATTGCCATGTCTCAGTAAGACATAGAAAATCTATATCTCTGTCAGTAATTATGTCATGGATGAGGAGAGATTTATTGTTAAGAGAGCGAACACTGAGGATTATGTCTGATTTGGAACCTGAAATATGGCAAATAAATTATATTTTCAATATTTAAAAAAAGGAATTAGGTTAAAAGTTGGGTATCTTGTAAGAGAGAGATGATTTAAATAATTTAATAATAAATAAACAAGTACAATATGTATAAATATAACCCAAATATATAAGAGTGCATATACTGCAAAGATACAGTGAGTATACAACGTGTAGTCTTGGATGAGCAGAGGAGGCAATTATATCAGTTTGATGGAGGAGGTGTCTATTGTTCTTCTTATTGGCCAATCAATTCCAAGCAGATAATGTTAGCATTATTTTCCTTCGGTTCATTACAATTTAGGCAAAAGAGCCCTGCACTTAAATTACTTTTCTCAGATGTGTGGGTTGGAAGAGAGTGGGAGTTGAAGGGGTTGTTGTTGTCTGTATCTAATCAGCATGAATAATGCTACTGATTGGTCACACTAACTACCCCCATTCAGCTTTAGTACTGTAATTGTTCCCTGCTATATACATGTTTATAGGGTACTTCAGTCTCATAATATTGACTTTTCAATTGGAACTCTATCATGAGATGGACGTGGCCACTGTATCTCACTTGCTATACAAATGCATATTACATATGACTGGGCCATTGGGGCTCTGGTATGTCCATTGTCACTGTATAGTTTCATGTGTAAATTGTGTCTGGGTATGCAGTACACTGCACAGACAGCAAGCAAGACAGTCAGGTATGCATATCTCCTTAGTGGCTTGCTACTATCTTGGTTCTGAACATGGTCTGGGGACCACCAGGGGTCCTTAAGGTTTTTCCAGAACAATGAAGAATAGTTTAATTTCACTATTGCATTGACTAAATGCAATGAGAGAATGTACAAGAGTATTATTCTGATCCCATGTTTTACTGTCTACTGTTATCTCCTCAAATACAGTAAATATACCGACAGCCTTGGAACTCATACCAAATAAATTTCCTAAATACACATAATGATTTGGAACCTGAAATATTCTATTTTCAATATATATATATAAAGGAAGTGGGTTAAATGGTAACCCAGTATGTTGTAAGAGAGAGAGGATTAAAATCATTAAAGTACAATATGTACCACTAAAACAAAAATATTTCCAAGTGCTGATACTACACAGATACATAGTGATTGTACAAAGTGTTGTCTTCCAAGATGATTGGAGGAGGAAATATCAGTTTGATGGAGGAGGTGTCTCTTGTTATTCTGATTGGCCAATCAGTTCCAAGCAGCTAAATGCTCAACTATTGTCTCTGTTGTATAAGTACAGGGCTGTTTTCCAGACTGAAGTACTCATTCAACCATAAGGACGGGATAGTCTGCTGGTTGACTTGAACGCCTCTCTGTGGCAGAACACATTGTCTACTGGACCAAGACTTTCGAAAACATCTTGATCAAAACTTGCCTATGAAAACGGATAAGACTGTGGACACCACAACATCTGTAAGTACAATTAATTATTAGATGGTTTTCATGACATTGCAGAGCCTCTCTTATTTTCAGTAGGTTTTATTTCCGTGAAAACCAGTCTAAACGTGCCAGAATGATGTACAATATGAAGCCGGTATTGGTCTAGACTAGAGGTAACTTTTTGACTGAATTACAGAATATAATGTTAAATTGCATGCAAGGAAGTCGATTTTCTTTTTTGGAACATGGAAAACACACAATCTGAGTTCTTCATGGAGCGCTTCTCTCTTCTTCAGGTACAATCACTGCATTGATCCCCAACAACAAACAGATGATGGCTGAGTCAAGGACTCACTACTGTGACCAATGTGGAACAAGCTTCATCAGAAAGGACCAACTTCAAATACACCAGCGTATTCATACAGGAGAGAAGCCCTACCACTGTGACCAGTGTGAGAAGAGCTTCAAAACATCTGGAGATTTAAAGCAACACCAGCATTCATACAGGAGAGAAGCCCTACCACTGTGACCAGTGTGAGAAGAGCTTCAATACAGCTGGAGAATTTAAAATACACCAGCGTATTCACACAGGAGAGAAGCCCTACCACTGTGACCAGTGTGAGAAGAGCTTCAAAACAGCTAGAAATTTAACGAAACACCATCGTATTCATACAGGAGAGAAGCCCCACCACTGTGATCAGTGTGGTAAGAACTTTATTCAATCTGGTGATTTAAAGAGACATCAGCGTATTCATACAGGAGAGAAGCCCTATCACTGTGATCAGTGTGGTAAGAACTTTATTCAATCTGGTGATTTAAAGAAGCACCAGCGTTTTCATACACGTGTCAAACACTAAAACTGTAGAAATAGGCTTTCATACAGGACATAAATGCAACAATTGTGATCCTTATCAGAAGAACTTTTGACCCTCATCTTCAAACATGAATTGTATGTCTAGAATCAAAACACAGAAGTTTGTGAGCAAAACAAGTAAAAATGACTGTCAAGTATTAAAAGTTGTTAACAGGGAGCTGTCAACCTGTGACATCAACATGTTTCTATTTATTTTAGTCTTTAAATAAAGACACAACTAGAGGAGCCAACCACACAGATGTATACTATTTTAGTGTCTTTAAATAATCAATTGAATAATTGTATGTATTTTCCATGTGGAGATTTTTGCTGTGCTAAAGGTTCTTTTCATTAGCATTTCCAGTTTATTCTGGGTCTCGTTTACCATATAATCATAGTAGAGGCTACAGAGCCTGATCACCAAGGAGATAAAACATAGATATACAGTAATACACATAATTTAAAGCTGCAATTTTTTTTGTTTTACAGTTTACAGTATTTTAAATTTTAAATTTTTTAAACCTATGCAATCAAAAAAAAATCGGCAAATCAACTAATTACATCAATATTGTGCTGTCAGAACAGTATGTTTGTAGATTAAGTATTTAATGTTCTCTATATGCCATTTTCACCTTGTTTTACAACCATGAAATTATCAACAGAATGATGTTTTACTGTAAAAAATGAATCTCAAGATTCATATGTTAGGGTTATGTTTATACATGATATATTTACAATGATCACTCTGGTGAGACAAAACAAGGCTTTCTTTTTTGGCGGAGAGGCAATGCTTTGTTCACAATAGGTCCTTGCTGCCCTCTACTGGTACATGTCCATTGTTTATACCCATACATTCTTGATTTGTGAGCCTTTTACACAGAAAACATGTAATTTACAATTGTTTGATTAAATTGTAACAAAATATGATATTTCTCTTTCATGATTAGCCGCAACATTTTCTATGATTTGATGTCAGAAAGTCTATTAACCTCTTAAGCCCGGAGCCCTATTTTCTGAAAATCCGCCTAAAACACATACCTAAGTAAATGGAATATTGCTCCACTTCTACAAGGTCTATTTGCATGTTATTGGTATCTAGGGATATCTATGGTGGTGATACACTTACCTGGTGATACACTTACCTGGTGATATACTTACCTGGTGATATACTTACCTGTGATAAAGCAGAACCTAGTGAGGTAGGAAGTTAAACAAACGTTTAAGGTTGATCTGTTTGTCTTTCCAAGTGTCTTTTTAATGATGTCTGCTTGTATGTATTGACTAATCAATGTATGCCTTTTAGAGTTACCTGTGATGCATCAGAAACCTGATCCATGATCAGCAGCACAGCCACTGTTTTTCCTCCATAGAAAACCCTCTTTTAAAATGTTTTAGTTTGGGTTTTTAAGCCCCTCCTCCTTCCCAACCCAGTGTGTCATTTATATTTAGTGTGCAGTGTATATTTAAGTGGATAGTATATTTAAGTGGGCAGTGTATAGCCCAGTGTGTATTTAATTGGGTAGTGTTTATGTGACAAGATACACCTAGTGTAAAAACAACTTGTAAGAGTACAATTTCAAGATATATAAAGTTAATTCATTGGTGGTTGAATGTGAGAATGAGAAAATGGATGATAATACATTTTATATACACAATACATATCGGACCGATACTGAGATCGGTACCAGCCCTAATGATGCTACTGTATTGGTCACACTAACTACCCCCATTCAGCCTTAATACCCTAATTGTTCCCTGCTATGTATGCCTACATGTTTATAGAGTACTTCAGTCTCATCATATTGACTTCTCAATTGCAAATCTACCATGAGGTGGATATGACCACAGTATCTCACTTGCTATACAAATGCGTATTAAGTATGACTGGGCCATTGGCTCTGGTATTTCCATTGTCACTGTATAGTTTCATGTTTAAACTGTTTGGGGGCAGGGAGGGGCACTGGGCTGCAGAGGCATTAGAAATGTTTATATTGTGAAATAAATTGTGACCTACAGGAATCAATAGAAAATACATCATGTCAACACCTGATGTTTTGCACATCTTGAAATCACATCTGTAAGGTATGCAATACACTGCACAGACAGCAAGCAAGACAGCTTGCTACTATCTCGGTTGTCTACTTAAAGTTGTATTAGTTTTAGTCACAATAAATAATAAGAAAGCCCAGAGCAGTGCTTCACTTTCATTACAAAGTTCACACAGCAGGACATATATTCAATCAACTCAATAGTGTCTGACAGTTATATGTAATTTTTAAAATAGACAATAATAAAAGAGTAGAATATACAGAGTTAAATAATGCAATAGTGCAGAACAATCACAGTCTGGATGCAATGAGTCCGATCAGCAGAGTGTATTAAAAGGCTATTGTGAAGAGATACGTTTTTTTTTTTTATATTTAGAGATCTAGCTTCCCTGACATTTGCAACCAGATTACTCCCTTTAAGACAATATCCTGACGTGATAAATGACTTTTTTTGTAATCTGGTGGCATAAACTATTACAATGCAGCCATTTTCAATTTAATAAAATGTTGATTCCTGTTTCCCTTGGGACTCGTACCAAATACTTTTCCTAAAGACACATAATGATTTGGAACCTGAAATATTAAATTATATATATAAAAGGAATTGGGTTAAATGATAACCCAGTATGTTGTAAGAGAGAGAGGATTAAAGTCATTAAAGTACAATATGTACAAATACAAATATATATATGCAAGTGTTGATATTGCACAGATACATAGTTATTGTACAAAGTGTAGTCTTCCAAGATGAATGGAGGAGGAAATATCAGTTTGATGGAGGAGGTGTCTCTTGTTATTCTGATTGGCCAATCAGTTCCAAGCGGCTAAATGCTCAACTATTGTCTCTTGTATAAGAACAGGGCTGTTTTCCAGACTGAAGTACTCATTCAACCATAAAGACTGGATAGTCTGCCGGTTGACTTGAACAGCTCTGTGGCAGAACACATTGTCTACTGGACCAAGACTTCCTACTAAAGACAATCTGGTCAGAGATCAGACTGTGGACACCACAACATCTGTAAGTACAACTATTTATTAGATGGTTTCCATGGCATTGCAGAGCATCTCTTATTTTCTGTGTTTCCAAGAAAACCAGTCTAAACATGTCTGAATGTCTGTTCTTTATTTGTCTTCAATATATGTCAGTTTATTTGTACAATGACAGGTACCAACACAACATTGCAGGCAACTGCCCAGTATTTGAACTAAAGTTGACATTTTCAAACCCAATCTTGGAGCAGATTCACTTTTTTTTTTAAACTTTGGCCATTCCGCTGGCTCTTTTTTGCGTTTATTGCATTTTTACTCTGGTCAAGAATGACCGACAGAAACAGGCTGAATGGGTACAGATGGGGGGGAAGACACTCTGGGAAAGGCACGGCTGCAGTCCGGGATTCGAACTCGCTAAACCCCAGATCCGTGACGAGCACGGTTGTCCCCGGCGCCGAAATAGCGCTTGAGGTACGCAGTGAGCTACTGGAGCTCTCGAGCAGATTCACTTTTAAGTCAGACGGGCCCGATACTGGGACGGAATTAATATCACGTCATAAATAGATCAATACAGTCTGTATTCATTAATGTTGCATTTATTTTTCAAATGTAAAGAGTAAAGACCCTAACCCTATCAAAACAACAGTCAAAATATTAGCATTATGTTCCTTTGGTTCATTAAAATTTACTCAAGCATAGTAACAGAAACAATATTTATGAAAATATGGCTTGGGCTTAAGAGGTTAAAAGTATAATATGTAATGTTGTTAAACAGTGACTCATAGAAGTCCAAAAAGATCCCTTCTTTGATACTCCACTTTAGATTACTTTTCTCATATGTGTGGGTTGGAAGAGAGTGGGAGACTGGGTTTTGAAGGGAATGATATTGTCTGTATGTATTCAGCATGAATAATGCTGACTTTTCAATTGCAAATCTATTATGATGTGAATGTAAATTGTGAGATGGACGTGGCCACTGTATGAAAACGTTTTTTTTTTTTATCTGGTGGCATAATCCAAGCATCACAGTTTCAGTCACCAGCTAACTGATGGTCAATAATAATAAAATGTTGATTACTGTTTCCCACATTAAACATGAGCACTAGTCTTAGTCTAGTCTGATTTTAATTTGTATCCTTCGACTTTATGTTTGACATGGAATAAATAAAATCAATACATTTCCTAAAGACACATACTTAAAAGTCCCACTGAGGATTATGTCTGATTTGGAACCTGAAATATGGCAAATAAATTATATTTTCAATATTTAAAAAAAAAAAGGGAATTAGGTTAAAAATTGGGTATCTTGTAAGAGAGAGATGATTTAAATAATTTAATAATAAATAAATAAGTACAATATGTATAAATATAACCCAAATATATAAGAGTGCATATACTGCAAAGATACAGTGAGTATACAAAGTGTAGTCTTGGATGAGCAGAGGAGGAAATTATATCAGTTTGATGGAGGAGGTCTCTATTGTTCTTCTTATTGGCCAATCAATTCCAAGCAGATAATGTTAGCATTATTTTCCTTCGGTTCATTACAATTTAGGCAAAAGAGCCCTGCACTTAAATTACTTTTCTCAGATGTGTGGGTTGGAAGAGAGTGGGAGTTGAAGGGGTTGTTGTTGTCTGTATCTAATCAGCATGAATAATGCTACTTTCAGCCTTAGTACTTTAATTGTTCCCTGCTATATACATGTTTATAGGGTACTTCAGTCTCATAATATTGACTTTTCAATTGGAACTCTATCATGAGATGGACGTGGCCACTGTATCTCACTTGCTATACAAATGCATATTACTTATGACTGGGCCATTGGCTCTGGTATGTCCATTGTCACTGTATAGTTTCATGTGTAAATTGTGTCTGGGTATGCAGTACACTGCACAGACAGCAAGCAAGACAGGCAGGTATGCATATCTCCTTAGTGGCTTGCTACTATCTTGGTTCTGAACATGGTCTGGGGACCACCAGGGGTCCTTAAGGTTTTTCCAGAACAATGAAGAATAGTTTAATTTCACTATTGCATTGACTAAATGCAATGACAGAATGTACAAGAGTATTATTCTGATCCCATGTTTTACTGTCTACTGTTATCTCCTCAAATACAGTAAATATACCGACAGCCTTGGAACTCATACCAAATAAATTTCCTAAATACACATAATGATTTGGAACCTGAAATATTCTATTTTCAATATATATATATATAAAGGAAGTGGGTTAAATGGTAACCCAGTATGTTGTAAGAGAGAGAGGATTAAAATCATTAAAGTACAATATGTACCACTAAAACAAAAATATATCCAAGTGCTGATACTACACAGATACATAGTGATTGTACAAAGTGTTGTCTTCCAAGATGATTGGAGGAGGTGTCTCTTGTTATTCTGATTGGCCAATCAGTTCCAATCAGCTAAATGCTCAACTATTGTCTCTGTTGTATAAGTACAGGGCTGTTTTCCAGACTGAAGTACTCATTCAACCATAAGGACGGGATAGTCTGCTGGTTGACTTGAACGCCTTTCTGTGGCAGAACACATTGTCTACTGGACCAAGAATTTCGAAAACATCTGGATCAAAACTTGCTTATGAAAACGGATAAGACACCACAACATCTGTAAGTACAATTAATTATTACATGGTTTTCATGACATTGCAGAGCCTCTCTTATTTTCGGTGGGTTTTATTTCCGTGAAAACCAGTCTAAACGTGCCAGAATGATGTACAATATGAAGCCGGTATTGGTCTAGACTAGAGGTAACTTTTTGACTGAATTACAGAATATAATGTTAAATTGCATGCAAGGAAGTCGATTTTCTTTTTTGGAACATGGAAAACACACAAACAAGTTCTTCATGGAGCGCTTCTCTCTTCTTCAGGTACAATCACTGCATTGATCCCCAACAACAAACAGATGATGGCTGAGTCAAGGACTCACTACTGTGACCAATGTGGAACAAGCTTCATCAGAAAGGACCAACTTCAAATACACCAGCGTATTCATACAGGAGAGAAGCCCTACCACTGTGACCAGTGTGAGAAGAGCTTCAAAACATCTGGAGATTTAAAGCAACACCAGCATTCATACAGGAGAGAAGCCCTACCACTGTGACCAGTGTGAGAAGAGCTTCAACAATACAGCTGGAGAATTTAAAATACACCAGCGTATTCACACAGGAGAGAAGCCCTACCACTGTGACCAGTGTGAGAAGAGCTTCAAAACAGCTAGAAATTTAACTAAACACCACCGTATTCATACAGGAGAGAAGCCCCACCACTGTGATCAGTGTGGTAAGAACTTTATTCAATCTGGTGATTTAAAGAGACATCAGCGTATTCATACAGGAGAGAAGCCCTATCACTGTGATCAGTGTGGTAAGAACTTTATTCAATCTGGTGATTTAAAGAGACACCAGCGTATTCACACAGGAGAGAAGCCCTACCACTGTGACCAGTGTGAGAAGAGCTTCAAAACAGCTAGAAATTTAACGAAACACCACCGTATTCATACAGGAGAGAAGCCCCACCACTGTGATCAGTGTGGTAAGAACTTTACTCAATCTGGTGATTTAAAGAGACATCAGCGTATTCATACAGGAGAGAAGCCCTATCACTGTGATCAGTGTGGTAAGAACTTTACTCTATCTGGTGATTTAAAGAAGCACCAGCGTATTCATACACGTGTCAAACACTAAAACTGTAGAAATAGGCTTTCATACAGGACATAAATGCAACAATTGTGATCCTTATCAGAAGAACTTTTGACCCTCATCTTCAAACATGAATTGTATGTCTAGAATCAAAACACAGAAGTTTGTGAGCAAAACAAGTTAAAATGACCGTCAAGTATTAAAAGTTGTTAACAGGGAGCTGTCAACCTGTGACATCAACATGTTTCTATTTATTTTAGTCTTTAAATAAAGACACAACTAGAGGAGCCAACCACACAGATGTATACTATTTTAGTGTCTTTAAATAATCAATTGAATAATTGTATGTATTTTCCATGTGGAGATTTTTGCTGTGCTAAAGGAGGGACTGAGTGGTAGAGAAGCCATCTTGCTTTATTGTGTGGTTTGAGTCACCTTAGTTTGCAGTGAGTAGGTACATTTTTGGTTTTGGTTTTAATTGGTTTGTGTGTAGTGGTTTTTCTTTAATTTGTCTACACATTTTGCCACACATAACTACCATACCTTCCCTGTTAGTGCAGTCTAGCCCCAAGTCCAATACCCACTGGCAGTCTCTGGTTCTTTTCATTAGCATTTCCAGTTTATTCTGGGTCTCGTTTACCATATAATCATAGTAGAGGCTACAGAGCCTGATCACCAAGGAGATAAAACATAGATATACAGTAATACACATAATTTAAAGCTGCAATTTTTTTTGTTTTACAGTTTACAGTATTTTAAATTTTTTATTTTTTTAAACCTATGCATTCAAAAAAAATCTGCAAATCAACTAATTACATCAATATTGTGCTGTCAGAACAGTATGTTTGTAGATTAAGTATTTAATGTTCTCTATATGCCATTTTCACCTTGTTTTACAACCATGAAATTATCAACAGAATGATGTTTTACTGTAAAAAATGAATCTCAAGATTCATATGTTAGGGTTATGTTTATACATGATATATTTACAATGATCACTCTGGTGAGACAAAACAAGGCTTTCTTTTTTGGCGGAGAGGCAATGCTTTGTTCACAATAGGTCCTTGCTGCCCTCTACTGGTACATGTCCATTGTTTATACCCATACATTCTTGATTTGTGAGCCTTTTACACAGAAAACATGTAATTTACAATTGTTTCATTAAATTGTAACAAAATATGATATTTCTCTTTCATGATTAGCCGCAACATTTTCTATGATTTGATGTCAGAAAGTCTATTAACCTCTTAAGCCCGGAGCCCTATTTTCTGAAAATCCGCCTAAAACACATACCTAAGTAAATGGAATATTGCTCCACTTCTACAAGGTCTATTTGCATGTTATTTGTATCTAGGGATATCTATGGTGGTGATACACTTACCTGGTGATACACTTACCTGGTGATATACTTACCTGGTGATATACTTACCTGTGATAAAGCAGAACCTAGTGAGGTAGGAAGTTAAACAAACATTTAAGGTTGATCTGTTTGTCTTTCCAAGTGTCTTTTTAATGATGTCTGCTTGTATGTATTGACTAATCAATGTATGCCTTTTAGAGTTACCTGTGATGCATCAGAAACCTGATCCATGATCAGCAGCACAGCCACTGTTTTTCCTCCATAGAAAACCCTCTTTTAAAATGTTTTAGTTTGGGGTTTTAAGCCCCTCCCCCTTCCCAACCCAGTGTGTCATTTATATTTAGTGTGTATATTTAAGTGGATAGTATATTTAAGTGGGCAGTGTATAGCCCAGTGTGTATTTAATTGGGCAGTGTTTATGTGACAAGATACACCTAGTGTAAAAACAACTTGTAAGAGTACAATTTCAAGATATAGAAAGTTAATTCATTGTTGGTTGAATGTGATAATGAGAAAATGGATGATAATACATTTTACATACACAATACATATCGGACGATACTGAGATCGGTACCAGCCCTAATTATGCTACTGTATTGGTCACACTAACTACCCCCATTCAGCCTTAATACCCTAATTGTTCCCTGCTATGTATGCCTACATGTTTATAGGGCACTTTAGTCTCATCATATTGACCTCTCAATTGCAAATCTATCATCAGGTGGATATGACCACAGTATCTCAAATGCACTTGGGACAATGATGGTATGTTATTATTATTGAGGACATTGGGACATTGATACTTTATTATTATTTTACTATTATTATTGACATTATTATTTTGCACATGCTATATCTTATGTTTGTATGCCAGTGATGATGTTCCTAACACATTTTTGTTGTACCAACAATGACAAATAAAGATATATCTATTCTATTCTATACAAATGCGTATTAAGTATGACTGGGCCATTGGCTCTGGTATTTCCATTGTCACTGTATAGTTTCATGTTTAAATTGTTTGGGGGTAGCCAGGGAGGGGCACTGAGCTGCAGAGGCATTAGAAATGTGTATATTGTGAAATAAATTGTGAACTACATGAATCAATATAAAATACATCATGTCAACATCTGATGTTTTGCACATCTTGAAATCACACCTGTAAAACAATATCCCGACCTGACAAAGTTTTTTTTTTATCTGGTGGCATAATCCAAGCATCACAGTTTCAGTCACCAGCTAACTGATGGTCAATAATAATACAATGTTGATTACTGTTTCCCACATTAAACATGAGCACTAGTCTTAGTCTAGTCTGATTTTAATTTGTATCCTTCGACTTTATGTTTGACATGGAATAAATAAAATCAATACATTTCCTAAAGACACATACTTAAAAGTCCCACTGAGGATTATGTCTGATTTGGAACCTGAAATATGGCAAATAAATTATATTTTCAATATTTAAAAAAAGGAATTAGGTTAAAAATTGGGTATCTTGTAAGAGAGAGATGATTTAAATAATTTAATAATAAATAAACAAGTACAATATGTATAAATATAACCCAAATATATAAGAGTGCATATACTGCAAAGATACAGTGAGTATACAAAGTGTAGTCTTGGATGAGCAGAGGAGGAAATTATATCAGTTTGATGGAGGAGGTGTCTATTGTTCTTCTTATTGGCCAATCAATTCCAAGCAGATAATGTTAGCATTATTTTCCTTCGGTTCATTACAATTTAGGCAAAAGAGCCCTGCACTTAAATTACTTTTCTCAGATGTGTGGGTTGGAAGAGAGTGGGAGTTGAAGGGGTTGTTGTTGTCTGTATCTAATCAGCATGAATAATGCTACTGATTGGTCACACTAACTACCCCCATTCAGCCTTAGTACTTTAATTGTTCCCTGCTATATACATGTTTATAGGGTACTTCAGTCTCATAATATTGACTTTTCAATTGGAACTCTATCATGAGATGGACGTGGCCACTGTATCTCACTTGCTATACAAATGCATATTACATATGACTGGGCCATTGGCTCTGGTATGTCCATTGTCACTGTATAGTTTCATGTGTAAATTGTGTCTGGGTATGCAGTACACTGCACAGACAGCAAGCAAGACAGTCAGGTATGCATATCTCCTTAGTGGCTTGCTACTATCTTGGTTCTGAACATGGTCTGGGGACCACCAGGGGTCCTTAAGGTTTTTCCAGAACAATGAAGAATAGTTTAATTTCACTATTGCATTGACTAAATGCAATGAGAGAATGTACAAGAGTATTATTCTGATCCCATGTTTTACTGTCTACTGTTATCTCCTCAAATACAGTAAATATACCGACAGCCTTGGGACTCATACCAAATAAATTTCCTAAATACACATAATGATTTGGAACCTGAAATATTCTATTTTCAATATATATATATAAAGGAAGTGGGTTAAATGGTAACCCAGTATGTTGTAAGAGAGAGAGGATTAAAATCATTAAAGTACAATATGTACCACTAAAACAAAAATATATCCAAGTGCTGATACTACACAGATACATAGTGATTGTACAAAGTGTTGTCTTCCAAGATGATTGGAGGAGGAAATATAAGTTTGATGGAGGAGGTGTCTCTTGTTATTCTGATTGGCCAATCAGTTCCAAGCAGCTAAATGCCCAACTATTGTCTCTGTTGTATAAGTACAGGGCTGTTTTCCAGACTGAAGTACTCATTCAACCATAAGGACGGGATAGTCTGCTGGTTGACTTGAACGCCTCTCTGTGGCAGAACACATTGTCTACTGGACCAAGAATTTCGAAAACATCTGGATCAAAACTTGCTTATGAAAACGGATAAGACACCACAACATCTGTAAGTACAATTAATTATTACATGGTTTTCATGACATTGCAGAGCCTCTCTTATTTTCGGTGGGTTTTATTTCCGTGAAAACCAGTCTAAACGTGCCAGAATGATGTACAATATGAAGCCGGTATTGGTCTAGACTAGAGGTAACTTTTTGAACAAGCTTCATCAGAAAGGACCAACTTCAAATACACCAGCGTATTCATACAGGAGAGAAGCCCTACCACTGTGACCAGTGTGAGAAGAGCTTCAAAACATCTGGAGATTTAAAGCAACACCAGCATATCCATACAGGAGAGAAGCCCTACCAATGTGACCAGTGTGAGAAGAGCTTCAGTACATTTAGATATTTAAAGATACATCAACGCATTCATACAGGAGAGAAGCCCTACCACTGTGACCAGTGTGAGAAGAGCTTCAATACAGCTGGAGAATTTAAAATACACCAGCGTATTCACACAGGAGAGAAGCCCTACCACTGTGACCAGTGTGAGAAGAGCTTCAAAACAGCTAGAGAATTAAAGATACATCAGCGTATTCACACAGGAGAGAAGCCCTACCACTGTGACCAGTGTGGGAAGAGCTTCAGTAACTCTGGAGATTTAACTAAACACCACCGTATTCATACAGGAGAGAAGCCCCACCACTGTGATCAGTGTGGTAAGAACTTTACTCAATCTGGTGATTTAAAGAGACATCAGCGTATTCATACAGGAGAGAAGCCCTATCACTGTGATCAGTGTGGTAAGAACTTTACTCTATCTGGTGATTTAAAGAAGCACCAGCATATTCATACACGTGTCAAATACTAAAACTGTAGAAATAGGCTTTCATACAGGACATAAATGTTGACTTTTCAATTGGAACTCTATCATGAGATGGACGTGGCCACTGTATCTCACTTGCTATACAAATGCATATTACATATGACTGGGCCATTGGCTCTGGTATGTCCATTGTCACTGTATAGTTTCATGTGTAAATTGTGTCTGGGTATGCAGTACACTGCACAGACAGCAAGCAAGACAGTCAGGTATGCATATCTCCTTAGTGACTTGCTACTATCTTGGTTCTGAACATGGTCTGGGGACCACCAGGGGTCCTTAAGGTTTTTCCAGAACAATGAAGAATAGTTTAATTTCACTATTGCATTGACTAAATGCAATGAGAGAATGTACAACAGTATTATTCTGATCCCATGTTTTACTATCTACTGTTATCTCCTCAAATACAGTAAATATACTGACAGCCTTGGGACTCATACCAAATACATTTCCTAAATACACATAATGATTTGGAACCTGAAATATTCTATTTTCAATATATATATATAAAGGAAGTGGGTTAAATGGTAACCCAGTATGTTGTAAGAGAGAGAGGATTAAAATCATTAAAGTACAATATGTACCACTAAAACAAAAATATATCCAAGTGCTGATACTACACAGATACATAGTGATTGTACAAAGTGTTGTCTTCCAAGATGATTGGAGGAGGAAATATAAGTTTGATGTAGGAGGTGTCTCTTGTTATTCTGATTGGCCAATCAGTTCCAAGCAGCTAAATGCCCAACTATTGTCTCTGTTGTATAAGTACAGGGCTGTTTTCCAGACTGAAGTACTCATTCAACCATAAGGACGGGATAGTCTGCTGGTTGACTTGAACGCCTCTCTGTGGCAGAACACATTGTCTACTGGACCAAGAATTTCGAAAACATCTGGATCAAAACTTGCTTATGAAAACGGATAAGACACCACAACATCTGTAAGTACAATTAATTATTACATGGTTTTCATGACATTGCAGAGCCTCTCTTATTTTCGGTGGGTTTTATTTCCGTGAAAACCAGTCTAAACGTGCCAGAATGATGTACAATATGAAGCCGGTATTGGTCTAGACTAGAGGTAACTTTTTGACTGAATTACAGAATATAATGTTAAATTGCATGCAAGGAAGTCGATTTTCTTTTTTGGAACATGGAAAACACACAATCTGAGTTCTTCATGGAGCGCTTCTCTCTTCTTCAGGTACAATCACTGCATTGATCCCCAACAACAAACAGATGATGGCTGAGTCAAGGACTCACTACTGATACCAATGTGGAACAAGCTTCATCAGAAAGGACCAACTTCAAATACACCAGCGTATTCATACAGGAGAGAAGCCCTACCACTGTGACCAGTGTGAGAAGAGCTTCAAAACATCTGGAGATTTAAAGCAACACCAGCATATCCATACAGGAGAGAAGCCCTACCAATGTGACCAGTGTGAGAAGAGCTTCAGTACATTTAGATATTTAAAGATACATCAACGCATTCATACAGGAGAGAAGCCCTACCACTGTGACCAGTGTGAGAAGAGCTTCAATACAGCTGGAGAATTTAAAATACACCAGCGTATTCACACAGGAGAGAAGCCCTACCACTGACCAGTGTGAGAAGAGCTTCAAAACAGCTAGAGAATTAAAGATACATCAGCGTATTCACACAGGAGAGAAGCCCTACCACTGTGACCAGTGTGGGAAGAGCTTCAGTAACTCTGGAGATTTAACTAAACACCACCGTATTCATACAGGAGAGAAGCCCCACCACTGTGATCAGTGTGGTAAGAACTTTACTCAATCTGGTGATTTAAAGAGACATCAGCGTATTCATACAGGAGAGAAGCCCTATCACTGTGATCAGTGTGGTAAGAACTTTACTCTATCTGGTGATTTAAAGAAGCACCAGCATATTCATACACGTGTCAAATACTAAAACTGTAGAAATAGGCTTTCATACAGGACATAAATGCAACAATTGTGATCCTTATCAGAAGAACTTTTGACCCTCATCTTCAAACATGAATTGTATGTCTAGAATCAAAACACAGAAGTTTGTGAGCAAAACAAGTTAAAATGACCGTCAAGTATTAAAAGTTGTTAACAGGGAGCTGTCAACCTGTGACATCAACATGTTTCTATTTATTTTAGTCTTTAAATAAAGACACAACTAGAGGAGCCAACCACACAGATGTATACTATTTTAGTGTCTTTAAATAATCAATTGAATAATTGTATATATTTTCCATGTGGAGATTTTTGCTGTGCTAAAGGAGGGACTGAGTGGTAGAGAAGCCATCTTGCTTTATTGTGTGGTTTGAGTCACCTTAGTTTGCAGTGAGTAGGTACGGTTTTGGTTTTAATTGGTTTGTGTGTAGTGGTTTTTCTTTAATTTGTCTACACATTTTGCCACACATAACTACCATACCTTCCCTGTTAGTACAGTCTAGCCCCAAGTCCAATACCCACTGGCAGTCTCTGGTTCTTTTCATTAGCATTTCCGGTTTATTCTGGGTCTCGTTTACCATATAATCATAGTAGAGGCTACAGAGCCTGATCACCAAGGAGATAAAACATAGATATACAGTAATACACATAATTTAAAGCTGCATTTTTTTTGTTTTACAGTTTACAGTATTTTACATTTTTTTATTTTTTAAACCTATGCATTCAAAAAAAAATCTGCAAATCAACTAATTACATCAATATTGTGCTGTCAGAACAGTATGTTTGTAGATTAAGTATTTAATGTTCTCTATATGCCATTTTCACCTTGTTTCACAACCATGAAATTATCAACAGAATGATGTTTTTACTGTAAAAAATGAATCTCAAGATTCATATGTTAGGGTTATGTTTATACATGATATATTTACAATGATCACGCTGGTGAGACAAAACAAGGCTTTCTTTTTTGGCGGAGAGGCAATGCTTTGTTCACAATAGGTCCTTGCTGCCCTCTACTTTTACATGTCCATTGTTTATACCCATACATTCTTGATTTGTGAGCCTTTTACACAGAAAACATGTAATTTACAATTGTTTGATTAAATTGTAACAAAATATGATATTTCTCTTTCATGATTAGCCGCAACATTTTCTATGATTTGATGTCAGAAAGTCTATTAACCTCTTAAGCCCGGAGCCCTATTTTCTGAAAATCCGCCTAAAACACATACCTAAGTAAAAGGAATATTGCTCCACTTCTACAAGGTCTATTTGCATGTTATTGGTATCTAGGGATATCTATGGTGGTGATACACTTACCTGGTGATACACTTACCTGGTGATATACTTACCTGGTGATATACTTACCTGTGATAAAGCAGAACCTAGTGAGGTAGGAAGTTAAACAAACGTTTAAGGTTGATCTGTTTGTCTTTCCAAGTGTCTTTTTAATGATGTCTGCTTGTATGTATTGACTAATCAATGTATGCCTTTTAGAGTTACCTGTGATGTATCAGAAAACTGATCCATGATCAGCAGCACAGCCACTGTTTTTCCTCCATAGAAAACCCTATTTTAAAATGTTTTAGTTTGGGTTTTTAAGCCCCTCCCCCTTCCCAACCCAGTGTGTCATTTATATTTAGTGTGCAGTGTATATTTAAGTGGATAGTATATTTAAGTGGGCAGTGTATAGCCCAGTGTGTATTTAATTGGGCAGTGTTTATGTGACAAGATACACCTAGTGTAAAAACAACTTATAAGAGTACAATTTCAAGATATATAAAGTTAATTCATTGTGGTTGAATGTGAGAATGAGAAAATGGATGATAATACATTTTATATACACAATACATATCGGACCGATACTGAGATCGGTACCAGCCCTAATGATGCTACTGTATTGGTCACACTAACTACCCCCATTCAGCCTTAATACCCTAATTGTTCCCTGCTATGTATGCCTACATGTTTATAGAGTACTTCAGTCTCATCATATTGACTTCTCAATTGCAAATCTACCATGAGGTGGATATGACCACAGTATCTCACTTGCTATACAAATGCGTATTAAGTATGACTGGGCCATTGGCTCTGGTATTTCCATTGTCACTGTATAGTTTCATGTTTAAATTGTTTGGGGGTAGCCAGGGAGGGGCACTGAGCTGCATAGGCATTAGAAATGTTTATATTGTGAAATAAATTGTGAACTACATGAATCAATATAAAATACATCATGTCAACATCTGATGTTTTGCACATCTTGAAATCACATCTTGAAATCACATCTGTAAAACAATATCCCGACCTGACAAAGTTTTTTTTTATCTGGTGGCATACTCCAAGCATCACAGTTTCAGTCACCAGCTAACTGATGGTCAATAATAATAAAATGTTGATTACTGTTTCCCACATTAAACATGAGCACTAGTCTTAGTCTAGTCTGATTTTAATTTGTATCCTTCGACTTTATGTTTGACATGGAATAAATCAAATCAATACATTTCCTAAAGACACATACTTAAAAGTCCCACTGAGGATTATGTCTGATTTGGAACCTGAAATATGGCAAATAAATTATATTTTCAATATTTAAAAAAAGGAATTAGGTTAAAAATTGGGTATCTTGTAAGAGAGAGATGATTTAAATAATTTAATAATAAATAAATAAGTACAATATGTATAAATATAACCCAAATATATAAGAGTGCATATACTGCAAAGATACAGTGAGTATACAAAGTGTAGTCTTGGATGAGCAGAGGAGGAAATTATATCAGTTTGATGGAGGAGGTCTCTATTGTTCTTCTTATTGGCCAATCAATTCCAAGCAGATAATGTTAGCATTATTTTCCTTCGGTTCATTACAATTTAGGCAAAAGAGCCCTGCACTTAAATTACTTTTCTCAGATGTGTGGGTTGGAAGAGAGTGGGAGTTGAAGGGGTTGTTGTTGTCTGTATCTAATCAGCATGAATAATGCTACTGATTGGTCACACTAACTACCCCCATTCAGCCTTAGTACTTTAATTGTTCCCTGCTATATACATGTTTATAGGGTACTTCAGTCTCATAATATTGACTTTTCAATTGGAACTCTATCATGAGATGGACGTGGCCACTGTATCTCACTTGCTATACAAATGCATATTACATATGACTGGGCCATTGGCTCTGGTATGTCCATTGTCACTGTATAGTTTCATGTGTAAATTGTGTCTGGGTATGCAGTACACTGCACAGACAGCAAGCAAGACAGTCAGGTATGCATATCTCCTTAGTGACTTGCTACTATCTTGGTTCTGAACATGGTCTGGGGACCACCAGGGGTCCTTAAGGTTTTTCCAGAACAATGAAGAATAGTTTAATTTCACTATTGCATTGACTAAATGCAATGAGAGAATGTACAACAGTATTATTCTGATCCCATGTTTTACTATCTACTGTTATCTCCTCAAATACAGTAAATATACCGACAGCCTTGGGACTCATACCAAATACATTTCCTAAATACACATAATGATTTGGAACCTGAAATATTCTATTTTCAATATATATATATAAAGGAAGTGGGTTAAATGGTAACCCAGTATGTTGTAAGAGAGAGAGGATTAAAATCATTAAAGTACAATATGTACCACTAAAACAAAAATATATCCAAGTGCTGATACTACACAGATACATAGTGATTGTACAAAGTGTTGTCTTCCAAGATGATTGGAGGAGGAAATATAAGTTTGATGTAGGAGGTGTCTCTTGTTATTCTGATTGGCCAATCAGTTCCAAGCAGCTAAATGCCCAACTATTGTCTCTGTTGTATAAGTACAGGGCTGTTTTCCAGACTGAAGTACTCATTCAACCATAAGGACGGGATAGTCTGCTGGTTGACTTGAACGCCTCTCTGTGGCAGAACACATTGTCTACTGGACCAAGAATTTCGAAAACATCTGGATCAAAACTTGCTTATGAAAACGGATAAGACACCACAACATCTGTAAGTACAATTAATTATTACATGGTTTTCATGACATTGCAGAGCCTCTCTTATTTTCGGTGGGTTTTATTTCCGTGAAAACCAGTCTAAACGTGCCAGAATGATGTACAATATGAAGCCGGTATTGGTCTAGACTAGAGGTAACTTTTTGACTGAATTACAGAATATAATGTTAAATTGCATGCAAGGAAGTCGATTTTCTTTTTTGGAACATGGAAAACACACAATCTGAGTTCTTCATGGAGCGCTTCTCTCTTCTTCAGGTACAATCACTGCATTGATCCCCAACAACAAACAGATGATGGCTGAGTCAAGGACTCACTACTGTGACCAATGTGGAACAAGCTTCATCAGAAAGGACCAACTTCAAATACACCAGCGTATTCATACAGGAGAGAAGCCCTACCACTGTGACCAGTGTGAGAAGAGCTTCAAAACATCTGGAGATTTAAAGCAACACCAGCATATCCATACAGGAGAGAAGCCCTACCAATGTGACCAGTGTGAGAAGAGCTTCAGTACATTTAGATATTTAAAGATACATCAACGCATTCATACAGGAGAGAAGCCCTACCACTGTGACCAGTGTGAGAAGAGCTTCAATACAGCTGGAGAATTTAAAATACACCAGCGTATTCACACAGGAGAGAAGCCCTACCACTGTGACCAGTGTGAGAAGAGCTTCAAAACAGCTAGAAAATTAAAGATACATCAGCGTATTCACACAGGAGAGAAGCCCTACCACTGTGACCAGTGTGGGAAGAGCTTCAGTAACTCTGGAGATTTAACTAAACACCACCGTATTCATACAGGAGAGAAGCCCCACCACTGTGATCAGTGTGGTAAGAACTTTACTCAATCTGGTGATTTAAAGAGACATCAGCGTATTCATACAGGAGAGAAGCCCTATCACTGTGATCAGTGTGGTAAGAACTTTACTCTATCTGGTGATTTAAAGAAGCACCAGCATATTCATACACGTGTCAAATACTAAAACTGTAGAAATAGGCTTTCATACAGGACATAAATGCAACAATTGTGATCCTTATCAGAAGAACTTTTGACCCTCATCTTCAAACATGAATTGTATGTCTAGAATCAAAACACAGAAGTTTGTGAGCAAAACAAGTTAAAATGACCGTCAAGTATTAAAAGTTGTTAACAGGGAGCTGTCAACCTGTGACATCAACATGTTTCTATTTATTTTAGTCTTTAAATAAAGACACAACTAGAGGAGCCAACCACACAGATGTATACTATTTTAGTGTCTTTAAATAATCAATTGAATAATTGTATATATTTTCCATGTGGAGATTTTTGCTGTGCTAAAGGAGGGACTGAGTGGTAGAGAAGCCATCTTGCTTTATTGTGTGGTTTGAGTCACCTTAGTTTGCAGTGAGTAGGTACATTTTTGGTTTTGGTTTTAATTGGTTTGTGTGTAGTGGTTTTTCTTTAATTTGTCTACACATTTTGCCACACATAACTACCATACCTTCCCTGTTAGTGCAGTCTAGCCCCAAGTCCAATACCCACTGGCAGTCTCTGGTTCTTTTCATTAGCATTTCCGGTTTATTCTGGGTCTCGTTTACCATATAATCATAGTAGAGGCTACAGAGCCTGATCACCAAGGAGATAAAACATAGATATACAGTAATACACATAATTTAAAGTTGCATTTTTTTTGTTTTACAGTTTACAGTATTTTACATTTTTTTATTTTTTAAACCTATGCATTCAAAAAAAAATCTGCAAATCAACTAATTACATCAATATTGTGCTGTCAGAACAGTATGTTTGTAGATTAAGTATTTAATGTTCTCTATATGCAATTTTCACCTTGTTTCACAACCATGAAATTATCAACAGAATGATGTTTTTACTGTAAAAAATGAATCTCAAGATTCATATGTTAGGGTTATGTTTATACATGATATATTTACAATGATCACGCTGGTGAGACAAAACAAGGCTTTCTTTTTTGGCGGAGAGGCAATGCTTTGTTCACAATAGGTCCTTGCTGCCCTCTACTTTTACATGTCCATTGTTTATACCCATACATTCTTGATTTGTGAGCCTTTTACACAGAAAACATGTAATTTACAATTGTTTGATTAAATTGTAACAAAATATGATATTTCTCTTTCATGATTAGCCGCAACATTTTCTATGATTTGATGTCAGAAAGTCTATTAACCTCTTAAGCCCGGAGCCCTATTTTCTGAAAATCCGCCTAAAACACATACCTAAGTAAATGGAATATTGCTCCACTTCTACAAGGTCTATTTGCATGTTATTGGTATCTAGGGATATCTATGGTGGTGATACACTTACCTGGTGATACACTTACCTGGTGATATACTTACCTGGTGATATACTTACCTGTGATAAAGCAGAACCTAGTGAGGTAGGAAGTTAAACAAACGTTTAAGGTTGATCTGTTTGTCTTTCCAAGTGTCTTTTTAATGATGTCTGCTTGTATGTATTGACTAATCAATGTATGCCTTTTAGAGTTACCTGTGATGTATCAGAAAACTGATCCATGATCAGCAGCACAGCCACTGTTTTTCCTCCATAGAAAACCCTATTTTAAAATGTTTTAGTTTGGGTTTTTAAGCCCCTCCCCCTTCCCAACCCAGTGTGTCATTTATATTTAGTGTGCAGTGTATATTTAAGTGGATAGTATATTTAAGTGGGCAGTGTATATAGCCCAGTGTGTATTTAATTGGGCAGTGTTTATGTGACAAGATACACCTAGTGTAAAAACAACTTATAAGAGTACAATTTCAAGATATATAAAGTTAATTCATTGTGGTTGAATGTGAGAATGAGAAAATGGATGATAATACATTTTATATACACAATACATATCGGACCGATACTGAGATCGGTACCAGCCCTAATGATGCTACTGTATTGGTCACACTAACTACCCCCATTCAGCCTTAATACCCTAATTGTTCCCTGCTATGTATGCCTACATGTTTATAGAGTACTTCAGTCTCATCATATTGACTTCTCAATTGCAAATCTACCATGAGGTGGATATGACCACAGTATCTCACTTGCTATACAAATGCGTATTAAGTATGACTGGGCCATTGGCTCTGGTATTTCCATTGTCACTGTATAGTTTCATGTTTAAATTGTTTGGGGGTAGCCAGGGAGGGGCACTGAGCTGCATAGGCATTAGAAATGTTTATATTGTGAAATAAATTGTGAACTACATGAATCAATATAAAATACATCATGTCAACATCTGATGTTTTGCACATCTTGAAATCACATCTTGAAATCACATCTGTAAAACAATATCCCGACCTGACAACGTTTTTTTTATCTGGTGGCATACTCCAAGCATCACAGTTTCAGTCACCAGCTAACTGATGGTCAATAATAATAAAATGTTGATTACTGTTTCCCACATTAAACATGAGCACTAGTCTTAGTCTAGTCTGATTTTAATTTGTATCCTTCGACTTTATGTTTGACATGGAATAAATCAAATCAATACATTTCCTAAAGACACATACTTAAAAGTCCCACTGAGGATTATGTCTGATTTGGAACCTGAAATATGGCAAATAAATTATATTTTCAATATTTAAAAAAAGGAATTAGGTTAAAAATTGGGTATCTTGTAAGAGAGAGATGATTTAAATAATTTAATAATAAATAAATAAGTACAATATGTATAAATATAACCCAAATATATAAGAGTGCATATACTGCAAAGATACAGTGAGTATACAAAGTGTAGTCTTGGATGAGCAGAGGAGGAAATTATATCAGTTTGATGGAGGAGGTCTCTATTGTTCTTCTTTTGGCCAATCAATTCCAAGCAGATAATGTTAGCATTATTTTCCTTCGGTTCATTACAATTTAGGCAAAAGAGCCCTGCACTTAAATTACTTTTCTCAGATGTGTGGGTTGGAAGAGAGTGGGAGTTGAAGGGGTTGTTGTTGTCTGTATCTAATCAGCATGAATAATGCTACTGATTGGTCACACTAACTACCCCCATTCAGCCTTAGTACTTTAATTGTTCCCTGCTATATACATGTTTATAGGGTACTTCAGTCTCATAATATTGACTTTTCAATTGGAACTCTATCATGAGATGGATGTGGCCACTGTATCTCACTTGCTATACAAATGCATATTACATATGACTGGGCCATTGGCTCTGGTATGTCCATTGTCACTGTATAGTTTCATGTGTAAATTGTGTCTGGGTATGCAGTACACTGCACAGACAGCAAGCAAGACAGTCAGGTATGCATATCTCCTTAGTGACTTGCTACTATCTTGGTTCTGAACATGGTCTGGGGACCACCAGGGGCCCTTAAGGTTTTTCCAGAACAATGAAGAAGTTTAATTTCACTATTGCATTGACTAAATGCAATGAGAGAATGTACAACAGTATTATTCTGATCCCATGTTTTACTATCTACTGTTATCTCCTCAAATACAGTAAATATACCGACAGCCTTGGGACTCATACCAAATACATTTCTTAAATACACATAATGATTTGGAACCTGAAATATTCTATTTTCAATATATATATATAAAGGAAGTGGGTTAAATGGTAACCCAGTATGTTGTAAGAGAGAGAGGATTAAAATCATTAAAGTACAATATGTACCACTAAAACAAAAATATATCCAAGTGCTGATACTACACAGATACATAGTGATTGTACAAAGTGTTGTCTTCCAAGATGATTGGAGGAGGAAATATAAGTTTGATGGAGGAGGTGTCTCTTGTTATTCTGATTGGCCAATCAGTTCCAAGCAGCTAAATGCCCAACTATTGTCGCTGTTGTATAAGTACAGGGCTGTTTTCCAGACTGAAGTACTCATTCAACCATAAGGACGGGATAGTCTGCTGGTTGACTTGAACGCCTCTCTGTGGCAGAACACATTGTCTACTGGACCAAGAATTTCGAAAACATCTGGATCAAAACTTGCTTATGAAAACGGATAAGACACCACAACATCTGTAAGTACAATTAATTATTACATGGTTTTCATGACATTGCAGAGCCTCTCTTATTTTCGGTGGGTTTTATTTCCGTGAAAACCAGTCTAAACGTGCCAGAATGATGTACAATATGAAGCCGGTATTGGTCTAGACTAGAGGTAACTTTTTGACTGAATTACAGAATATAATGTTAAATTGCATGCAAGGAAGTCGATTTTCTTTTTTGGAACATGGAAAACACACAATCTGAGTTCTTCATGGAGCGCTTCTCTCTTCTTCAGGTACAATCACTGCATTGATCCGCAACAACAAACAGATGATGGCTGAGTCAAGGACTCACTACTGTGACCAATGTGGAACAAGCTTCATCAGAAAGGACCAACTTCAAATACACCAGCGTATTCATACAGGAGAGAAGCCCTACCACTGTGACCAGTGTGAGAAGAGCTTCAAAACATCTGGAGATTTAAAGCAACACCAGCATATCCATACAGGAGAGAAGCCCTACCAATGTGACCAGTGTGAGAAGAGCTTCAGTACATTTAGATATTTAAAGATACATCAACGCATTCATACAGGAGAGAAGCCCTACCACTGTGACCAGTGTGAGAAGAGCTTCAATACAGCTGGAGAATTTAAAATACACCAGCGTATTCACACAGGAGAGAAGCCCTACCACTCTGACCAGTGTGAGAAGAGCTTCAAAACAGCTAGAGAATTAAAGATACATCAGCGTATTCACACAGGAGAGAAGCCCTACCACTGTGACCAGTGTGGGAAGAGCTTCAGTAACTCTGGAGATTTAACGAAACACCACCGTATTCATACAGGAGAGAAGCCCCACCACTGTGATCAGTGTGGTAAGAACTTTACTCAATCTGGTGATTTAAAGAGACATCAGCGTATTCATACAGGAGAGAAGCCCTATCACTGTGATCAGTGTGGTAAGAACTTTACTCTATCTGGTGATTTAAAGAAGCACCAGCGTATTCATACACATGTCAAATACTAAAACTGTAGAAATAGACTTTCATACAGGACATAAATGCAACAATTGTGATCCTTATCAGAAGAACTTTTGACCCTCATCTTCAAACATGAATTGTATGTCTAGAATCAAAACACAGAAGTTTGTGAGCAAAACAAGTTAAAATGACCGTCAAGTATTAAAAGTTGTTAACAGGGAGCTGTCAACCTGTGACATCAACATGTTTCTATTTATTTTAGTCTTTAAATAAAGACACAACTAGAGGAGCCAACCACACAGATGTATACTATTTTAGTGTCTTTAAATAATCAATTGAATAATTGTATGTATTTTCCATGTGGAGATTTTTGCTGTGCTAAAGGAGGGACTGAGTGGTAGAGAAGCCATCTTGCTTTATTGTGTGGTTTGAGTCACCTTAGTTTGCAGTGAGTAGGTACATTTTTGGTTTTGGTTTTAATTGGTTTGTGTGTAGTGGTTTTTCTTTAATTTGTCTACACATTTTGCCACACATAACTACCATACCTTCCCTGTTAGTGCAGTCTAGCCCCAAGTCCAATACCCACTGGCAGTCTCTGGTTCTTTTCATTAGCATTTCCAGTTTATTCTGGGTCTCGTTTACCATATAATCATAGTAGAGGCTACAGAGCCTGATCACCAAGGAGATAAAACATAGATATACAGTAATACACATAATTTAAAGCTGCAATTTTTTTTGTTTTACAGTTTACAGTATTTTACATTTTTTATTTTTTAAACCTATGCATTCAAAAAAATCAACTAATTACATCAATATTGTGCTGTCAGAACAGTATGTTTGTAGATTAAGTATTTAATGTTCTCTATATGCCATTTTCACCTTGTTTTACAACCATGAAATTATCAACAGAATGATGTTTTTACTGTAAAAAATGAATCTCAAGATTCATATGTTAGGGTTATGTTTATACATGATATATTTACAATGATCACGCTGGTGAGACAAAACAAGGCTTTCTTTTTTGGCGGAGAGGCAATGCTTTGTTCACAATAGGTCCTTGCTGCCCTCTACTGGTATATGTCCATTGTTTATACCCATACATTCTTGATTTGTGAGCCTTTTACACAGAAAACATGTAATTTACAATTGTTTCATTAAATTGTAACAAAATATGATATTTCTCTTTCATGATTAGCCGCAACATTTTCTATGATTTGATGTCAGAAAGTCTATTAATCTCTTAAGCCCGGAGCCCTATTTTCTGAAAATCCGCCTAAAACACATACCTAAGTAAATGGAATATTGCTCCACTTCTACAAGGTCTATTTGCATGTTATTGGTATCTAGGGATATCTATGGTGGTGATACACTTACCTGGTGATACACTTACCTGGTGATATACTTACCTGGTGATATACTTACCTGTGATAAAGCAGAACCTAGTGAGGTAGGAAGTTAAACAAACGTTTAAGGTTGATCTGTTTGTCTTTCCAAGTGTCTTTTTAATTATGTCTGCTTGTATGTATTGACTAATCAATGTATGCCTTTTAGAGTTACCTGTGATGCATCAGAAACCTGATCCATGATCAGCAGCACAGCCACTGTTTTTCCTCCATAGAAACCCCTCTTTTAAAATGTTTTAGTTTGGGTTTTTAAGCCCCTCCCCCTTCCCAACCCAGTGTGTCATTTATATTTAGTGTGCAGTGTATATTTAAGTGGATAGTATATTTAAGTGGGCAGTGTATAGCCCAGTGTGTATTTAATTGGGCAGTGTTTATGTGACAAGATACACCTAGTGTAAAAACAACTTGTAAGAGTACAATTTCAAGATATATAAAGTCAATTCATTTGTGGTTGAATGTGAGAATGAGAAAATGGATGATAATACATTTTATATACACAATACATATCGGACCGATACTGAGATCGGTACCATCCCTAATGATGCTACTGTATTGGTCACACTAACTACCCCCATTCAGCCTTAATACCCTAATTGTTCCCTGCTATGTATGCCTACATGTTTATAGAGTACTTCAGTCTCATCATATTGACTTCTCAATTGCAAATCTACCATGAGGTGGATATGACCACAGTATCTCACTTGCTATACAAATGCATATTACATATGACTGGGCCATTGGCTCTGGTATGTCCATTGTCACTGTATAGTTTCATGTGTAAATTGTGTCTGGGTATGCAGTACACTGCACAGACAGCAAGCAAGACAGTCAGGTATGCATATCTCCTTAGTGACTTGCTACTATCTTGGTTCTGAACATGGTCTGGGGACCACCAGGGGTCCTTAAGGTTTTTCCAGAACAATGAAGAATAGTTTAATTTCACTATTGCATTGACTAAATGCAATGAGAGAATGTACAACAGTATTATTCTGATCCCATGTTTTACTATCTACTGTTATCTCCTCAAATACAGTAAATATACCGACAGCCTTGGGACTCATACCAAACACGCAACACTTTGATGAGCATTGTTACTCAGCTGATAGAGTTGTACCCTTCCTGATGACTTGTCGTACAGAACTTGTAATTCGCTTTGGATAAAAGCGTCAGCTAAATGACTAAATGTAAATGTATATGGTCAAATACATTAATCAATATAAAATACATCATGTAAACATTTGATACAACAATATGGTTATGTATAGTAAATCTTTAAATAATATAATAATACACTTTATTTGTAAAGCCCCATTGTTATTTAGTGCTGTCAGAGCCATAGGTATTTCTTGTATACTGTGCCTTTTCCCCTTTTTAAATGTACATAATGGAACAATTACAGTTCTGAATTACTTTACAGAACAATATCAATAAGTGTCTACTTAAAGTTGTATTAGTTTTAGTCACAATAAATAATAACAAAGCCCAGACCAGTGTCTGACAGTTCTATGTACATTTTAAAATGGACAATAATAAAAGAGTCAAATAGAATAGACAGAGTAAAATAATGCAAGTTTGCATCTACAGTACAACAATCACAGTCTGGATGCAATGAGTCCAAGCAGCAGAGTGTATTAAAAGGCTATGGTGAAGAGGTACGCTTTAGCTTATTAAAAAAAAAAAAATCTAGCTTACATTTACATTTAGTCATTTAGCTGACGCTTTTATCCAAAGCGATTTACAAGTTCTGTACGACAAGTCATCAGGAAGGGCACAACTCTATCAGCTGAGCAACAATGTTCATCAAAGTGTTGAGTGCTACAGTGTAGGTTAGTTTATTAGGACAAGTGCATGACAGTACGGTTAGTTAGGGTTAGATTTTCTTTTTCTTTTTTAATTCAGATAATGGCTTCCCTGACATCTGCAATCAGATTACTCCCTTTTTTGTAATCTGGTGGGATAATCCAAGATTCACAGTTTCAGTCACCAGCTAACTGATGATCAATAATAAAATGTTGATTCCTGTTTCCCACGTTAAACTTGAGCACTAGTGTATCTGATTATATTTTTATTCTGAGATTCTATGTTGAACAAATGCCATGGAATACATTTAATTAATACATTTCCTAGATACACTTAAATGAGAATACCCATTGAGGATTATTTTAGGAAAACAACATGTAACATCATGTTGTAGGAGACAGAGGATTTAAATAATTAAAGTAAAATATGTACAAATAAAACAAAGATGTATGCAAGTGCAGATTCATAGTGATTGTACTAAGTGTAAGATGATTAGAAGAGGAAATATCAGCTTGCGTTTGATGGAGGTATCTATTGTTCTTCTGATTGGCCAATCGGTTCCAAGCAGCTAAATGCTCAACTATTGTCTCTGTTGTATAAGTACAGGGCTGTTTTCCAGACTGAAGTACTCATTCAACCATAAGGATGGGATAGTCTGCTGGTTGACTTAAACTCCTCTCTGTGGCAGAACACATTGTCTACTGGACCAAGACTTTCTAAAACATCTGGATCAAAACTTGCTTATGAAAACAGATAAGACTGTGGACACCACAACATATGTAAGTACAATTATTTATTAGATGGTTTTCATGACATTGCAAAGCCTCTTATTTTCTGTGGGTTTTATTTCCGTGAAAACCAGTCTAAACGTGCCAGAATGATGTACAATATGAAGCCGGTATTGGTCTAGAGGTAACTTTTTGACTGAATTACAGAATATATTGTTAAATCGCATGCAAGGAAGTCGATTTTTCTTTTTTGGAACTTGGAAAACACACAACCAAATGTGTGAATCTAGCAGGGATATTTTTATGAATGCAACCTATCAGGCGTTTGGCTCTGATTAGTTTCATATTCTTCGCTGTGTATTTGCTTAACGGAGCGCGCGGATTGTGTTTAATTCAAGCATATGAAGAGTCTATGCGCGGATTGTGGATATGAATTATGAGGAATCTGAATCTGTGGAGTGTTTAATTGTATCACTGTCACTGTGACAGTGTCACATGTTATTGTGATATTGTAACTGGGTTTAAAATATATGAGGAGATGCGCTGTTTGATGGATTTGATGACGTGACGTGACTTGATAAATTGAATAATAATGACTTGGATTTATATAGCGCTCTTCATGGCACCCAGAGCGCTTCACAGAGTCCATTATTCGTTCATACACAGTCATACCGGTGGTGGTAAGCTACAATTGCAGCCAGAGCTGCCCTGAGGCAGACTCACGGAAGCGTGGCGAATAATCAACGCCTACGGCCCCTCCGACCACCACCAACATTCATTCACATGCATACACATTCATACGAGGCAAGTAGGTTAAGTGTCTTGCCCAAGGACACAACGGCAGTGGGATGGACATGGGCTTGAGCGGGATTCGAACCACCAACCCTTCGATCATTGGACGACCCGCTCTACCCCTGAGCCACGCCTTTGATGTTTTTGATGAATGAATTTGAGAAAATGCATTTATCTTTTCAAGCACTGTTATCTGATGATGAACATGAGGTGTCACTGGTATAAACCAAAGGGTAATCAATTCAATGCATGTATGGATTATGTCCAAAACAGATTAAAACCTGATTAATAGTGTAACTGCGTGCAAGCCTCCCTCCAAGCCTCTCTTTATATATATATATATATATATATATATATATATATATATATATATATATATATATATATATATATATATATATATATATATATATATATATATATATATATATATATAGTACATAATACCTAAGCACATACAGTACAGATATCCTCATAATATAATTCGTATCAATTAGATATACTATTTGGGCTTGTTTTTATCCTTATTCTGAAAGAGTTGAACTAATTATTTTCTCTAGCAAGATCTCATTTGATTATTCATTCCATTAAGCCTACTGCCAGCAGCACATTTAAAATAAATATAATCTGATTGATTGGGGTAATGAGGGACTTAAAATTAGCCTATAGATGCATTTAACTTGTCGGCGAGGCTATTGAGCCGTACTGTATTGTACCCATTCTGCAATCTGTTAATAAAGTTTTAAATCAATCAATCAATGCCGTTAGAAAATCAGGATTTCTGCGATCAACACCTGCTGTCTTTTCAGCTGAGGCGGCCGCGCGCAATGATCCTGAGTATCAAGTCTGGTTTAAATTAACGAGACTGAATCCACCTCCGAGGAACAGGGAAAGCGCGGATTCAAACATCAGGTTTTTTTATGTGCCAAGATACACCTAGTGTAAAAACAACTTGTAAGAGTACAATTTCAAGATATAGAAAGTTAATTCATTAGTGGTTGAATGTGAGAATGAGAAAATGGATGATAATACATTTTATATACACAATACATATCGGACCGATACTGAGATCGGTACCAGCCCTAATGATGGTACTGTATTGGTCACACTAACTACCCCCATTCAGCCTTAATACCCTAATTGTTCCCTGCTATGTATGCCTACATGTGTATAGGGTACTTCAGTCTCATCATATTGACTTCTCAATTGCAAATCTATCATGATCATGATTATGACCACAGTATCTCACTTGCTATACAAATGCATATTAAGTATGACTGGGCCATTGGCTCTGGTATTTCCATTGTCACTGTATAGTTTCATGTTTAAATTGTTTGGGGGTAGCCAGGGAGGAGCACTGAGCTGCAGAGGCATTATAAATGTTTATATTGTGAAATAAATTGTGAACTACAGGAATCAGTATAAAATACATCATGTCAACATATGATGTTTTGCACATCTGTAAAACAATATCCCGACCTAACAAAGTTTTTTTTTTTTTTAATCTGGTGGCATACTCCAATAATCACAGTTTCAGTCACCAGCTGATGTCAATAATAATAAAATGTTGATTCATGTTTCCCACATTAAACGTGAGCACTAGTCTTTAGTCTAGTCTGATTTTAATTTGTATCCTTCGACTCTATGTTTGACATGGAATAAATGAAATCAATACATTTCCTAAAGACACATAATTAAAAGTCTCACTGAGGATTATGTCTGATTTGGAACCTGAAATATGGCAAATAAATTATATTTTCAGTATTAAAAAAGGGAATTGGGTTAAATGATAACCCAGTATCTTGTAAAAGAGAGATGATTTAAATAATTGAATAATAAATAAATAAGTACAATATGTATAAATATAACCCAAATATATACAAGTGCATATACTGCAAAGATACAGTGAGTATACAAAGTGTAGTCTTGGATGAGCAGAGGAGGATATATCAGTTTGATGGAGGTGTCTATTGTTCTTCTTATTGGCTAATCAATTCCAAGCAGATAATGTTAGCATTATTTTCCTTCGGTTCATTACAATTTACTCAAGCATAGTAACTAACAGACACAATATTTCTGAAAATATGGCTTAAGAGGTTAAAAGTATAATCTGTAATGTTATTAAACATTGACCTCTAGGCAAAAGAGCCCTGCTTGATACTGTACTTTAATTACTTTTCTCATGTGTGTGGGTTGGAAGAGAGTGGGAGTTGAAGGGGTTGTTATTGTCTGTATGTATTCAGCATGAATAATGATACTGATTGGTCACACTAACTACCCCCCTTCAGCCTTAGTACTTTAATTGTCCCCTGCTATACATGTTTATAGGGTACTTCAGTCTCATAATATTGACTTTTCAATTGCAAATCTATCATTGAGATGGACGTGGCCACTGTATCTCACTTGCTATACAAATACTTATTACATATGACTGGGCCATTGGCTCTGGTATTTCCATTGTCACTGTATAGTTCCGTGTGTAAATTGTTTGGTAGGCAGGGAGGGGCACTGGGGTGCAGAGTCATTACAAATGTCAATATTTTAAAATATATTGTGAATTACATATAAATGCATCATGTCAACATTTGATGTTTTGAAAATCTTGAAATCACATCTGTAAAACAATATCCTGACCTGACAAATGTTTTTGTAATCCAATAATCACAGTTTCAGTCACCAGCTAACTGATGGTCAATAATACAATGTTGATTCTTGTGTCCCACGACTTGAACACTTGTCTCTTTAATTACATTTTTATTCTGAGACTCTTAACAAACACCATGGAATAAATAAAATCAATATATTTCCTAAAGACACAATGAAAAGTCCCATTGAGGATTATGTCTGATTCGGAACCTGAACTATGACAAATTCATTCTATTTTAAATATTTTTTTTAAACAAAGTGGGTTAAATGATAACTGAGTATGTTATAAGTGAGAGAGTTAAAGTACACATTTTTTTATTAAAGTACAATATGTACAAATACAAAAATATATATGCAAGTGCAAAAACTACAAAGATACATAGTGATTGTACAAAGTGTCTTCCTAGACGATTGGAGGAGGAAATATCAGTTTGATGGAGGAGGTGTCTCTTGTTATTCTGATTGGCCAATCAGTTCCAAGAGACCACCCGCATTTCATTGTATACCTGTATGCCGTGACAATTAAAACTCTTGACTTGACTTGACTTGACTAAATGCTCAACAATTGTCTCTCTTGTATAAGAAGAGGGCTGTTTTCCAGACTGAAGTACTCGTTCAACCATAGAGACTGGATAGACTGCCGGACTTCCTCTCTGTGGCAGAACACATTGTCTACTGGACCAAGACTTTATACTAAAGACCATCTGGTCAGAGATCAGACTGTGGACACCACAACATCTGTAAGTACAATTATTTATTAGATTGTTTTCATGGCATTGCAGAGCCTCTCTTATTTTCTGTTGGTTTTTTTCTGTGTTTCCAAGACAACTAGTCTAAACATGCCTGAATGTCTGTTCTTTATTTGGCTTCAATATATGTACGTTTATTTGTACAATGACAGGTACCACCACAATATTGCAGGCAACTGCCCAGTATTTTAACTAAAGTTGACATTTTCAAACCCAATCTTGGAGCAGATTCAGTGGAGTGCTTCTCTCTTAAGTCGGACCAGGCCGGTACTGGGATGAAATTAATATCACGTCATAAATAGATCAATACAGTCTGTATTAATTAATGTTGCATTTTTTTTCAAATGTAAAGAGTAAAGACCCTAACCCTATCAAAACGGCAGTCAAAATGTTACCATTATATTCCTTTGGTTCATTACAATTTACTCGAGTATAATAACGCGGATACTTTTTTATATATATATATGAATAATGCTACTGATTGGTCACACTAACTACCCCCATTCAGCCTTAGTATTAATTGTTCCCTGCTATATACATGTTTATAGGGTACTTCAGTCTCATAATATTGACTTTTCAATTGCAAATCTATCATGAGATGGATGTGGCCAAGCAAGACAGTCAGGTATGCATATCTCATTAGTGGCTTGCTACTATCTTGGTTCTGAACATGGTCTGGGGACCACCAGGGGTCCTTGAGGTTTTTCCAGAACAATGAAGAATAGTTTAATTTCACTATTGCATTGACTAAATGCAATGAGAGAATGTACAAGTGTGTGTGTGTGTGTGTGTGTGTGTGTGTGTGTGTGAGTACTATTCTGATCCTATGTTTCACTGTCTACTGTTATCAACTCAAATACAGTAAATATATCCGACAGCCTTGGGACTCATACCAAATACATTTCCTAAAGACACATAATGATTTGGAACCTGAACAGATATTATATTTTGAATATATATATATATATACTGGGTTATTGTAACTGAGGGGTACAATTCCCTGACTGTATTGATAAGTATGGTATCATTAAACCACTACCGCTTTATGTACTTTAACTACTGGCCACACAGTACATGATATAGATATGATGAACACTTTCCCACCATGAAACCAAGTCCACACAAATGTATCCGTCGAATATTTAATATATAGCAAAGGGTATATACAACGTTCACGTAATGACATTTATGATTTGAATGCACTTGTAAGGCAAATGAGTATTCGTAGGCAAATCAATATTGAATGTCCAATCTCTGGTTACGCAGGAAGCAAGTATACAACCTGGTTCTTTAGGGAACTATAGCGATGGTACTTAATGATTATAGCTGGATATACTAAAGGGGGGTCCTGCTGGTTGTAAGTCAGTAGGGGGGGGGGGGGTTAGGAGAGCCGCCGGCGATATCCCATCTGGCCAACGATTTCTTGGGAGAATTCAGAGTGCTGAACACGGTGCCCACAGAACCTTGGTCCACAGATGAATACAGTTGGGCCCTCTTGTAGACGGTAGCTGCCGGTCCACAACGAAGAGACGTGAGGCGACCTCACTCGGGGTAGAGCGCCGTCTCACCTGGACTCCTCTCGGGGGGTAGTTCCAACACTCACCAGTGTTGGCTGTTATCCATGGCATAAATCAAAGCACCCAAAGCAAGTAGATAATCCAAGCCGTGTAGGGCTCGCCGTCGTCCGGGTAAGGTAATCCAATGTGCAGGTCCACTCGTCCTAGCCCAGAACTCCTCGGATGAAAGCACCACACGTGGTCTGCCCAGCCTGGTTAAGACTCTAGATAACGCGAGGAAACGATGGGGGTACTACTCACTGTATAACTCTAACCGAACGATGCACCATACATAATAGACTATTATTAACTTAATAGAAATACGTCCCACTCGACGGTATAGTGCCAAACTATGACAATTCAACTATTAATCCACACGATGTCTCAATGCCATTCTGAGGCCAAGTTGACCATACTGCACCACACGTGTATCGTGGGTGAGGCTTAACGTCTTGCCACTAGGTTGGAGGGTAAAGAACTAAGGGCTAAGGGACTAAAAAGGAAAGTTCTACTTTACTTGCGCCATATATATATGCGCTGTGAACAAATAGTACCATTCGTATTTCGCCAGACGTATTCCTACGCGGAACCGGGCTAGTAACGACATGTTCGTCTGCACGATTGAACTTGAACCAAGGGGCTTGGCTGCTGGCGCCAAGTTCTTGTCCAATGAGAGAATGAAACTATTATGGGCTGTTAGTAGACTAAAGGGATATTCAGTGTATATGTACAAGGAATATACAAGGGATATCAAACGATATACAAATACTATTAAATATATATCCATAAATAAATATATATATTCGGTTTAATCTGATCCTTCACAACAGCCGCCCCCTAATTAGTCCCACCTAATTAGCTAAGCAGAGACAGATTAACCGCACTGTCTACCACTCAAGGTCCGCTGTAAGGGTCAGTCAACTCACAAAGTCATGGGGTCATGGTCGTCATCGATAGTGTCTGGGAGTCTGGGCAGTTCTATTAGCCTCGCCACGGGTCGTGTGTAAGTTCGCCCTTGGACGAGCACCTCAGCTGCTCGGACCTTGCCATCGGCACCGGTGATCACTTTGCTTACGCGGCCAGCCGGCCACATAGCTCTGGGTAGTGACTGGTCGATAATCATGACGACTGTTCCTTCTGTCAAATTGTCTCTCTCTTTTACCCACTTCTGGCGGGTCTGTAGAGACGGTAGGTAGTGGAGTAGAAAGCTGTTCCAAAACTTGTCAGCTAGTACTTGACTGTACCTCCACATTCTTCGGCCGTTCGCTTCTTCAGGCCTGTACATTGTCTGGGGTAGCGCGGGGTCCAGCCGCCCCATCAAGAGTGTGTTGGGGGTGACTGGGTCGACATCTGCTATATCACTGGAGACGTAGCCGAGGGGCTTGGAGTTCAATACTCCCTCGATCTCCGTGAGGACTGTCATTAGGACTTCTTCCGCTACAGTCTGGGCCCCAAGCACGGCGTACAGGGCTGTCTTTATAGAACGTACTTCTCGTTCCCAGGTTCCACCGAAGTGGGGTGCGTTCGGGGGATTAAACTGGAAGTCAATCTGGGATGGAGCGAGGTGGGTCTTAAGTTCTGGGCCCATAGCTTGGAAGCTCTCTCTCAGCTCTCTTTCTCCGCCTTTGAAGTTTGTCCCGTGATCAGACAACAATGTAGACGGTTTTCCTTTCCGTGATGTGAATCTTCGGAAGGCCATAAGGAATGAGTCTGTGCTCATGGTTGGAAGGAGTTCGATATGTATCGCTCTGGTGGTCATGCATTTGAATACAATACCCCACCGCTTCTCGGTTCCTCTTCCTTTCTTTATATACAACGGGCCAAAACAGTCCATGCCTGTGGAGTGGAATGGCTTGTCGCCGAGTCGGAGGCGACAGGGAGGTAGGTCAGCCATCCGGGGTATGCTGGGCTGCGCGCGCCACTTTCGGCAGTCTAGACAGGTTCGCTGGAAGCGTCGCACTGCTTCTCTTCCTTGAAGTATCCAATAGCGACGTCTGATCTCCGCGAAGACTCTCTGCTCCTGCGTGGTGTACATCCTCGTCGTATTTCTTTATGATCAGCTCTGTGACCTTGTGTCGGCTGTTCAAGACTATCGGGTACTTAACGTCATCCGGTAGATTGGGGGCCCTCCGCAGACGACCACCCACTCTGATGAGATTATGGGCGTCGCTCTCGGGTGCCAGGTGGAGCAATCTGCTGTCTGATGGGACGGGCTTTCCTCCCTGTAGACAGTCTAGCTCGTCAGGGAACGAGTCTCTCTGGGCTCGTTGTAGTAGAAGAAGTTCTGCTTCTTCGTAGTCAGCTGCTGAAATGTCGGCAGTGGGCTGAATCTCTGGGTGGTGCCACAGAAATGTCTTTAGTTGCGCACTCTGTAGGGTGAGGCAATCATCTATGTTGGGGTCTGTGGAGGCGACTGTGCTCAGTCCACAGAACATAGGTTTCTTGTTCTCAGCCTCCTCTTTACTCGCCTCCCGAGGGGTGGGCGTAGGCCACTCTCCTTCCGGGAGCTTGAGGAACTCTGGTCCGTCACTGTAGATGTTGTGACGGGTGAGGTCATCTAGGGACATTCCCCGGGTGATGACGTCAGCTGGGTTGTGTTTGGTGTCCACATACTGCCAGCTCGCTGCTTCTGTTAACTCTTGAATCTCTGTGACTCTGACTCCCACGAAGACCTTGTATCTGCATGAATCAGACTTGATCCATGTGAGTACTGTCGTGGAATCTGACCAAGAATCTGAAGATTGTTCTGTGCACCGGAATGGTGAGTTCACGTTGGATTAACGTGGCTAGATGCGCTCCTGCTAGGGCTGCGCAGAGCTCTAGACGCGGGATAGATTGTTGCTTTCGTGGGGCTATTCTTGAGCGAGCCAGGATGAAGGCGGTGTGTATCTCTCCTCCCTTCTCTTGGGCACGCAAGTAGGCCACTGATCCATAGGCTACTTCGGAGGCGTCGCTGAAGACGTGTAGATCCATCTTGCATGTCTCTGGCCTCACTGTGGGTGGGAAGTAGCTGCGGCGTATATTGACGCCTGGGAGTGAGCGGAGTTCCGTCTCCCACTCTCTCCATGTGGAGGCAAGGGGTGCGGGTATTGGGTCGTCCCAGCCCTGGTCCTTGTCCCATAGTGCTCATACAATCATCTTTGCCCTGGTGGTGTAAGGTAGAATACATCCCAACGGGTCATATTGTCTGGCGAGTGTTCTGTACACACTCCGTCTGGTGGTCGGTATCGCCGTCGACCTTCCCTGCTCCGTGGTCAGGGGTTTGTGTCTATAGAGGAGCGAGTCTGTTTTGAAGCGCCAGACTAGTCCTAGTGTCATTTCTTGGGCTTCTCCTGGGATTGTCGCCATCCAGGTCTCGCTGCTGGCAGCCTTGTCCGCGGGGGAGAGGCTGCGCAATACGTGCGGGTCGCTGCTGGCCCACTGCCTGAGATCAAAGCCGCCTTTGATCAGAGAGGCGCGTAGCTTGAGTAGGAGAGCCTCGGCTTCTTCTTGAGTTGAAACGCTTTGTAAACAGTTGTCCACGTAGAAACTGTTCTTCACACTGTGTCGGACCTCTTCATCTGCTGCTGGGTCCTCTGCGACGTGTTTCTGTAGTGCAAATGTAGCACAGCACGGGCTGCATGTAGTTCCGAAAGGGAGGACTTCCCATTGATAGATGGCTGGGTGCTCATCTCCGATCCTCTCTCTCCATAGGAACCGCAGCAGGGGCTTGTCCTCCTCCACTAGTCTCACCTGCAGGAACATCCCTTTGATATCCCCGCTGATAGCCACCTTGTCCTGGCGGAAGCGTAGTAGCACGCCTAGTAGAGAGGGGCCGAGTGTGGGGCCGGGCAAGAGCTCTTTATTCAGATTTTGGGATCCGATCTGGTAGCTGCAGTTAAACACAATGCGATCCTTGCCGTTGTGGTGGACCTTGTGGTGCGGCACGTACCATGATTCGGTCGTCTGATCGGCCTCTTTAATGTCAATCTTTGTCACGTGTCTCGCTGTGATTAGCTTCTCAATCTCAGCGCGGTACACACTCTCTTGAGCGGGGTCTTTGGCTAGGCGCCGCTCTGTGTTCAATAGATACCGCTCTGTAGCGTCTTTCTTTGCGTGAAAGGTGGGCATTCCCTCTCGCCTCAGGAGTGGAGTTGCGTATCTCATCACTCCGCCGACTGTGACTCTCTTTGTCCCTTGCTCGAGGAGGTTTATGGCGTAAATGTCTTCTTTAGAACGAATGTCTTTCTTTTCGTTCTTAAAGGGCATTGTCTCTAGTGTCCATAGCCTCTCGACATGCTGCAGGAGAGTGGTGTCTTCTTCTGTCACTCTGGAGTGGAGGCAGCTAGTGGCTGCTGTTCGGTTGAGAGATTTAGCGAGGGGGCCTTGTAGTGTCCATCCTAGGCGGGTCTCGACTGCTGCAGGACAGCCTCTGGGTCCTGTATGGACCCGGTCTATCGGGACTATGAGGTCTGCATGGTCGGAGCCTATCAGCAGGGTCGGGGTGGCGCCGTCTATGAGCGGGATAGGTAGTTGACGCAGGTGCACATATTTATCCATCAGCTTGGCGATGGGGTAGGTGTACTGTGATAGTCCTATTTCTTGGCTGGTGAAAGCATTTGTAATCCTATACCGTCGCTCTGGCTGCCCGCTTGCTGCGATAGTGAAGGAGACATTCTCGCCTTTTATCGTCTTTAAATCTCTTCTTATTGTCCGAATCGTCATTTGGTTCTCGCTCCCCCGCAGTCCCAGCTAGGCCGCAGCGGACGCAAGCAGAAGGGTCTTCTCTGACCCGTCATCAAGGACGGCGTAAGTGTCCATGACTTTATCTTGGTAGCTCAATGTTACACGGACTACCTTTAAGAGCACTTGGGCGCCGCTGCTGCTGGCGGGGTCAATGTACATGACACTTGCCTTTGTGCTGCTCGATGGTGCAAGTGCAGGCTTTCTTCTGTTACTGTCGTGTAGGACATCTAGGTGGGCTCCGTCACACCGACTGCACCTCTTCTTTAGGCGGCACTCGGCTGCCATGTGACTGCGCGCACATCGGTAACAGCGCCTGTTGGACTTTATCCATTGACTCACTTCTTCTGCATTCATCTTCTTGAACAGGTCACATTGTGACAGCCAGTGTTCCTTCTCGCAGTACGGGCACACCATCTTCCACTTCTCTTTTCTCGAGGGGGTACTGTGGTTCTTACTGCTCGGTACTGATTCTGATTGGTGCATGACAGTCACCGATCTTCTTCCATCGTTTATTCTCCTGGGTCCCTCTCTGGAGCTTGGTGTGCTCCGCACGAACGTATCCAGTCGTAGGCTGCTGACTTCTCTCGCCAGGAAGTCGGCTAGATCGAGGAGGGATGGTTCGGGACCGTTAGGATCACGGTGGTCTCTCTGCCGCCTGAAGCGCTCTTGTCTGGCGGGTGGCAGCTTCTCTAAAATCCTCTCGACGTTAGAGTTGGCGTATAGCTCGTGCATACCCTTTTCTCGTAGCGCTCCCAGCATCCCTACCAGGGACTGCACTTTTATAGACAGGTCGTCTAATGAGCGATTGTCTGTTGCTGGGGGTAGGCGGTCAATATGCCTTATCTCTTGGATTACGTAATCCCATATACGTCCATATCTCTGGTCCAGCGCTGCTAGAGCCGCGGTGTATGGGGTCGTAGAGGTGGCATAGGCTAGCGCTATATTGTGCGCTCGGGGTACTTTCAGGTGCTTCAGTAATATTGCATACTTGTGGCGTTCATCAGCGACATCCACCATCATTGTCTCTAAGCACATCCGGAGCTCCGTGTACTGTGCTCGATTCTCATAGGTGAAGTCTGGAAACGTCGGTGTGCCAATGTATGACGCCGTGGATGGCTGATACATCGGCGAGCGTTGGGGGAGAGGCCTCCTGGGCGAGTCTCCTCTTGCGCCTCTCTGTGGGCTGGTACCGGCAGGGTACCATGGCCCGCTGGTCCAGGTGCTATTCCTCGGGGCTGGTCGTGCGTCATGCTCACCCGTGAATAGAGTCGGGGGTCTGTAGCGCAGCGCCGCGGGGGTATAGCCTGGGCTGTACTGGACCTCCTGGTCCGGTGGAGTACTGTGCTGTCGTCGGGCTTGGTTCTCCTCCTCTCCCTCTTCTTCTTCTATCAGGTCCTCTAGATCCTGTAGTCGTTTATTTAGCTTCTCCGCAGTGTATGCCGCTCCTTCCTTGTAGCTGGGTCTCGCTTGGACCGGTCGGGGAAGGGGGTCTGCGGGGGGTATAGGCTTGGTCTGTTGGTCAAGTTCAGGGTCGCTTGCTCGGTTAGGGGATGCTGCCATTGACTGTTGTCTCGACGAGTTCCTTGAACCCCTGGCGGAGGGAGAGGGTGTTGCCTTGGTGATCAGCTGCTCCATTAGCTGCGCTTGTAGTCTGTCGCGCTCGCCCTGTAGTCTGTCGCGCTCGGTTTCGCGCTGGATGAGAGCGAGGTCGCGCTCTGCCTCTCTTTGGGCACCGTCAGCGGCGCGCTGGGTGTCTGCTCGGTCTCTTGCTATATTCTCTTCCGTCTGAAGGCGTCTCATCTCCAGGCGTATGCGCTCTTCTTCGCTCCGTTGCTGCGTCTGGAGTCGATCGCGTTCACCCTGAAGTCGATCGCGTTCACCCTGGAGTAGAGGCTGTCAGGCTGACGAGGAACGCCTGTGATAGCATCCTCTCCGCTTCGCTGGGGGAAGACGGTTGTAGAGGTGAGCCGCTCCTGGCTGTACTCGTTGGGGAGTCCTGGAGCTCTATCTCCTCGGCGCTCTCCTCATCTTGTTCCGTGCAGAGTTCTCTCTCTGTAGGGTTGTCTTCCTCCCGGGGCTGGTCGGGGACTACTTCTTCGGTATTGGCGGGGGGTAAAGGCATGTCAGCTCCCTCCTGGTCCCCACCGTGAGCTTGGTCAGTTACATTAGAACCCACTAGGGCCTCTGTGGTCGGGGTAACCTGGTCATTAAGGTCAGACATAATTTAACTTTCTACTTTTACCGCGTTTACCGTTTGTCGAAGGCTAGGTAGTTGACTGACAGCGTAATCCTCTAAGTACTGAGGTGTCTGTCGTCTGCGCCGCGGGCGTTCTACGTTAGGAGGACCGTTTCGTGGAGTGTTCATCATAGGCCATTTCAATATTAATAACACTATATTAATATTACACTAGTTACCATCCGGCTCGAAGGACCAATTGTAACTGAGGGGTACAATTCCCTGACTGTATTGATAAGTATGGTATCATTAAACCACTACCGCTTTATGTACTTTAACTACTGGCCACACAGTACATGATATAGATATGATGAACACTTTCCCACCATGAAACCAAGTCCACACAAATGTATCCGTCGAATATTTAATATATAGCAAAGGGTATATACAACGTTCACGTAATGACATTTATGATTTGAATGCACTTGTAAGGCAAATGAGTATTCGTAGGCAAATCAATATTGAATGTCCAATCTCTGGTTACGCAGGAAGCAAGTATACAACCTGGTTCTTTAGGGAACTATAGCGATGGTACTTAATGATTATAGCTGGATATACTAAAGGGGGGTCCTGCTGGTTGTAAGTCAGTAGGGGGGGGGAGTTAGGAGAGCCGCCGGCGATATCCCATCTGGCCAACGATTTCTTGGGAGAATTCAGAGTGCTGAACACGGTGCCCACAGAACCTTGGTCCACAGATGAATACAGTTGGGCCCTCTTGTAGACGGTAGCTGCCGGTCCACAACGAAGAGACGTGAGGCGACCTCACTCGGGGTAGAGCGCCGTCTCACCTGGACTCCTCTCGGGGGGTAGTTCCAACACTCACCAGTGTTGGCTGTTATCCATGGCATAAATCAAAGCACCCAAAGCAAGTAGATAATCCAAGCCGTGTAGGGCTCGCCGTCGTCCGCGTAAGGTAATCCAATGTGCAGGTCCACTCGTCCTAGCCCAGAACTCCTCGGATGAAAGCACCACACGTGGTCTGCCCAGCCTGGTTAAGACTCTAGATAACGCGAGGAAACGATGGGGGTACTACTCACTGTATAACTCTAACCAAACGATGCACCATACATAATAGACTATTATTAACTTAATAGAAATACGTCCCACTCGACGGTATAGTGCCAAACTATGACAATTCAACTATTAATCCACACGATGTCTCAATGCCATTCTGAGGCCAAGTTGACCATACTGCACCACACGTGTATCGTGGGTGAGGCTTAACGTCTTGCCACTAGGTTGGAGGGTAAAGAACTAAGGGCTAAGGGACTAAAAAGGAAAGTTCTACTTTACTTGCGCCATATATATATGCGCTGTGAACAAATAGTACCATTCGTATTTCGCCAGACGTATTCCTACGCGGAACCGGGCTAGTAACGACATGTTCGTCGGCACGATTGAACTTGAACCAAGGGGCTTGGCTGCTGGCGCCAAGTTCTTGTCCAATGAGAGAATGAAACTATTATGGGCTGTTAGTAGACTAAAGGGATATTCAGTGTATATGTACAAGGAATATACAAGGGATATCAAACGATATACAAATACTATTAAATATATATCCATAAATAAATATATATATTCGGTTTAATCTGATCCTTCACAACAGTTATCATCGAACCCACTTCCTTTATATATATATATATATATATATATATATATATATATATATATATATATATATATATATATATATATATATATATATATATATATATATATATATAAAGGAAGTGGGTTCGATGATAACCCAGGAGTTAACTCAAGGAGTTTATCCACGAGAAAAGGAACACTGGATTAGCCACTAGATCAAACACCAGAGGGGATTGTGAGGTCCATTTTAGAAAGACCGCCTTCAGCAAAAATTGTCTATCGATAAAGGGAAGTGGAACATGGAACAGCCTTCCGGTCCCCTTAAGGGAATGTCCCACCCTGTCCACCTTTAAGGGCCAACTCAGGAAATGGCTGTTAGACAGCCAAATATGCACTCATTAGGGATGTTAGTGATGTTGTACTGACTGAATGTCATGTTAGTGTGGTCATGTCAGTGATGTCAGTTTTTATGAATGAACGTTGTATGGTCCGTTTTGTGTTTGTTTTATGTTAGGACTACGGGTGGAAATTAGCCCTGTGCTATTCCCGGCATATTTACGTCCTTATCATGCTGTGATGTTATGCATACACATGTAAATGATGTTCATTAATTTGCATTGTCCTTAATAAACAAATCTTAATCTTAATCTTATGTTGTAAGAGAGAGGATTAAAACCATAAAGTACAATATGTACAAATTGTACATATTAAAAAATATATTATGCAAGTGCAGATACTGCACAGATACATAGTGATTGTACAAAGTGTAGTCTTCCAAGATGATTGGAGGAGGAATATCAGTTCTAGGAGGTCTATTGTTTTTCTGATTGGGCAATCGGTTCCAAGCAGCTAAATGCTCAACTATTGTCTCTGTTGTATAAGTACAGGGCTGTTTTCCAGACTGAAGTACTCATTCAACCATATGGACGGGATAGTCTGCTGGTTGACTTGAACGCCTCTCTGTGGCAGAACACATTGTCTACTGGACCAAGACTTTCTACTAAAAACCATCTGGACCAATACGTGCTTCTGAAAGATCAGACTGTGCACACCACATCTGTTAGTACAATTATTTATTAGATGGTTTTCATGACATTGCAGAGCCTCTCCTATTTTCTGTGGGTTTTATTTACGTGAAAATCAGTCTAAACGTGCCAGAATGTGTATACAAATACACATGGTCACACTATGTGTATTAAATACAATACGAAGCCGGTATTTGTCTAGAGGTCACCTTCTGATTGAATTGATATTTTTTGTAACTTGGAAAACACAATCTGAGTTCTTCATTGGAGTCATTCTCTCTTCTCCAGGTACAATCACTGCATTGCTCCCCAACGACAACATGATGGCTGAGTCAAGGACTCACTACTGTGGCCAATGTGGAACAAGCTTCATCAGAAAGGACCAACTTCAAATACACCAGCGTATTCATACAGGAGAGAAGCCCTACCACTGTGACCAGTGTGAGAGGAGCTTCAAAACAGCTGGAGAATTAAAGATACACCAGCGTATTCACACAGGAGAGAAGCCCTACCACTGTGACCAGTGTGAGAAGAGCTTCAGTACATTAGGATATTTAAAGATACATAACCGTCATCATACAGGAGAGAAGCCCTACCACTGTGATAAATGTGGGAAGAGCTTCAGTAACTCTGGAGATTTTAAGAGACACCGGCGTATTCATACAGGAGAGAAGCCCTATCACTGTGATCAGTGTGGGAAGAACTTTACTCAATCTGGTGATTTAAAGAAGCACCAGCATATTCATACACGTGTCAAACACTAAAACTGTAGAAATAGGCTTTCATACATGACATAAATGCAACAATTGTGATCCTTATCAGAAGAACTTCACAAAGACACAACTAGAGGAGCCAACCACTGTTTTCCACAGATGTATACTATTTTAGTGTCTTTAAATAATCAATTGAATAATTGTATGTATTTTCCAAGTGGGGATTTTTGCTGTGCTAAAGGAGGGACTGAGTGGTAGAGAAGCCATCTTGCTTTATTGTGTGGTTTGAGTCATCTTAGTTTGCAGTGAGTAGGTACATTTTTGGTTTTGGTTTTAATTGGTTTGTGTGTGGTGGTTTATCTTTATTTAATTTGTCTACAAATTTTGCGACAATGTTTTATTTTTACACATAACTAACATACCTTCCATGTTAGTGCAGTCTAGCCCCATGTGGTATATACAGTAATACACATAATTTAAAGCTGCAATTTTTTTTATTGTTTTACAGTTTAAAGTATTTTTCACATTTTCAAACCTTATCTGCTATAAAAATACTGTTTTTTAACCCCTGTGTTTATTATTATTTATTTTTTAAATGCATTAAAAAAAAAAGATCTGCAAATCAACTAATTACATCAATATTTTGCTGTCAGAACAGTATGTTTGTAGATTAAGTATTTAATGTTCTCTATATGCCATTTTCACCTTGTTTGACAACCATGAAATTATCAACAGAATGTTGTTTTTACCGTAAAAAACGAATCTCAAGATTGTTCCATCAAGGTTATGTTCATACATGATATATTTACAATGATCACGCTGGTGAGACAAAACAAGGCTTTCTTTTTTGGCGGAGAGGCAATGCTTTGTTCACAATAGGTCCTTGCTGCCCTCTACTGGTACATGTCCATTGTTTATAACCATACATTCTCTATTTGTGAGCCTTTTACACAGAAAACATGTAATTTACAATTGTTTCATTAAATTGTAACAAAATATGATATTTCTCTTTCATGATTAGCCGCAACATTTTCTATGATTTGATGTCAGAAAGTCTATTAACCTCTTAAGCCCGGAGCCCTATTTTCTGAAAATCCGCCTAAAACACATACCTAAGTAAATGGAATATTGCTCCACTTCTACAAGGTCTATTAGCATATTATTGGTATCTAGGGACATCTATGGACCTCAGTGAATGTACTCCAAGTATAAAAAATATTGTGTATATTACTAGGCTTCCTTAAATTGTGATGAAACAAAGGAGAATATGAATTATGATTTTTCATTGCATCTTTGACAGTGAATAACACTGTTAGCTAAAATACTGTGATAAAACACAACATTAGCTAAAATACGGTGAATACATAACATGACTCTCAATAAAGTTGATGTTTTTTTCCTATTGAATCACTGAACTATTTACATGTTGGAGAACTTGAATGTCACCAATGCACCGCTGCTGGTTTATGTTGTAACTGACAATATTTTAGTAAACCAACAATGAGAGACCAACTGAAACTAGGAAATGCAGCTGAAAGTAAAAAAAATGTATATTTAATTCTAGATGTGTTGTTTTATTCCACTTTGTGTTAGTAAGCACCAAGCTAACATCCTAGTATGTGTGACATTATTATTTTATTTAAGCGTAAAGGTGCACCAGCGTATTCATACAGGAGAGAATCCCTACCACTCTGACCAAACAGCTTGTTTATAGTGTCCTATTATGTTACTTTATGTTTATATTAGATATTTTTTTATATACACCGTGGGAAGGGGGAAATGTAATTTCATTCCTCTGTATGTCTTGCACATTATGAAAAGCGACAATAAAGCTGACTTTGACTTTGAATACACCTTCTGGTTCTGACACTTGCTCCTTTAATCTAGCCTTCACTCCTTCTCTCTACTATTGAAATGGATAGTTATGATTTTCTATTTATTACCAATGTTGTTGTTGATGGTAGAGTCCTTCTAGCTCTGACAAGTTAGCCACCAACCAATGGAATGTCAATAGGGTCAAGCTCCTGTTTGTACAGACTGCCTTAAGATCACTGAAGCTCACTGAAATCCACTTTGTGTGCACTGTGGAGTAGATTTCAGTTGTCTTCAGTCAGCTTGTATAAAAAATAGCATGACCTTGACTTTGCATTGGTTTTTGGCTAGCTAGCTAGAGCTAGTTAGTATGAGGAACAGTTTGGATTTTGTTGAGAAATAACTCACTCTACTGATTCAACACTATTTGATTCAACATCATTATTAATCAACATCATCATTGACGAGTAAGAAATAAGGCTTGGGTTATATGGATAGATTGCAGAATACATGACATTGGGGAGGGGAGGCCTATCAGAGGTATTCAGCATGAATAATGCTACTGTATTGGTCACACTAGCTACCCCCATTCAGCCTTAGTACCCTAGATGTTCCCTGCTATGTACATTTACATTTACATTTTGTCATTTAGCTGACGCTTTTATCCAAAGCGACTTACAAGTTCTGTACAACAAGTCATCAGGAAGGGTACAACTCTATCAGCTGAGTAATAATGTTCATCAAAGTGTTGCATGCTACAGTGTAGGTTAGTTTATTAGGACAAGTGCATGACAGTAAGGTTAGTTAGTGTTAGATTTTTCTTTAAATTTTCTTTATTTTTTTTTTTTATTTTTTTTATTTTAATTTAATGTACATGTTTATAGGGTACTTCAGTCTCATCACATTGACTTTTCAATTGCAAATCAGAAGGTGGATGCGGCCACTGTATCTCACTTGCTATACAAATGCGTATTATGTGTGACTGGACCATTGGCTCTGGTATTTCCATTGTCACTGTATAGTTTCATGTGTACATTTTTGGGGGTAGGCAGTACACTGCACAGATAGCTAGCAAGGCAGTCAGGTATGTATCTCCTTAGTGGTTTTCTACTATCTTGGTTCTCAACATGGGTCCGGGGACTCCTTGAGGTGTTTCCAGAACAATGAAGAATAGTTTAATTTTACTATTGCATTGACTAAATGTTAAATCAATGACAGAATGTACAAGAATAAAAACTAAAGAAAAAAGTTGAAATACTGTACGTATATAGTAAAGAATCGATTCAGGAATAAGCAAAAAAAAGCCTATTTTAGACCTAATATTACTAATTTATTTGGCCAAATCGTTAAACCTGTTAAGTGTTTCTTTGATTCCTTTTTTATTCTGAGACTCGTTCATGTTGTGCAATGTTTAGCAAATACCATGGAATAAATACAATCAATACATTTCCTAGATACACTTAAATCTAAAGTCCCACTGAGGATTATGTTAGGAAAAAGGAATTATGCTAAATAATCAACCAGTATCTTGTAAGAGACAGATGGTTTAAGTGTGGGAAGAGATTCATCAACTCTTCAAACTTCAAAAAACACCAGTGTATCCATACATGTGTCAAACACCAATTGTATGCCTAGAATCAAAACAGAAGTTTGTGAGCAGAACAAGTTAAAAACGACAGTCAAGTATTAACGTTAGGTTATGTATATAACCAAGTTCTGTTAATACTAGTGACGCTCAGCGTCTATTGCATATATCTCGCTTCAGCGTATATACACTGAATAAATTTCAAAATGTACCTTTACATGCCAGCATTCATCTGGCCACACCCCCATCCGCTTACCTACATAAGCAGGGATGGGACCACACACTCATCTCCTTCCCAACAAATTTCACCACAATGAAAAATCAAGGGCCGCAGCGGTGTCTAGACGCTGATCGTCACTAGTATTAACAGAACTTGGTTATATACATAACCTAACGCTCTGTGTCATACTAGCTCCCGCTCAGCGTCTATTGCATAACAGGAGCTGAGCGGGAGCTAGAAGCTCGACAAATGAACCCCGCTGAGGCCCCCCACAACCATCAGAACAGGGATGGCCGAGTCCCCCCGGACCCCCCCTAATGGAGGGCACCCCCCCTATTGGAGGTCCCCGGGAGGGCGACGGACCCGACCGTGCGAAGAGGCACTCAAGCAACTCAACGCACAGGGTGAGCAGACCGTGGCCTGACCCCACGACTACACACACGCACAACCCGCATGCCACCCGGGAACGAACGGAGGGAACAACCTCATTACTGCCCCCAGAATCACGGGGTCAAGGGCAAACCCAACCCCGTGGCAAGGCCGTAGCAGCGGAGCGCGAAGGACGGCCCAGACCCACCAAAGGGACTGGACCCACTGGAACGGGGGCCCGGAGAAGTCCATGATGCCAGCATCAAGACCCCACCAGGTGGGCACTTAGTGACCCCGCCCCCCACATCGCCAGCGTATTCGGACAAAGGCCCCTCAGCCGAGCGGGCCCTGTCCCCCCAATAGTCCACTGCCTGGCACACTGACCCTGCAGAACAGGCAGTCAGCATGGCCGTGAGCACACAAAAAAGGTTAACCAACGGAAGCAGGCAGCGCACCGGGGAAAAACCAGGCAACAGGCTGTTAACCCGAGCCTGGAGACTGCGGACGAGACAGGCGCCAGAGGGGACAGCTGAACACAGCCGCCCCGGCGGAAGGGGCGTATGCTGGTGTTGTTGCATTATCAAGCCTCCATTTAAAAAAAACCCACCCAGAGGGGTTGAGGCAGAGAAGGCTGACACGATTGGCAGACGTCATGAACGTGCAGGGGCACCCTCAACCGGTTAACCCGGGAGTTGACACTGCTCCAACACACCAGAGAACCAACCACCTAGTCGTTACCCTATGCGGTGGTTGTTCCTATAACCCCTCAAGAAAAAACTCCAAAACACACCTGCGGGTATACACCGGCTATACCGCAGTACAAGTGTTTCAGTTTCCAAAAAAGGGTTAACCCAGGCCTACGGGTCGACGAAACATTACTTCGGACCGGGCCCGGCGATACGGGAAGCACAGGGTCACCAGAGGAGGTCAAAGACCACCCCAACAGGCCCCTCTTCGCCATGCGTGAGAGAGGAGCGAAAAGAATGGAGAACCAGCCCCAAGCACACCGTACTTGGTATTCCCAGGCGGTCTCCCAACCAAGTACTAACCAAGACCAACCTGCGTAGCGGCCGAGATCTGACGAGATCGAGCGTGTATAGGTTGGCATGGCCGTAAGCCATTACGACAGTGCAGAGTACAAAATGTACCCAACCAGGGTTTCCATAGCGCTTAACCCTGTGACACCCGGACCGACCTGGCATTTTCCCCCTGAAAAAGCCCAAGTCCCTCAGGGTACCAGAACAGCAGATCTGCATCCCCGGCGGACAACGGGTTTAACTGATCCGGACCAGCGTGACCAGAACCAGTCCCGTGCCCTAACCACGCCGACATGCCTACTCCAGGAGAAGGGGCAGATATGCGTGTTGATCTTAAACATGAAAAGAAGGCGCCACCCAGACGTTCGAGGCGAACCGCGCCTGGTGGCCGACCCCCAGGGCGTGAGACCCCTCTACATATGTTCAGATCCATTCCATCATCATCCCCCAGATATGAACGAGAATCCGTCGACAACCAAAACAGGTCGTCGGAAGAGGAAAAACCTCCATCCCAGTTGCTTTTTAAAAACGCCGTTTTAACCTCAAGCAACCAAGGCGTGCCAGTCAGTCGCCTGATTACAGAACACCCCGAGCTAGCACTATGCGTGCGTCGGGACACAACCACATCAACGAACAGGCTATTTAGACCTGTCATTGAATCCCCAAGGCGCCCAGGGGAACGACAAGAGGGGTGTGATACTTCCTAACTCCAACTCTTTTTAAAAGAAAAGAAGGAAGCACCAACAGTATGTATCCCAGTCTACACAGCCGGGGGTAAAAATTGTTCACATTTTTGCAATCACCACCCTCCCATAGGAAGGAAACGGAAATCCCCAGAGAGACTTCCCACGCGAGCTGTACAGATTGAAAAGAATATATTGCACCTTGAGCCATGTAAAAGTTTGGTTTTAGGGCTCTCCGGGGAGGAGGCACTGAACCCATACACACTAAATAATCGAATTGAATCGAATACACACACAATAGAGTAGGACTCCTTCTTGAGGTTCCACTCACCTTGACAATCTGAGGAGGAGGCTCTGTACTCTGAGGAGGCTCCCTCACATGGAAGGAGAGTCCCAACTCACAGAAGGCCCGAATAGGAGCTTCGTGAGGAGGAGCCCTAACCACCCCCTGAAACAGATCCATCATATGGACCTGAACAGCACACGGAAGTCCTACCAACAGAGACGCGCACAGTGACGTACTCTATGGCGGGGGAATTTCTGCGGTGCACACGCCCAATATTCCAGGGCGTGGGACCAGGAAACCCCCTCCCCTATCCCCCCCCCCCCCCCCCCTCACCCTGTAACGTGCCGAACCGCAAAGTGACAGGAACCTTGAAGGACAGGTGGGTTTACCCCTGACCAACAGAAAAAAGGGGGAGAAAAGGTTACCAGTTCACCCCTTTACGACCCCACACCCATGATACGATGTAATGACAAAAAAGAGTATGACGCAGTCATAGTCAGCTCCATGAAGCGTCTAACAGCTTCACACAGCGCATGTGCCAACCTGCTATCTGATTTTTACTAAGGAAAAAACACAGAATAGAGAGGGCCCTCTTAAGAGCCCCGGTATCAGACTTACACATGTGCTTCTGTGGCCAGCCCAACCCAGTTGTAGGTCACACGACACACACAACCCATTATCACCTACAAAAAATGGCAAAAACACTCTACAGGGAAACGCCGTTTTTCATAATGAGAGAATACACAATTCTCGATTAGTATCGGCCACAGGCCTTGCTAAGCACACACGAAAAAGCGACCAAACAATCTTTTCTTTTAGGAAAATAAAGTTTCTCAAGTGGTTAGCACAACCCCAACAACTAAGCTAAGGGTTACATCGTATCCCTACCACACAGTGACACAATATAGTGTAACAACATGTCTGAGAGGAGGATGAAGAAGTCCCCAGGGAACCGAGGGGAAACACAACCCTCCTACTTTACCCTTAATACGGCCAGTTAAACAGGTAAACCTGTTAATATGTGAACACACTGTTCATTGTCATTACAGGCTGAGAAAAGAATCATTCTTTACTCATATGTCACTAAGCATAGCTTTATAGGTTAGTTTAACCCCCTTAGTTGTGAGTGCACGTTACAAGAACACACATGATGTTTCTCAACACAACAAACCAGATCATTTTCACATCTGTAATAAAAACCCGATTTGCATGGAGAAGATACCAGTGACAAGACAATTCACACATAACTCGCGTCGTATCCTAAATGTACTGCAGCAACACACGTTTTGGAAAACATCGTTATTTACAAAACATTTAGAAGGGAAAGCAAGAAGAAGTGTTCAAGGTCTGGTCAGGCCTTGCCTACCTTGAGCGCAGATCAAGCAAAACTGCAGTCTCTAACAAGGCACAGTAGTAAACACAGCCGTACTGTGTTGTCGACCTGGGCAGCGTCGCCGCTCCATCCCGCCGCTACGGTCCCCCTTGTTGACGCAGTCCTTGCCGGCCTGGCTCAGGGCAGGTTCGACGAACATCCTCTGTCAAAGATGACGTCGTAGTCAAGAGTGTTTAAAACATGTTATAGTCACAGCACGTTCAACAGTGTAGCATTAAGCTAACGGCCGCCCTCGGCCGATAGCAGCAAGCTAACGTTTCCTAGCCTAGCCTAGGTAGGCCACAACTAGCACGCAAGCTAACGTTTCCTAGCCTAGTGATCACAACAGGCTAGCGCCGCAGCTAACAGCTGACTGGCTAACAGTAGGCCACCACTAGCACGTAAGCTAAGCAGCTATCACCTGAACTCGTACACAATGATATAACAATCACACAGACAGGCCGCCGTTCTGAAACCCTCCTCACTTTTTAAGAGAAAAGAGAAACAAGATGTTAACACAGTTTTACAACAGTGATTTTACCAACACCCGGCGGGGCCAGCACAATTCCCATCTGAGCTGTAGCTGACTTGAACACAGATCTTCCACTAACGAACATCCATGCCCATATTTCCTTGTGAGGGAATACTCTCATTTGTATATGAAAGACGGGGCCTCACGGTGACAGAGAAACATCCACTCGTCCAGAAAACACAGGGATCACCAATGTTACTGGTCGTGGCCCACTAGTTAACTATAATGGGCTTCAGACCAAGGTCTTCCGCTGTTGCCTAAGAGGCTGAACAAAAGACCTTAATCTGGGGCCGGTGTTCGTAAACATTGTCAGCCAGCCCCCATAGCACTAACAGACAAGTGGAGCTTGCAAGCAAAACATTACTCACCAACCTGGAACCACCGCTTCTCACAACAGCGGCGCGTCCTACAGTCCAGCTGTGCTGAAAGGTTTTACCGCAACCAGCCACAGCAAGGAACTGCAGTTGGGAGGCATGCAGCGGCGCGCTCCCAATACGAAAACCGGTGGAGGATTTTTAGAATGATCATCATCTTCCAGACACTCCAGTACGAAGACAATATCGCCGTATTTTCTCGAATATAGTGAGAGAGAAAATAAAGATATGATGTCAACGTATCTCCTTGTTCTTCCTTTCCTCAGAGTAAATATTTTTCTCCATATCAAGTGGGCATGTGAGCAGCACTTAGCTTGTGATGAAATTTGAGAAGGAGATGAGTGTGTGGTCCCATCCCTGCTTATGTAGGTAAGCGGATGGGGGTGTGGCCAGATGAATGCTGGCATGTAAAGGTACATTTTGAAATGTATTCAGTGTATATACGCTGAAGCGAGATATATGCAATAGACGCCAGGGGTGTAAAGTACTTGAGTAATTGTACTTCGTTACAATACTTAAGTACTGTTTTGGGGGATTTGTACTTTACTCGAGTATTATTAGGTTTGTATACTTTGTACTTTTACTCCATTACATTTCAGGGGGAAAAAACATACTTTTTACTCATTACATTTAAAATGCAGACCTACAAAGTACAAAGTACAAATCTCGCAGGTCCAACCATTTTAATTGTTTATCTGGCCGAACTAACATTAACGTTATTAATCCTGCTACCACAGGTAAACAGCCAATCAAATCCCCATCAATGGAAAATGAACCCGCCCATACCCATGCTGATTGGTCCTTGTGCAACACTAGAAAGCGGGGATCTTTGATTAAACACCTGCTATCAGAAGAATAGACAGTCAGATCCGCATTATGCTGTGGTTAATATTGTGATATTATTCAGGGTACTCCAGTATTCTGTCTTTAATATTGTGATATTATTCAGGGTACTCCAGTATTCTGTCTTTAATATTGTGATATTATTCAGGGTACTCCAGTATTCTGCCTTTAATATTGTGATATTATTCAGGATAATCCAGTATGCTGTGGTTAATATTGTGATATATTCATGCTGTGATGTGAATGCCGTCCATGTTAGTTTACCTTCAATGGAGAAGTGCATTAAATAATTTTAATGCAAAAAAAGTGTCCTCTGTTCTTTCATTTCAGCATTGTCTATCGCAGAACACATTCCATTGTGGGCAGAATGTATGCTTGGTTTCATTCCAGCCTTGCCTAAACACCAGCTGATGATTTCACTAATTGGCTCACCTCTTCAACTAACTCACCTGGTGCAATGTATAGTTAAAATGAAAACTTGGCCCACGATGGATTGAGTTTGAGACCCCTGGTGTATCCCTTTTTTTTTTTTTAAATGTACTTTTACTTTTTAGTACTTAAGTACATTTAAAAGTAGGACTTTTTGACTTTTACTCAAGTGTGTTTTTAGCCAGATACTTTTGACTTTTACTTGAGTCAGATTTTGAGATGGTACCCATACTTTCACTTAAGTATAATTTCTGGGTACTTTTTACACCCATTAGACGCTGAGCGGGAGCTAGTATGACACAGAACAGTTGTTAACAGGGGGAGCTGCCAACATGTGACATCAACATGTTTCCGTTTATTTTAGTTTTTAAATAAATACTCAACTAGATGAGCCAATTACTGTTTTCCACAGACATATTCTATTTTAGTGCCTTTAATAATAATAATCAATTGAATCATTTTCTGTTTTATTTTCCGGTGCTTGTGGTGCTTAACCCTTTCACTGCCACACAAGAGCAGGTTAAGCCTTTCACTGCCAAAAAAATTAACTACTGTATTTGAACGGGTAAACTAAAGTATATCTGCAAGAAAAAAGTTTAAATACTATTTGTATATACTAAAGAATCGATTCAAGAATAAGCAAAAAATAAGCATACTTTAGACCATTATGACAAAGTTATTTGAACAATAAAAAAGTTATGGATTTGGCCTAATCGTTAAACACGTTAAACTTGAGCACTAGTCTCTTTGATTCCATTTTTATTCTGAGACTCAATGTTTAGCAAATACCATGGAATAAATACAATCAATACATTTCCTAGATACACTTAAATGAAGTCCCACTGAGGATTGTGTTAGGAAAAAGGAATTGTGCTAAATAAACAACCAGTATCTTGTATGAGACAGAGGGGTTGTATAATGAAAGTACAATATGTACAAATAAAACAAAGATATATATTGATTCATAGTGATTGTACAAAGTGTAGCAAGATGATTAGAGGAGGAAATATCAGTTTGATATTAGATATTAGTCATGATTAGCCGCAACATTTTCTATGATTTGATGTCAGAAAGTCTATTAACCTCTTAAGTCCGGAGCCCTATTTTCTGAAAATCCGCCTAAAACACATACCTAAGTAAATGGAATATTGCTCCACTTCTACAAGGTCTATTAGCATATTATTGGTATCTAGGGACATCTATGGACCTCAGTGAATGTACTCCAAGTATCAAAAATATTGTGTATATTACTAGGCTTCCTTAAATTGTGATGAAACAAAGGAGAATATGAATTATGATTTTTCATTGCATCTTTGACAGTGAATAACACCGTTAGCTAAAATACTGTGATAAAACACAACATTAGCTAAAATACTGTGAATACATAACATGACTATCAATAAAGTTGATGTTTTTTTCCTATTGAATCACTGAACTATTTACATGTTGGAGAACTTGAATGTCACCAATGCACCGCTGCTGGTTTACGTTGTAACTGACAATGTTTTAGTAAACCAACAATGAGAGACCAACTGAAACTAGGAAATGCAGCTGAAAGTAAAAAAAAATTATATTTAATTCTAGATGTGTTGTTTTATTCCACTTTGTGTTAGTAAGCACCAAGCTAACATCCTAGTATGTGTGACATTATTATTTTATTTAAGCGTAAAGGTGCACCAGCGTATTCATACAGGAGAGAATCCCTACTACTCTGACCAAACAGCTTGTTTATAGTGTCCTATAATATGTTACTTTATGTTTATATTACATATTTTCTTATATACACCGTGGGAAGGGGGAAATGTAATTTCATTTCTCTGTATGTCTTGCACATTATGAAAAGCGACAATAAAGCTGACTTTGACTTTGAATACACCTTCTGGTTCTGACACTTGCTCCTTTAAGCTAGCCTTCACTCCTTCTCTCTACTATTGAAATGGATAGTTATGATTTTCTATTTATTACTTACCAATGTTGTTGTTGATGGTAGAGTCCTTCTAGCTCTGACAAGTTAGCCACCAACCAATGGAATGTCAATAGGGTCAAGCTCCTGTTTGTACAGACTGCCTTAAGATCACTGAAGCTCACTGAAATCCACGTTGTGTGCACTGTGGAGTAGATTTCAGTTGTCTTCAGTCAGCTTGTATAAAAAATAGCATGACCTTGACTTTGCATTGGTTTTTGGCTAGCTAGCTAGAGCTAGTTAGTATGAGGAACAGTTTGGATTTTGTCGAGAAATAACTCACTCTACTGATTCAACACTATTTGATTCAACATCATTATTAATCAACATCATCATTGATGAGTAAGAAATAAGGCTTGGGTTATATGGATAGATTGCAGAATACATGACATTGGGGAGGGGAGGCCTATCAGAGGTATTCAGCATGAATAATGCTACTGTATTGGTCACACTAGCTACCCCCATTCAGCCTTAGTACCCTAATTGTTCCCTGCTATATACATGTTTATAGGGTACTTCAGTCTCATCACATTGACTTTTCAATTGCAAATCAGAAGGTGGATGCGGCCACTGTATCTCACTTGCTATACAAATGCGTATTATGTGTGACTGGACCATTGGCTCTGGTATTTCCATTGTCACTGTATAGTTTCATGTGTAAATTTTGGGGGGTAGGCAGTACACTGCACAGATAGCTAGCAAGGCAGTCAGGTATGTATCTCCTTAGTGGTTTGCTTCTATCTTGGTTCTCAACATGGGTCCGGGGACCACCAGGACTCCTTGAGGTGTTTCCAGAACAATGAAGAATAGTTTAATTTTACTATTGCATTGACTAAATGTTAAATCAATGACAGAATGTACAAGAATATTCTTCTGATAATGTGTTTCACTGTCCACTGTTATCTCCTCAAATACAGTAATAATAACAACTACAATATAATCAGATGGGGGCCTGTTAGACAACATCTTATCAAATGGGTCCACAGCCCAAGTTGTATAAATACTGGGGTCCTTGACATGAAAAAGGTGGAGCAGCACTGTACTAGAGTAGCCTATACTACCTGATGGAAATAACTCCTGGACTGTGCCCTGTTTCCATGACTATCTTTAACAAAAAAAAATTAACTACTGTATTTGAACATGTAAACTAAAGAAAAAAGTTGAAATACTGTACGTATATAGTAAAGACTAATTACTAATTTATTTGGCCGAATCATTAAACTTGTTAAGTGTTTCTTTGATTCCTTTTTTATTCTGAGACTCGTTCATGTTGTGCAATGTTTAGCAAATACCATGGAATAAATACAATCAATACATTTCCTAGATACACTTAAATGAAAAGTCCCACTGAGGATTATGTTAGGAAAAAGGAATTATGCTAAATAATCAACCAGTATCTTGTAAGAGACAGATGGTTTAAGTGTGGGAAGAGATTCATCAACTCTTCAAACTTCAAAAAGCACCAGTGTATCCATACATGTGTCAAACACCAATTTTATGCCTAGAATCAAAACACAGAAGTTTGTGAGCAGAACAAGTTAAAAACGACAGTCAAGTATTAACAGTTGTTAACAGGGGGAGCTGCCAACCTGTGACATCAACATGTTTCCGTTTATTTTAGTTTTTAAATAAATACTCAACTAGATGAGCCAATTACTGTTTTCCACAGACATATTCTATTTTAGTGCCTTTAATAATAATAATCAATTGAATAATTTTCTGTTTTATTTTCCGGTGCTTGTGGTGCTTAACCCTTTCACTGCCACACAAGAGCAGGTTAAGCCTTTCACTGCCAACAAAATGAACTACTGTATTTGAACGGGTAAACTAAAGTATATCTGCAAGAAAAAAGTTTAAATACTATTTGTATATACTAAAGAATCGATTCAAGAATAAGCAAAAAGCCTACTTTAGACCATTATGACAAAGTTATTTGAACAATAAAAAAGTTATGGATTTGGCCTAATCGTTAAACACGTTAAACTTGAGCACTAGTCTCTTTAATTCCATTTTTATTCTGAGACTCAATGTTTAGCAAATACCATGGAATAAATACAATCAATACATGTCCTAGATACACTTAAATGAAGTCCCACTGAGGATTGTGTTAGGAAAAAGGAATTGTGCTGTACAACAATATGGTTATGTTTTGTACATTTTTAAATAATGTAATAATACACTTGATCTGTATAGCACCATTGTTGTTTAGCGCTGTCACTCAGCTTACCCTGTTTAAAGGTACATAATAGAACAATTACAGTTCTGAATGACTTTACAACCTCAATAAGTATGTCTAATTTGTTGTATTCGCTTTAAGTCACAAGAAATAATTTGAAAGCCCAGAGCAGTACATTTACATTTAGTCATTTAGCTGACGCTTTTATCCAAAGCGACTTTCAAGTTCTGTACGACAAGTCATCAGGAAGGGTACAACTCTATCAGCTGAGTAACAATGTTCATCAAAGTGTTGCGTGCTACAGTGTAGGTTAGTTTAAGTTTAAGTGCATGACAGTAAGGTTAGTTGGGGTTAGATTTTTTTTTAAATTTCAGATAATGGTTGTAGAAGTGCGTCCTTAGTCAACGGCGAAAGATTGGACGGGTTTCGGCTGTCCTAACTGGGGTGGGTAGTTCATTCCACCATTGTGGGGCAAGGACTGAGAATAGGCGACTTCTCTTTGATGACCCTCCCGGAGCTTGGATAGAAGTAGGTCTGAGGCGGCCAGAAAATTCAGAGCGTAGGGGTCTTGAGGGTGTGTAGTTAGAGACCATTGACCGGAGGTAGGCGGGAGCTGTTCCCTTTGCCGCATGGTATGCTAGGTCGAGGGCCTTGAAGCGGATTCGTGCAGCAATGGGGAGCCAGTGCAGGTCCCTAACAAGTGGGGTGACATGGGCCGACTTCGGTAGGTTTGAGATCAAGCGGGCCGCTGCGTTCTGAATGAGTTGAAGAGGCTTGGTGGCAGTGGCCGGGAGGCCAGCAAGTAGTGCGTTGCAGTAGTCCAGGCGGGAGATGATTATTGATTGGACGAGGAGTTGGGTGGCTTCTTTTGTCAGGAAGGGGCGGATCCTTCTGATGTTGCTCAGGAGGAATCTGCAGGTTCTGGTTGTCGCTGCGATGTGAGCAGAGAAGTTCAACTGGTTGTCGAGGACAACACCAAGGTTCTTGGCGGTCGGGGATGCGGTCACAGCTGCATTCTCGACTGTGATGGAAAGGTCGGTGAGGGGGGAGGATTTGGCCAGCAGGTGGAGCAATTCTGTTTTGCTTAGGTTTAGTTTGAGGTGGTTGGTCGTCATCCAGTCGGAGATGTCGGACAGACAGGCCGAGATCTGCTCAGAGACATGGATATCTGAGGGAGGGAAGGAGAGGAAGAGTTGAGTATCATCGGCATAACAACGATACGAGAAGCCATGCGACGTGATAATGTTACCCAGTGATTTAGTGTAGAGGGAGAAGAGAAGGGGTCCTAGGACCGAGTCTGCAGGGGGCGGGTGGCCGACAGGGTCCCTCTCCATGACACTTGGTAGGAGCGGTCATTGAGGTATGATGTCAGCCATGTCAGTGCAGAGCCAGCCACTCCCATTCCTGCGAGGGCCGCGAGGAGGATCTGATGGTTGACTGTGTCGAAGGCTGCAGATAGATCTAGGAGAATCAGGACAGAGGAGAGGCCTTTCGCTTTTGCTAAGTGAAGTGCCTCTGTGACCGCAATGAGGGCAGTTTCTGTGGAGTGGCCAGTCCGGAAGCCAGACTGATTAGGGTCTAGGAGGTAATTCTGTAAGAGATAAGCAGTAAGTTGGTTGGATACAGCATGTTCAAGTGTTTTAGAAAGGAAGGAGAGAAGAGAAACAGGACAATAGTTGCCTATGACGGTGGGGTTCAGGTTTTTTTTTATGAGCGCCGTGACTCTGGCTTGTTTTAGATAGGTGGGGAGTTGATGGTTGCAGTTAGGAATGGGAGGATGTCTGGTGCTATGGTCTGGAGGAGTGGGGAGAGTAGCTGGTCCAGCTGGCATGTAGTCGGACGGTTCGACGTTACCAGTGTCAGGGTCAAGTCTTCGGCAGGGAAAGATGAGGGAGGAGGGGGTGGGGGGGGAGTGAGGAGGGAGGACATGGTGGCATGCAGTTTGCGAAGATTCTTGGCAGAGGCCTCGATCCTATGGTGAAAGAAAGAAGCTTTGGCATTAGTAATGGTTTTGGAGAATGTTAACAATAGGTTGTGATATGTGTCTATGTCAGTAGTGAGGTGTGACTTTCTATACTTCCTCTCAGCCGCTCTCAGGACCTGTCTTTGTTCTCTCACTGCATCTGTCAGCCATGGACTGGGTGGGGAACGGCGGGCAGGTGTCTCAACGAGGGGACAGAGCTTGTCGAAGGAGGTTGCAAGGGCTGAGAGGAGGGTGGAGGTTGCCATCTCTGTGGGGAGAGCAGAGAAGGTGTCACTCAAAGGTAGAGCCGATAGTATGTCAGAGGAGAGGGTGGAGGGGATAGGGAGGGCAGGTTGCGTCTGAGTGAGACGGTTTGAGTTGGGGTGAAGACCTTTCGGTTAAGTATGAGAGTTAGTGAGAAGGATATGAAGGAATGGTCAGATACATGTAGGGGAATTGCCGTGGTGTTAATGATGCTGGAGTTACGGGAAAATATGAGATCCAAGGAGTTGCCTGCTTTGTGGGTGGGAGGCATGGCAGTGGTCAAAGGATTGTACTTCACTTTCATTACAAAGTTCACACAGCAGGACATATATTCACTTGATGGTGTCTGACAGTTATATGGCCATTTTAAAATAGACAGTAATAAAATAGAAAAATACAATAGACAGAGTAAAATAATGAAATAGTGCAGTGCAATAAAATAGTTATCATCTGTACAACAATCACAGTCTGAAAGCAATGCGACAAAGCAGCAGAGTATTTAAAGGCAATGGTGAAGATGTATGTTTTTAGCTTTTTCTTAAAAAATATTTAAGAGATCTAGCTTCCCTGACATCTGCAACCAGATGACCCCCTTTATGATAATATCCTGACCTGACAAATAACATTTACAGATACAGTACATAGTGATTGTACAAAGTGTAGTCTTAAAGTAGAGATAACCTGATTTGTACTACTGTATTGGTCACACTAACTATCCCCATTCAGCCTTACTACCATAATTGTTCCCTGCTATGTACATGTTTATAGGGTACTTCAGTCTCGTCATATTGACTTTTTAATTGCAAATCTATCATGAGATGGACATGGCCCCTGTATCTCACTTGCTATACAAAAGATTATTATGTGTGTCATGGTTCCGGCCAGGGCTCCGGTCCGAACAATGTGAACAGTGGTTTGCTGCCGCCCTCTGGTGGCCAAACGCAGCAGCTCCAGATATTGGACCTTATCATCAGGCCTTTAGTCCTAGGTCTGCTGGATAATATTGGTGCTGTGTTTTCTCTGTTCATGTTGTGTGGTGCGTTTTAGCTTGTGTTTTAAAAGGTTTATCTTTTCATATGGTTCCTTTTAAAGGTTCATCTCCTTTACATATGTTTTTGTAAGTGTTTAACTTTACATGTGTTTCCTTTAAGGTTCACTCCCTTACACATGTCTTTTATAGTGTTAAACATCTTTACAGGGTTGTTCTTTTTATATGTGTTCCTTTAAGATATTCCCTTTACACATGCTTTTATTAATGATGTGAGTTATGTTTTACTTTGCCTTGTGTTCACCAGCCTGACCTGATACCAGCTGGCACTTGTTAGTAATCAGGGGCAGTATATAGAGCTGCCCGTTCCTCACATTCATTGTCGTGCCATTGCCTTGTATTGCCTTGTTTCATTGTTCTCATTAGTTGAGTTCGGTCGTACTCACCTTGTCACCAGTTTTCCCTGTGAGTCCGTTCCTCTTAGTCCATGTTTTTCCCGCTCTTCTGAGTTTATTTTCGGGTTGTACAGTTCGCTTTTGTTTAGTAACCGTTTTGTTTTGTAAACCATTGTTGCTTGCAAACTGTATAGTAAAAGCCTGTTCACTTCATTACGTCATCTCAGTCTCTTCTCTCTCTGCTCGTGTTACCTGCATTTGGGATCTCCTCTCCTATACCCACACTGAACCCTCACAATGTGTGACTGGGCACTAGTATTTCCAATGTCACTGTATAGTTTCATGTGTAAATTGATGGGGGTAGGCAGTACACTGCAAAGATAGCAAGCAAGACAGTCAGGAATACATATCTCCTTAGTGGCTTGCTACTATCTTGGTTCTCAACATGGGGTATGGGGACCACCAGGGGTCCTTGAGGTGTTTCCAGAAAAATTAAGAATAGTTTAATTTCACTATTGCATTGCCTAAATGTTAGAGCAATGAGAGAATGTACAAGAATATTATTCTGATAATATGTTTCACTGTCCACTGTTATCTCCTCAATTACAGTAATAACAACGACTACAATATAATCAGATTGGGGCCTGTTAGACAACATCTTATCAAATGGGTCCACAGCCTAATTTGTATAAATGCTGGAGTCCTTGACATGAAATAGGTTGAGAAGTGCTCTACTAGAGTAGCCTGCCCTATACTACCTGGTGGAACAACGGGGACAACCATGCAAATGAGTGCTGGACTTTGTCGTGTTTCCCTGACGATATATTTTACAATTGTACAATTGGACACTATTTGTCTTGTCTGTGGTATTATGTACATTGTTCTTCATAGGTGTGTTAGTTTGTCAGGGGGACGGACACTGGGGTGCAGAGTCATTAGAAATGTTTTTCAGTTGTTCTGCTCTTCCTGAGTTTAGTAGATCTGGCAGTGCTGACCCAATATATATAGCTATAATCAGGGCCGGACTGGGGAAATAATTCATACCGGGAGATATATATATAGCCCCAATCAGGCCACTTTTTAAGCGGGGGGTCTGGGGGTCCCCCACCCGGAACATTTTAGTTATTTCCTGCATTCTGGTGAATTTTAGTACATGTGAATCACAAACTAATGAGCCAACATTTGCTTAGTACAATGTACTGTTATGAACCTCAAATAAAACTGTTGTGGCACTAGCAATGGTACTCTCTCCACCTTCAAAAAGAAAAAAGCAAGAGCACAACATATTTTTCTATTTACTATTATAATACAGTTATATGCCGTATTTGCTATCGCGTTCCGCTCTGAGCCGTATGAGATATTCTATCTCCTATGATACCTATTGTATCTCCCTACGAACAAAAAAATACATGCACCACACCTGTATGGGGCTCCGCCCCCATGGTGGCACCGCCCATATAGCAGTGACGGTAGTCACCACACACCCTTCCTCTATTTTCGTCCCAGCGTACTCGGATGCGTGCACCGTACGATAACTAGTAGGATGAAAAGATCAAAGTCATAATGTTGGAAGCTTACCGGAGGTTGCTGGCCCCTGGCATCTTCAACGCATGTTTTCGGCGACACAACAGGCCTGTGTTGATGTTCCTCGTTTGATGACAGCACATCGAGGTTCAGCTGTACAAGGCTGGCTGTCGGGCCAGCTTGTACTCAGGTAGGCCCTGTGTCTTCAGGCATGGGTATTAGTGTTAGTGTTGTGAAGGGCCAGATTAAACCGAATATATATATTTATTTATATATATATATTTAATTGTATTTGTATATTCTCTAATATTCCTTGATATCCCTTGTATATTCCTTGTACAATATGCATTGAATATCCATTCTAGCCTACTGAACATCCCATAATAGTCTCCATTCTACTATTGGTCGAGACCTTGGTGCCAGGCTGCCATACCCCTCAGACCCAGTTCAAACGTACCGCTCCACATGTACGAACAAGTCCTAGTTCCGCGTAGGAATCTGACTACCGCACCACTAATGGGACTATTTGTTCATAGTGCGTATATATACTGCGCTACTAAAGTAGGACTTTCTTTTCAGTCCAGTTTCTTACCCTCCAATAGAGTCACAGACGTAAAGCCTCCCCGCGACGCCACGTGTGGGAGTAAGGCCAAGTTCGCCTACCATCGGTATTGAGACATCGTGTATATTAATATTTGAATAGTCATATTTGGCACTATATCGTCGAGTTGGACGTAGTCTATTAAGCTAATAATAGTCTGTTAATATATAGTGCTTCGTGCGGTGAGAATACTACCGTAGTCAGTACCCCATCGTTTCGGGCAGAGAACTGGCTGCTTACCCAGGGTGGTTGACCCCACGTGAAGCTGCACCCGAGGAGCCCCAGAGCCGACGAGCGAGTGGACCTGTATACCGGATTATTCTACCGACGACAGCCCGCCTTCCCAGGCACGGATTATGCTTTGTATACATTGATTATTCCATGGATAAAGACCCCCGACACTGCCGTGTGTTGGAACCCCCCCCCCTGGAGAGGACGCAAGGTGAGGAGACGCTCTGCAAGACGAGGTCGCTTCATGTCTCTCCTCCGTGGACCGGACGACGCCGGCCCACAAAGAGTCCACCTGCTTTCATCTGTGGTCCAAGGATCGCCGGCGCATTGAACGGCACTACAGTGGGTTCACCTGGGATACCCTTGGCCGGATGAGGCAGCCGGATTCTACCCCCCCCCCCTTCCTACTCCTGTCGGCTTACAAGCGACCGGATTAACCCCCTCTAGTGTATCCAGTATATAATCATTAAAGTATCATTGCTGTTATTCCTTAAACTATTCCAGGTCGTATATGTACCACCTGCGCCTTCAGAGATTGGACATTCTCTATTGATATACCGACGAATACTCTTGCCATAAAAGTGCATACTAATTCCATTCATAAATGTGATTGATTTTATTAAGTGCTTGCTCTACACACCATCGCTGTGTAGAAATAAAGACCTATTTCTAATTCGTACATTTGTGTTGGATCCGTTTCATCTACGTGACAGTGTTCATCATAATATATTTATGCCGTGTACTGGGTGGCCGAATATTAAGTACAAAGGTAGTGGTAGTAAGTATCATATCTAGTAATACAGTCAGGGAATTGTACCCCTCAGTTACAATTGGTCCTTCGAGCCGGATGGTAATTAGTGTAATATTAATATAGTGTTATTAATATTGAAATGGCCTATGATGAACACTCCACGAAACGATCCTCCTAACCAACGCCCGCAGCGCGAACGACGGCTCCCTCAGTACTTAGAGGCCCACGCTGTCAGTCAACAACCTAGTCTTCTACTAACAGTAAACGCGGTAAAACTAGAAAGTAAAAGTATGTCTAACCCCAACGCCCAGACTACCCCGACCATAGAGGCCCCTACGGGCTCTAATGTAACTGACCAAGTTCACGGTGGGGACCAGTGGGAACCAGACATGACTTCACACCCCGCCAGTACTGAAGAAGTAGTCCCCGATGAGTCCCGGGAGGAATACAACGCTACCGAGAGAGAACTCGGCACGGAAGAAGACGGGGAGAGCACCGTGGAGATAGAGCTCCAAGGCTCCGCAAGGAGTACCCCGAGGGAAGGCTCCCCTATACAACCGCCTTCTCCCAGCGAGGCAGAGAGGACCCTACAGCAGGCCTTCCTCATCAGCCTGAACGCCGCTGCTGAACGCGACCGACTGCAGATCCAGCAGCGAAGCGAACACGAGCAGATACGTCTAGAAATAAGACGCATTCAGATGGAAGAGAATGTGGCCCGAGAACGAGCCGGTGCTCAACGGGACGCAGCGCGCGACAGACAGCAGTCGCAACTAATAGAACAGCTGATCAGACGGACAACACCCTCTCCCTCCGCCAGAGGCTCCAGGAACTCGTCTAGACACACCTCCAGGGCGGCATCCCCTAGCCGAGTAAACAACCCTGAACTTGACCAACAGACGAGGTCTATACCCCCCACAGACCACCTCCCCCCACCGGTCCAAGCGAGACCTAGCAACCGGGAAGGAGCAGCATATCCTGTGGAGAGGCTAAACCAGAGACTACAAGCACTGGATGACCTAACTGAAGACGAAGAGGAAGAGGAGGAGAACCATGCCCGAAGACAGCACAGTACTCTACCGGACCAGGAGGTCCGGTACAGCCCAGGCTATACTCCCGCGGAGCTGCGCTACAGACCCCCGACTCTATACACGGGTGAGCACGACGCACGACCCGCACCGAGGAACAGCACCTGGACAAGCGAGCCATGGTACACTGCCGGTACCAGCCCATACCAAGGAGCGGGAGGAGACTCGCCTAGGAGGCCTCTCCCCCAACGCTCGCCGATGTATCCACAGTCAGCGTCATACATTGGCACGCCTATGGTACCCGACTTCACCCAAGAGAACCGGGCCCAGTATACAGAACTCCGCATGTGTCTGGAGACCATGTTGGTGGATGTATTGGATGAACGCCACAAATACGCCATCCTACTGAAGCACTTAAAGGTGCCCCGCGCACATAATATAGCGCTCGCCTACGCGACTTCCACCACCCCATACACAGCAGCGCTGGTAGCATTGGACCAGAGGTATGGGCGCATATGGGATTACGTGATCCAGGAGATCCGACACATCGACCGCTTACCCCCAGCAATAGACAATCGAGCACTGGACGACCTGTCCATCAGAGTGCAGTCCCTGGTAGGGATGTTGGGAGCGCAAAGAGAGAAGGGGAGGCATGAACTTTACGCCAACTCAAATGTGGAAAGGATTCTGGAGAAGCTGCCGCCCGCTCGTCAGGAGCGCTTTAGGCGGCAGAGGGACCACAGAGACCCGAATGGCCCCGAACCGAACCTCCTCGATCTAGCAGACTTTCTGGCGAGAGAAGTCAGCAGCCTACGGCTAGATACATTCGGACGGAGCACCCCTGGCTCCAGAGAAGGAACCAGACGACTAAATGATGGAAGAAGATCGGTGACCGTGATGCACCAATCGGAGTCAGTACCGAGCAGCAGGAGCCACAGTACCCCCTCCAGAACGGAGAAGTGGAAGATAGTGTGCCCCTACTGTGAGAAAGAACACTGGCTAGCGCAATGTGACTCCTTCCCCAAGCTGAACGCGGAGGAAGCCAGTCAATGGATAAAGTCCAACAAGCGCTGCCTTCGCTGTGCGCGCTCACACATGGCAGCCGAATGCCGCTTAAAGAAAAGGTGCACCAAGTGCGATGGAGCCCATCTGGACATACTTCACGACAGTAACAGACGGCGCCCTTCACCCGCACCATCCAGCCGCAAAGCGAGCGTCATGTACATCGATCCCGCCAGCAGCAGTGGAGCCCGAGTACTCCTAAAAGTAGTGCGTGTGACACTAAGCTACCAGAATAAAGTCCTGGACACTTACGCCGTCCTCGATGACGGGTCAGAGAAGACCCTGCTGCTCGCCTCCGCTGCGGCCCAGCTAGGGCTGCGGGGAAGCGAAACCCAAATGACAATTCGGACAATAAGACGAGATTTGAAGACGATAAAGGGCGAGAATGTCTCATTCTCTATCGCAGCAAGCGGCCAGCCTGAGCGACGGTACCAGATTGCAGACGCTTTCACCAGCCAAGAAATAGGACTGTCGCGGTACACATACCCCGTCGCCAAGCTGATGGAGAAATATGTACATCTGCGCAAGTTACCGATCCCGCTCATAGACAATGCTATGCCGACCCTGTTGATAGGCTCCGACCATGCAGACCTCATTGTCCCGATAGACCGGGTTCATACCGGACCCCGAGGCTGTCCTGCAGCAGTCGAGACCCGTTTGGGATGGACTCTCCAAGGCCCGCTCGCCAAATCTCTCAACCGAAGTACAGCCACTAGATGTCTCCACTCCCGAGTCACAGAGGGAGAAACCGCACTCCTGCAACACGTAGAGCGGCTATGGACCTTGGAACAAATGCCCTTTAAGAACGGAAAGAAAGACATTCGCTCTAAAGATGACATTTATGCCATTCACCTCCTCGAGACAGGGACCAAGAGAGTCCCGGTCAACGGCGTGTTGAGATACGCCACGCCACTCCTGCGGCGAGAAGGAATGCCTACTTTCCACACCAAGACAGACGCCACAGAACGGTACCTGCTGAACACGGAGCGGCGCTTAGCCAAGAACCCCGCCCAAGAGAGTGTATACCGCGCTGAGATTGAGAAGCTCATCACAGCGGGACACGTCACAAAGATGGACATTAAAGAGGCTGACCAGACCACTGAATCGTGGTACGTGCCTCACCACAAGGTCCATCACAACGGTAAAGACCGCATAGTATTTAACTGCAGCTACCAGATCGGATCCCAAAATCTGAATAAAGAGTTACTGCCCGGTCCCACACTCGGCCCCTCCCTACTCGGCGTTCTACTCCGCTTCCGCCAGGAAAAGGTGGCCATCAGCGGGGACATTAAAGGAATGTTCCTGCAGGTGAGATTAGTAGAGGCGGACAAGCCCCTGTTACGGTTCCTATGGAGAGAGAAGCCAGGAGATGAGCACCCAGCCATCTACCAATGGGAAGTCCTCCCCTTCGGAACGACGTGCAGCCCCTGCTGTGCTACATTTGCACTACAGAAACATAGCAGAGGACCCAGCAGCGGACGAAGAGGTCCGACACAGCGTAAAGAACAGCTTCTACGTAGACAACTGTCTACAAAGCCTTTCAACCCAAGAAGAAGCCGAGGCTCTCCTGATTAAACTCCGCGCCTCATTGATCAAAGGCGGCTTTGATCTCAGGCAGTGGGCCAGCAGCGATCCGCAAGTACTGCGCAGCCTCTCCTCCGAGGACAAGGCAGCCAGCAGCGAGACCTGGATGGCTACAATCCCGGGAGAAGCCCAGGAGATGACCCTGGGATTGGTGTGGCGATTCAAAACAGATTCGCTTCACTACAGACACAAGCCCCTGACTACGGAGCAGGGAAGGCCGGCGGCGGCGCCGACCACCAGACGGAGTGTGTACACAACACTCGCCCGACAATATGACCCGCTAGGATGTATTCTACCGTACACCACCAGGGCAAAAATGATTGTACGAGCATTGTGGGACAAGGACCAGGGCTGGGACGACCCCATTCCCGCACACCTTGCATCCACCTGGAGAGAGTGGGAGATGGAGCTCCACTCACTCCCAGGCGTTAATATGCGCCGAAGCTACTTCCCACCCACGGTGAGGCCAGAGACATGTAAAATGGACTTACACGTCTTCAGTGACGCCTCAGAGGTCGCATACGGATCAGTAGCCTACTTGCGGGCCCAAGAGAAGGGGGGAGAGATCTACACAGCATTTGTCCTCGCCCGCTCGAGAATAGCCCCACGCAAGCAACAATCTATCCCACGTCTAGAGCTCTGCGCAGCCCTAGCCGGAGCGCACCTAGCCACGCTCATCCAACGTGAGCTCACCATACCGGTGTCTAGAACAATCCTGTGGTCAGATTCCACGACGGTACTCGCCTGGATCAAATCGGACTCATGCAAGTACAAAGTCTTCGTGGGAGTCAGAGTCACCGAGATTCAAGACTTAACCGAAGAGTTAACCGGAGAAACAGAGTGGCGCTACGTTGATACAAAACAGAACCCAGCTGACGTCATCACCCGGGGGATGCCCCTGGATGACCTCACCCGTCGCAATGTCTACAGTGACGGCCCCGCATTCCTAAGACTCCCGGAAGGACAGTGGCCCATGCCTATCCCGAGGGAAGCAAGTCCAGAGGAGGTGGAAAATAAGAAGTCTGTGTTCTGTGGATTGAGCACCGTAGCCTCCACCGACCCTAACATAGACGATTGCACGTCCATAGAGAGTGCACAACAAAGAACATTCCTGCGGTACCACCCGGAGTGCAAGTCCCCCGCTGATATGTCAGCAGCTAACTACGAGGAAGCAGAATTGCTTCTACTGCAGCGAGCCCAGAGAGACAATTTGACAGAAGGAACAGTCGTCATGATTATTGATCAATCACTGCCCAGAGCTATGTGGCCGGCCGGCCGCGTAAGCAAAGTGATCACCGGTGCCGACGGCAAGGTCCGAGCAGCTGAAGTGCTCGTCCAGGGTCGCACTTACACCCGTCCCGTGGCGAGGCTCATAGAACTGCCTCGACTCCCAGACACAATCGATGATGACCATGACCCTATAACCCTATGACTTTGTGAAGTTGACTGACCCCTACAGCAAACCCTTATGTGTAAATAGACAACGCGATTAATCTGTCTCTGTTTAACTGATTAGGTCTGGGACCAATCAGGGGGTGGCTGTTGTGAAGGGCCAGATTAAACCGAATATATATATTTATTTATATATATATATTTAATTGTATTTGTATATTCTCTAATATTCCTTGATATCCCTTGTATATTCCTTGTACAATATGCATTGAATATCCATTCTAGCCTACTGAACATCCCATAATAGTCTCCATTCTACTATTGGTCGAGACCTTGGTGCCAGGCTGCCATACCCCTCAGACCCAGTTCAAACGTACCGCTCCACATGTACGAACAAGTCCTAGTTCCGCGTAGGAATCTGACTACCGCACCACTAATGGGACTATTTGTTCATAGTGCGTATATATACTGCGCTACTAAAGTAGGACTTTCTTTTCAGTCCAGTTTCTTACCCTCCAATAGAGTCACAGACGTAAAGCCTCCCCGCGACGCCACGTGTGGGAGTAAGGCCAAGTTCGCCTACCATCGGTATTGAGACATCGTGTATATTAATATTTGAATAGTCATATTTGGCACTATATCGTCGAGTTGGACGTAGTCTATTAAGCTAATAATAGTCTGTTAATATATAGTGCTTCGTGCGGTGAGAATACTACCGTAGTCAGTACCCCATCGTTTCGGGCAGAGAACTGGCTGCTTACCCAGGGTGGTTGACCCCACGTGAAGCTGCACCCGAGGAGCCCCAGAGCCGACGAGCGAGTGGACCTGTATACCGGATTATTCTACCGACGACAGCCCGCCTTCCCAGGCACGGATTATGCTTTGTATACATTGATTATTCCATGGATAAAGACCCCCGACACTGCCGTGTGTTGGAACCCCCCCCCCCTGGAGAGGACGCAAGGTGAGGAGACGCTCTGCAAGACGAGGTCGCTTCACGTCTCTCCTCCGTGGACCGGACGACGCCGGCCCACAAAGAGTCCACCTGCTTTCATCTGTGGTCCAAGGATCGCCGGCGCATTGAACGGCACTACAGTGGGTTCACCTGGGATACCCTTGGCCGGATGAGGCAGCCGGATTCTACCCCCCCCCCCTTCCTACTCCTGTCGGCTTACAAGCGACCGGATTAACCCCCTCTAGTGTATCCAGTATATAATCATTAAAGTATCATTGCTGTTATTCCTTAAACTATTCCAGGTCGTATATGTACCACCTGCGCCTTCAGAGATTGGACATTCTCTATTGATATACCGACGAATACTCTTGCCATAAAAGTGCATACTAATTCCATTCATAAATGTGATTGATTTGATTAAGTGCTTGCTCTACACACCATCGCTGTGTAGAAATAAAGACCTATTTCTAATTCGTACATTTGTGTTGGATCCGTTTCATCTACGTGACAGTGTTCATCATAATATATTTATGCCGTGTACTGGGTGGCCGAATATTAAGTACAAAGGTAGTGGTAGTAAGTATCATATCTAGTAATACAGTCAGGGAATTGTACCCCTCAGTTACAGTTAGTAATGCTGGTTTGTTTTGTTAACACAACCATGTTGTGTGTTGGCGCCGGGGGCAGGATGGTTTGGTGAACGTTCTCTGCAGGGAACGGTTTCCAAGCTGTCTTGGGCGTGCTGCTAAAACATCTAAAGCTATGCTACATGCTATCGCTAATGCCGCATGCTATTACTACTGCTAATTGCTATGCTGTTTTAATGTCTCCGCCGTGAGATGTTGTCACTCTCCCTCCTCTTGCCCGGTTCATCAATGAAGGTCAGTCGGTAGCTGTTGTGGGTTTTTTTGCTGAGTTCTATTTACCTTTTTCGGGTAAATGGTTTGACAACAGGGTAGGTCGTGGCTAGGTTCCTAGCCAGGTATTTTACCTTGTGTTCCGGCGGGGTTTGTTGAACGGTGTTCCCATCTGGGTTGGCGTCGGGTAGTGGGGCTATGGGTCCAGCCGACATGGTAAACATGTTGCGTGTCTGTGCACAGGCAATTGTTGTCTTGGGTCCCACATTGCCTGGCGCTAGGCTGCAGTAGTATAAGGGCAGGGCCGCCTGGGAGAAATGTGAGGCCCTGTGCGTTTTTAGACGCGAGGCCCCCCACCTCCTGGGGCGGCCCTGTGTAGGGGGCTATTGTTTCGTTTTGTCACTCTGCTATGAGAAGGTCTGTCTTGCTACAGTTTTCTCTCCTCTCAAACCATTCATACTGACGGTCAATCGGTATACTGGGGGAGTAGTGCGGGGGGGGGGCTTTGTTTACCTTTTTTGGTAAATGGGCTAAACTAGGGCTGGTGTCCTGTTGTGAATATTTTGAATGAAGGCGGGACTAGTTCGCTCTGGTCTGTCTCCCCTTAACTTTGTGTGTATGGGTTTGCTCATTCTACAGTATTTTGTGGTTTAGCTCTTTTATTCATTTAACCCTTTCATGGTGCACACCACAGTGGAGGTTGCTGTTTGCAATCACCACTGGTGCTCCGTGTTAACATCAGTCCTTTGTTTTTGACATATTGAAACAATGCCCCGCCCGGCCGACACCATGGGTGGGTCGGCCTGGCGAGTGGCTGGTGGGCTGTTAAGGCTTGTACCGCCACGGTATGGAATTGGCAACGATTAGAACTGTGTTCGAATTGCTGTTTTTTTCTATTAAAAAAAATTGTGTCTGGTGGAGGGGCCTTGAGGGCCAGCCGACGTCGACACATCGCGCGAGGCTGTTGACGTTATTAGCTTTGACCCAGCCGCAAGCTATAACCGCTCAGGGTTCCCCTCTCCGCAGGGGATTTTGGTCTTCTGCTGGAGCGCGGGCGGTATTGTCCTAGGCCCTACACCGCCTCACACCGCGCAGCCAGAAGAAGAGAGAGCACGGCCTCGTCAGCGGCGATGACGGGGCCCTCGACAGGCGGCCATGTTTTTCCCCCGCCAGAGGTATCCTGGGCGTTGATTCGACAGGTGTCCACAAGGCCGACAGCCTTGGCGGCCGAGGGATCGGCCATGTAGGATGGGTTCGGCTTGAACAAACAAGCCGTCACCGTCCTGCCGCAAGCAGCCCGCTCTCCGATCACTCCCTTCCCCAACACCAGCGGAAGAAGTGGGCTCTGATTGTTTCCTTTGGCTGCGGGCCGCGTGCCTTCGTTGATGCGCGGGCGGCCCCCCTTTTCGCTTCTCATGGGGACAGGGGCTGACACCCAGTTTATGGCTGAGCCTGGGTATGTCCGTGAGAATGTTGTGCTGTCAAGCGGCTCCCACACCTTGAACTGTGTTGGTTGAGCCTGGTGTTACGTCTGTCAACTTAAGTGTTGTCAGCAGGGGGGCTCGAAACCTTTTGAGGCACACAGTGCGGGCTTCCCCGGCCTCGCCTTCGCCAGGCCAGGTATCATGTTGGTGCCTCCCACTCCTGAAATATTGGCAAGTGGTCGCAGTTCACATGATTTGGGGTGGTAGTAATATCACTGCAGGGCTACGGTGTGTAGGAACCCATGGGGGCCTTACACCTTGCATGTCCGGCTGCAGAACAACTCCTTCAGCATGTTCTGGAGGGGTGTTCAGTGGGGGGGCTTTTTTCATCGGAAGCCCCCCGTATCAGACCGGCCCTTTCTGTCGGGGTTCCCCCTTGGGTGCGATTGCCTCGTGGGTGGTGTCAGGGTCAGGTGTTCCGACACGGAACGCGCTCCTCGCACGGTTCCAGGTTTGGCTACGCACAGCGGGGGGACCGGGCCAACTATCTACAGTTCCTGGCGGACCTGCGCCACGTGACGGCGGGTGCGTTGGGAGTGTCGTCACATATGACTACGGCAGTACCATATGTCGAGGTGGATGGAGAGAACGCTGAGGCGGGGACTTGTGTTTACACAACCCCACCCGTTTTCAGGTTTGGTACAGACCCTATTGTCAGGGTCTCCAGCAGTGACAGCTCTGGTCAACGAGATCCAATCTCTGTGGACGAAGCAAGCCATCGTCGTGGCGTTCTCCTCCCGGTGTTCTCTGCCCGAGAAGTCGGGAGGGAGGGGTGTAAGACCCAGGCTGGACCTGTCCCATGGGAAGGTTCAGCATTTTTTGGATCGTCTCCTACCTGTTGAACACTGTCAGGTGGGGGTCTGGTTCTCCTCCATAGACCTGTAGGATGCGTATGCGCATCCCCGATCTTCCGTCCTAGGGCTTACCTACGCTTCCTTTGCAGGGTTAGCGTATGAGTACCAGAGGCTGCCGTTCGGTTTTCTCTGGCTCCCCGCATCTTCACCAAGTGCGTGGAGGCCGCACTGGGGCCTCTGCATCGTCCGGGGTTACGGAGTGTTCTGCCCTGATGACGTTCTGGTCCTTCGCGGTCAAGGTGGATCGTCAGGTCTCGTACCAGGCAGGTCTCTACCAGCCTGGGGTTGCTGTAGACTGGATGTAGAGTACTCCTCTTCCCAGTCAACGGTTGGAGGGCTATGGGCATCCATCTCAGAGCGTGTTGTAAACGCTCGGGAGGTTCCGTCCTAGGACGGTTACGGCGCTGTCTCACGTCACGTTTTCACCGACGCCTCCCTCGCTGGTGACGCGTCGGGCCAACGCAGTAGGGGGCAGCTGGCAAACCATGCTGCCCGGTCTGCGCTACGTTCAATGTGTTGGTATTGAAATCGGTCCTTCTGGTCCACATATGGTGTTGATCAGGACGGACGATACGACGTCAGTGTCGTGTATCGACAGACAGGGAGGAGTACGCTCCCCCTGTCTGCACCAAGCGGCAGGCGGCTGGCTATGGGCGTCCTCCATCTGCGCGGCCTGAGGGCTCCCCACATCCCCGGCAGGGAGAATGTGGGTGCAGAGGTACTGTCGCGGGGCGGTCCTCATCCTGACGGGTGAGGATTACGTCTGGACATGGCCAGGCAGGTCTGGGACCGATGCCGTGCCGCCAGGGATTCTTCCCCATACATCTGTTAGGTCAGTTGTTGGGACGGGTACGTTGAGGGGCGCAGGTTCTTGATCCTGATGGTGTTACCATCTGGAATGCGCATGCTCCCTCCACTGTCGCGCTTACGCGGGCAGATGACGTATGTTCCAAGTGTGGTGTAAGGCGGGGGGCCGGGACTCAGTCTCCTGCCCCCTGGATGCTGTCCTTAGTTACCTCCAGTCTCTCCTTGATAGACTGTCGGCTTCGACGGTGAGGGTATATGCAGCAGCTATATCCTCCTATCATGAGGGGTTTGAGGGGATGTCTTGTTCAGCCACCCTCTTGTGAAGCGTTTCCTGCTTGGCGCTCGACGCGTTAAGCCGGTCCAACGCTCCTTGGCTCTGACTTGGGATCTTCAATTGGTCCTCGGTCGGTTGTCCTTGGCCCCGTTTGAGCCGCTCGAGCAGGCGCCGTTGGGACAGCTGTCCTTCAGGACCGCGTTCCTTCTGGCTGTCACTTCCGCTAAACGCGTAGGTGAGCTCTGTGCTCTCTCGGTACGTCCAGAGTGCCTGTCTTTTCGGACCGATTGCGGTGTCACTCTGCGACCTGATCTTGCTTTCGTGCCTAAGAATATCCGGAGTTCCTTCCGCTCCCGGGATATTGTGGTTCAGGCGTTTCGTCCTCCTCCTCACACTAGTGAGTTAGATGCGGGCCTTCACCTGTCATGTCCAGTCCGTGCTTGGGGATTTACCTCAGCCGTACTCAGGATTTCAGGGTTACCGTCCAGCTTTTTGTCTGTTACGGTGGGGCTCGTGCTGGTAAGGCACTGTCGGAGCAGCGCCTGTCCCATTGGTTGTGCGAGGGTGTTACCCTCTGCTACACGTTGGCTGGGCAGGATCCCCCTGGGGGCATCAGGGCGCACTCCACTCGTGGAGTGGCTGCCTCTGCCGCTCTCCTGGGTGGGGCCTCGGTGGAGGCCATCTGTGCTGCAGCTTCATGGTCCTCCCCGGGCTCCTTTGTAAGGTTTTTCCTCATGGACATGACCGGGGGTTCTGTCTCCCAGGCGGTTCTGGGGTCTGTGGCCTTTCCTGCTTCCCGTCCTTTGGTCGGGTAGCAGGAGTGTATGGGTATGGGCCACAGTGTGTTGAGTCACACGTGGTTCCGCCTGTACGGTGTGTTCAAGGGGTTCTAGTTTCCCTCTTGTTCGCATTCAGGTGGAGTTGACTGCGCCCCCCCTTCATTAGGGAGGATGGGGTGACAGGGCTCCCTGCACCCCTTGATGTGGGCTTACGGGTCCTCAGGGGGTACATTTGTCGGGCTTCGCGTCCGCTCTTCCCCATATCTCATACGGCTCAGAGCGGAACGCGATAGCAAATACGGCATATAACGGTAGGTTATGTAGATAACCTAGTTATATTAGTATTGGCTGAGCGTTCCGCTCTGCGCGGCCCTGAGTTCCCTCTTGAGGAATCTTTTCCTGGGACGGGTTTTTGGCGAGGAAGGGTGTGTGGTGACTACCGTCACTGCTATATGGGCGTGCCACCATGGGGGCGGAGCCCCATACAGGTGTGGTGCATGTATTTTTTTGTTCGTAGGGAGATACAATAGGTATCATAGGAGATAGAATATCTCATACGGCTCAGAGCGGAACGCTCAGCCAATACTAATATAACTAGGTTATCTACATAACCTACCGTTAACCACTCTCTCCACCTATTCAAACAGAGCAAGAGCACAATACCATATTCACTTTACTGATGCACTATCCATCAACGGTTAAAATAGCCCTTTACACAAACATTAAATAACAGACCTTTCATTACAATACTATAATAACAGTAGCCACTGCCAGAATAGTGACACATGTATCGTGTGTGGTGAGCACACGCATGCATGCACAACGAAGACAGAAGATTGCGCTGTCTCAATCATTTTAACTATAAAATGAGCTCAAAGTATGAGCTCACTGACTGAAATTTCCAACAAAAAGCATCAATTGTCAAATAATATTGATCACATTAACTAGACTGGATGTTTTTGAGGAAATTAGAAAGGGAACAACAACTTAACCCTGATCAGAATCTGATCAGATTCTTATTTTTTTTGATAACTTTGCAGTGATTATGTTTGTAGCCAATGTGGCAAAGGTGTGTAATCTTTGAATTATCTTGGAATTATTTTGACTCTCTCTTTCATAAATTGTTTATTCAACTTCAGCCCCAATCATAACCACCACATATTGTTTTTTGTAATGTCAGATTTAACAACTCCTTTCAGAAAAGTGGGAGTGTGCCATCTGCCATTCCATTCGCCGCCTCCGCTGTCAATCAGTTGTATCGCCTGGTCCCGCCTCCACCAATCACAAGTGGCAGGCCAGCTCCCGATGGCCAGTCCGGGCCTGGCTATAATACAGAACACACGATGGGTCTGCAAACATCGCTAAAATGGTCAATAACGCTGGCGCCATTTAGTAAAGATGGCGAAATCTGATGGCAGTCAATGAGTTAATATCAATAAAGTTGACATTCCTCTTGAATCACTGAACTATTTATATGTTTGACAACTGAAATGAACTGTTAAAAACAAATGTATGTTCAAGAGGGATGAAGTCTGACTTATACAATATCAGAAAGAAGTGTGTTCAAGCAAGTAGGAACCATGTGTTTGACTGTATGGTAATTATTAATATTAAACATCATATTGGCTTATTTGCTTCTAAAAGGAACATGCAGCCCACATTTCTGGAATAATATACATCATGACATCCTAACTCAATAACTTGTTTACAGTTCTGTGAGATTATCAGCATAATTAACACTTTGAGTGCCAATGACGAGTGGTCTCGTTATTTAATCGTTATTTCTTTTATTAGCAATATCCATACATTTTTCATCCATCCAGCCAGAAGTTATCATTGTGGATGGGTCTGAGCTCGAAAAGGGCAAATACCGCAGCCTATCGTCTCCCGGATGGTAATGTACATCATTGGATTGGATTGGGTGACCATGTGCATCAGAAAAAAAGTCCGTCCAGGGTTTTCCCATCTCTGGCATGCAGTATCGTGTTACCAGATTGACTGAGGACCCTCAGAGCAGCGTCGACTATGTGTTTCGGCTATAACGTTGGATCAATAAACACGATCAATATTTGGAATGGTGATCAGGAATTGGATTAATCTTTTTGCAGAACATCTGATGTGAGGTAAGGACTCTATTTTACCAGTATTGGGTTAATCAGATGTTTTTTTTCATAGCGATCACAACGTGTCTGTGTGTGTGTGTGTGTGTGTGTGCATGTATGACGTTAGTGCTGACCAGGTGATGGATAATAGATTTTACAGCCCGCTTCTCTAGCGTGCATAAGTACACATATACTATCGATAATCTAGCATTTATTTGAAAACGATTCATAAATAAGCCGAAAAATGACAACGTGTTTTGTGTATTCCACTAAAGGGCTATTATCGCGGAATTTCTCTGAAATTACTAGAACTCTCAGAAACTATACTTGTATTCAAAACGGTATCAAACGGAAATGTACCAATGAAAAAACAATCTGTTTCGTACATGTTGACTGCAAGCAAGTCATTGATAAGCGAGGGGTGTTTTAGACCCATAGCCATAATTTAAGATATAGTTTAAGCGTTCGCAAATATCCCCGACCTCCCATTGACTAAAGCGCTGGCACTCAAGGGGTTATCTGGTCAAAGGGGCGTCTTTACTTTTTGGTGGAGTATTCGTTTAAAAGCCACCATATGTTTTACTGGTCCTATAGAGTAAAAGTAATTTACTTTCTGTAAGCACCTCTTCTGCTGATCAGCTGAGTCAGCTGACCACACAGAAGTTTCATAGTTTCATATGTGATCAGAACACATATTATGAAAAGCACCAGCTGTGACAAGACATTGCAGACTTAAGGGACCGATTACTGGACACCCTGTGAGGGCTGGGTAGGACTGCATGCTGCCCAATGAGGGGGAGTGCCGAACATTCTTCCTCGCGCACCTGTAAGTGGTTGGTAATCAGCTCCTCGGGAGAGTATTAGTACTGCTGGTTGCTTTCCACTCCTTGCCAGGTCATCTTGTTGCCACCATCTACCGCCGTGCTCCTGGTGAGACATCGTGGTCGCTCTCTAAACTTCCACAGGAGGATTTCTATGTTCTCACTTCAGATGTCGTGCCATTCTACTTTTCTACCATCTACCGCCGCGTCTCTGGGGTGAGACCTCGTGCCAGCTACTTCCCTACTCCCTCTTCATGGACATCGTTCCTGGGGTGAGACCTCGTCATCGCGCTCTATTGTTCCACGGGAGAATGCCCGTGATCTCACTCCATTCCCCTTGGACCCCCTGTTTGCTGCATTGCCCGTCGGCAGCGTTCTGGTCGAGAAGATGCCTGTTGTTCTAGAAGATTCCTGTGTACCCTTTTGTTCGCCCCTTTAAAGGCACAGTGCTGCAATTTGTGTTCTTGGACTTTAGTGTTTTTTACCCTTAAAGGGTCAGTGCCGCTTTTTTGGTGTATAAATAAATCATGCCCTTGTTTTGGCTAACTCTGATTACCTGTCTGTGTCGTGCAATTGGGGTAGCATACAAGTTACGGTGACATTGCAGACTTAAGGGACCGATTACTGGGCACCCATTCATGTTACGGTGACATTGCAGGCTTAAGGGACCGATTACTTGACACTGGATTACTCGAATGTATAAAACTAAGTCTAAGGGGTATATGGTAAATGCTTGTGTTACGGTGCACTCATTCTAGAATTGGACTGCCCATTTTGTCACTCCTTTCCTTGTTCCGTGCCAGTTTCACTAAAGTCATTTTAGAAACGTTGACATTTTTACTAATGTACTTGTTGAAACTTTGACATATTTACTAATGTACTTGTAAAACGTAACTGTTGGTTCTAAAGACAAACACCGACTTCTAAAGAGTGGGACATGGCGTGTTTTGTCGTCTAAAACGGTCAACTTTGAATGGAAGTTTGTATATTTTTATTATTCTAGATGTGTTGTTTATTTCCTCTGTGTGAGTAAGCACCAAGCTAACATCCTAGTATGTGTCACATACTTGGTGAATAAACCTTCTGGTTCTGACACTTGCTCCTTTAAGCTAGCCTTCACTCCTTATCTCTACTATTGAAAGGGATGGTTATGATTTTCTATTTACTATGTTGTTGTTGATGGTAGAGTCCTTTCTCAGCACAAATCATACAGTTCCTCATTCTAGCTCTGACTACTTAGCCACCAACCAATGCAATGTCAATAGGGTCAAGCTCCTGTCTGTACAAGCTGCTACACAGCCCAGAGAGGGCAAAGTGCTCTGACATGCGTACACATGTGTGACAGCCCGCCCTTGGGCCATCCGATGGATAATATGTACTTTTTTCTTTTATATAAAATAATTTATTATTTATTTTATATAAATAAATAATTACACAATACAGTAGTAATAATAATAAGACCTCACAATACCATAATAATGACATTAGCAATAATAAAAATACTAAATACAGAACATAAAAACATAAACAAATGAACTTATACTATTACAGACAAACTATTACCACAAAATACACCACAAAAGACATATGTACATTTGTATACCCATACATTCTTGAGTTGTAAGCCTTGTACACATACAATCTATTTGACAAAAACCTGCCATCTGACTATCAATAAAGTTTGACATGTAATCACTGAACTATTTACATGTGTTACAGTCCAACTGGTAGAGAGTTTGAGCTGGGTATTTGTAGACGGATGATTAGTTGATAGCTGGCAGCCATGGATGCTTGGGGCCTGACTCCACACCAGGTTCCAATCCTGTAATTGCCACTCATACTCACACACAGATTGCAAATAACTAGGAGACAGGGGACATGACAACATGTTGGAGAGCTTGAATGTCAACCTCTGCTGGTAGACAACTAGATTATAACTGACAACGTTTTAGTAAACCAACAATGAGAGACCAACTGAAACTAGAAAATACAGCTGAAAGTGTTACTATATGTAACTGGTAGGACCCTGTGGCTTAGAGCAGACTGCTGTGGGAGGATATATGAGGAAGTGTGATCCAATGAGATTTCCCAAAGTCACTTTTGTCCATGTGGCCGTTGTTGAATCCTGTGGAAGAACTTGAGGTAGGAATACTGTGCTTACATTTTGTTTATGGCTTTTTGTCAAACATTCAAGATGTATACACTCCTCATGTGGCTTCTATGATTTTGACTTTCAATTTACTGTTAAGTATGTATTCTTGACTTACCTGTTGGTGGAGCAGAATCAAACAAACCATACGTCCTACTTACCTGGTGATACACTTACCTGGTGATATACTTACCTGGTGATACACTTACCTGGTGATACACTTACCTGGTGAAATGCTTACCTGGTGATATACTTACCTGGTGATATACTTACCTGGTGATACAGCAGAACCTAGTGAGGTAGGAAGTTAAACATTGATCTAATTGTCTTTCCAAGTGTCTTTTTTATGATGTTTGATTGCATGTATTGACTAATCAATGTATGCCTTTTATAGTTACCTGTGATGCATCAGAAACATGAACCCTGATCAGCAGCACAGCCAGGAGTGCACACGTGCGCATGCACATACATGTTCCCTCGCGTGCGCACAGAACAGATGATTATTATGCATAAATAGTAGGAAACATGTTTGTATAGGAAATTACTAGTTTTAGTTTAGTTTTTGTAAATATTGCCTTGAAATAGAGAAGCTGAAAAAGGTAGCAGGATGTAGCCTTCAATATATAAAGAAATTATATTGTCAACAGATATGGTTGAAAAACAAACAATGTTTTAAATGTGATTGTAGATACAATATTGTAGTTACAATTTCTTTAATTGAATTAACTTAAACTAGAAAAGTAAATACAAACTAAATTAACAATGTAACTTACAGTTTACAGAAGGACAGTTTCCTTCTGAAGCACAACTTAACAAATGTCTCATCCTTCCAGTCGGGACCATTTGTCACAGCTCAAGCAAACCCCCAGGAATTGGTACAGGGCTTGTATTTTGGTTTTGCACTTCTCATTCTTTGTTATACTATTGCTATGCTATTATATTGTTATGCAAAGACTAGGTGATAGCTGAGTACCGGCGGTACTTGGCACACGGACGACGAGTCGAGTGAAAGTTGTAAACGCATTTTTGTGTGTGCACATGTGCACATCCGTGCGCTTACTTCTGCTCAGAAAAGTGCTGGGACGGTGTAGTACCGCGTGGCATGACCACTGCACCCCTGAGCACAGCCACTGTTTTTCCTCCATAGAAAACCATCTTTTAAAATGTTCTAGTTTGGGGTTTTAAGCCCCCTCCCTTCCCAACCCAGTGTGCAAATTATTAAGTGTGCAGTGTATATTTAAGTGGACAGTATATTTAAGTGGGCAGTGTATAGCCCAGTGTGTATTTAAGTGGGCAGTGTTTGTGACAAGATAGACCTAGTGTAAAAACAACTTGTAAGAGTACAATTTCAAGATATAGAAAGTTAATTCATTGGTGGTTTAATGAGAAAAAGGATGATAATACATTTTACACACACAATACATAGGACCGATACTGAGATCGGTACCATCCCTAATGATGCTACTGTATTGGTCACACTAACTACCCCCATTCAGCCTTAATACCCTAATTGTTCCCTGCTATGTATGCCTACATGTTTATAGGGTACTTCAGTCTCATCATATTGACTTCTCAATTGCAAATCTATCATGAGGTGATTATGACCACAGTATCTCACTTGCTATACAAATGCGTATTGAGTATGACTGGGCCATTGGCTCTGGTATCTCCATTGTCACTGTATAGTTTCATGTTTAAATTGTTTGGGGTGTAGCCAGGGAGGGGCACTGAGCTGCAGAGGCATTCGAAATGTTTATATTGTGAAATAAATTGTGAACTACATGAATCAGTATAAGATACATCATGTCAACATCTGATGGTTTGCACATCTTGAAATCACATCTGTAAAACAATATCCTGACCTGACAACGTTTTCTTTTATCTGGTGGCATACTCCAAGAATCACAGTTTCAGTCACCAGCTAACTGATGGTCAATAATAATAAAAGTTGATTCCTGTTTCCCACAATAAACGTGAGCACTAGTCTTAGTCTAGTCTGATTTTAACTTGTATCCTTCGACTTTATGTTTGACATGGAATAAATCAAATCAATACATTTCCTAAAGACACATAATTAAAAGTCCCACTGAGGATTATGTCTGATTTGGAACCTGAAATATGGCAAATTAATTATATTTTCAATATTTAAAAAAGGGAATTGGGTTAAATGATAACCCAGTATCTTGTAAGAGAGTTTAATTTAATAATGGAATAAATAAGTACAATATGTATAAATATAACTCAAATATATACAAGTGCATATACTGCAAAGATACAGTGAGTATACAAAGTGTAGTCTTGGATGAGCAGAGGAGGAAAAAATATCAGTTTGATGGAGGTGTCTATTATTATTCTTATTGGCCAATCAATTCCAAGCAGATAATGTTAGCATTATTTTCCTTCAGTTTATTACAATTTACTCAAGCATAGTAACAGACACAATATTTCTGAAAATATGGCTCAGGCTTAAGAGGTTAAAAGTATAACCTATAATGTTATTAAACAATAAATATTGACCTCTAGGCAAAAGAGCCCTGCTTGATACTGCTTTATACTACCATTGTTCCCTGCTATATACATGTTTATAGGGTACTTCAGTCTCATAATATTGACTTTTCAATTGAAAATCTATCATGAGATGGACATGGCCACTGTATCTCACTTGCTATACAAATGTATATTACATATGACTGGGCCATTGGCTCTGGTATTTCCATTGTCACTGTACAGTTTCATGTGTAAATTGTGTCTGGTATGCAGTACACTGCACAGTCAGCAAGCAAGACAGTCAGGTATGCATATCTCCTTAGTGGCTTGCTACTATCTTGGTTCTGAACATGGTCTGGGGACCACCAGGGGTCCTTGAGGTTTTTCCAGAACAATGAAGAATAGTTTAATTTCACTATTGCATTGACTAAATGCAATGAGAGAATGTACAATAGTATTATTCTGATCCTATGTTTCACTGTCTACTGTTATCTCCTCAAATACAGTAAATATACCCGACAGCCTTGGGACTCATACCAAATACATTTCCTAAATACACATAATGATGTGGAACCTGAAATATTCTATTTTCTTTATATATATATATATATATATATAAAGGAAGTGGGTTAAATGGCAACCCAGTATGTTGTAAGAGAGAGAGAGTATTAAAGTCATTAAAGTACTATATGTACAAATAAAAATATATATGCAAGTGCAACTACTGCTCAGATACATAGTGATTGTACAACATGTAGTCTTCCAAGATGAATGGAGGAGGAAATATCAGTTTGATGGAGGAGGTGTCTCTTGTTATTCTGATTGGTCAATCAGTTCCAAGCGGCTAAATGCTTAACTATTGTCTCTCTTGTATAAGAACAGGGCTGTTTTCCAGACTGAAGTACTCATTCAACCATAACGACTGGATAGTCTGCCGGTTGACTTGAACAGCTCTGTGGCAGAACACATTGTCTACTGGACCAAGACTTTCTACTAAAGACCATCTGGTCAGAGATCAGACTGTGGACACCACAACATCTGTAAGTACAACTATTTATTAGATTGTTTTCATGGCATTGCAAAGCCTCTCTTATTTTCTGTTTGTTTCTGTGTTTCCAAGAAAACCAGTCTAAACATGACTGGATGTCTGTTCTTTATTTGTCTTCAATATATGTCAGTTTATTTGTACAATGACAGGTACCACCACAATATTGCAGGCAACTGCCCAGTATTTTAACTAAAGTTGACATTTTCAAACCCAATCTTGGAGAAGATTCACTTTAAAGTCCAACGGGCCCGATACTGGGACGAAATTGATATCATGTCATAAATAGATCAATAGTCTGTATTCATTAATGTTGCATTTCTTTTTCAAATGTAAAGAGTAAAGATGTTAGCATTATGTTCCTTTGGTTCATTACAATTGACTCAAGCATAGTAACAGACACTATATTTCTGAAAATATGGCTTGGGTTTAAGAGGTTAAAAGTATAATCTGTAATGTTGTTAAACAGTGACTCCTAGAAGTCCCTAATGAGCCCTTCTTTAATACTCCATTTTAGATTACTTTTCTCAGAAGTGTGGGTTGGAAGAGAGTGGGAGACTGGGAGTTGAAGGGGATGATATTGTCTGTATGTATTCAGCATGAATAATGCTGACTTTTCAATTGCAAATCTATTATGATGTAAATGTGAATGTAAATTATGAGATGGATGTGGCCACTGTATCTCACTTGCTATACAAATGCTTATTACATATGACTGCATTGGCTCTGGTATTTCCATTGTCACTGTATAGATTCATGTGTAAATTGTGTGGGGGTATGCAGTACACTGCACAGACAGCAAGCAAGACAGTCAGGTATGCATATCTCCTTAGTGGCTTGCTACTATCTTGGTTCTCAACACAGGGTCTATGGACCACCAGGGGTCCTTGAGGTGTTTCCAGAATATAGAGCTCCAGATTATTATTCGTATCATATGTTTAACTGTCCACTGTTCTCAAATACAGTAATAATAACGACTCAGATGGGGGTCTGTTAGACAACATCTGATCAATGGGTCCGCAGCCTAATTTGTATAAATGCTGGAGTCCTTGACAAAAGGTTGAGCAGCAGTCTACTAGACGTAACCTATACCTGGTGGAACAGGGACCACCATGGAAATAAGTCCTGGACATTGTCGTGTTTCCCTGGCGATATATTTTACAATTGTACAAGTTTGTCTTGTCTGTGGTATTATGTACATTGTTCTTCATAGGTGTGTTCGTTTGTCAGGGGGAGGGTCACTGGGGTGCAGCGTCATTAGAAATGTGTTTCAGTTCTGCTCTTCCTGACTTTAGTAGATCTGGGAGGTCAAATAGATGAATCAATATCAAATATAGAATACATCATGTAAACATTTGATACAACAATATGGTTATGTTTTGTAAATATTTAAATAATACAATAATACACTTTATTTGTAAAGCACCATTGTTGTTTAGTTCTGTCAGAGCCATAGGTATTTATTGTATACTGTGCCTTTTCCCCTGTTTAAAGGTACATAATATAACAATTACCGTTCTGAATTACAACAGCAATGAGTGTCTACTTAAAGTTGTATTTGTTTTAGTCACAATAAATAATAAGAAAGCCCAGAGCAGTACTTCACTTTCATTACAAAGTTCACACAGTAGGAAATATATTCAATCAACTCAATGGTGTCCGACAGTTCTATGTACATTTTAAAATAGACAATAATTAAAGAGTAAAATAGAATAGACAGAGTCAAATAATGCAATAGTGCAGTGCAATAAAATCTACAGTACAACAATCACAGTCTGGATGCAATGAGTCCAAGCAGCAGAGTGTATTAAAAGGCTATGGTGAAGAGATATGTTTTAGCTTATTTATTTATTTATTTTTTAAATCTAGCTTCCCTGACATTTTTTTTTTTTTTTTTTTTTTTTTTTATTATTGCAAAACAAAAATTATTAAAAGTCAGTACTCAACACACAATGCATAATGAAACTAACAATCAAGGTGGCTAAAATGACATGCAAGTACAGAAACAGAAAACAAAAAAAAGTCTATAATAATATTTTACCGTATACAGTGTATATCCAACGAAATTACCAATTATACAAATGCCTTATACAGGATATACCCCTAATACCTATTTTCTAAAACCCTACACACATATGCTCCAGCTCGACCCCCCCCCCCCCTCCCGGACCCCTCCTTGGATAGTACCTCCATTATCCCTCACTCCTAACCAGACACTACCATTATAAGCTAGCTTTTATTCTCTCCACCACTTCTAACCACATTGACATTTTGGATTCGTTGAGACCCAGAATTCTTGCTGTAGACATTTCTTGATAAATCACATCGAGATATGTAAGAAACCAAACCTTCCGGCACATTTTTTCCGGTTGAAACCAGCGTGATGCGATCAGTTTTTTAGCTACTGTGATACCCGATAAAACCAATCTCTTTATAGCTGTGGATTTACTGCAAACTCAAAAACATCATTCAATGGTAATACAGAGGGGTGTACTGGTATATTCCAAGATACAAGTTTTGATAATTGATGGGTCACATCTTTCCAGAATGCCTTAACTGGTGGGCAGTCCCAATACATGTGCATAAATGTCCCTTCGTCTCCATTTGTACATTGGGAGCATTTTGAGTCTTGTTTAAGGCCCATTCTGTTCAGTCTTATAGGAGTCAAGTATGTCCTGTGAATATAGTTAAGATTGATTTGTTGATGGTCCGGGTTCCTTGATGTAAGACGGACATTTGCCCATGCTTCTTGCCAATCAAAGTCACTTTCCAGGTCTGGTATATCCCTCCTCCAGACAGAGTCTAGTTGGAGGGTTTCATACGAGGACGTTAGTAATTGATAATAAAAACCTGATACAAAACCTCTCGATGTTTCTCTTTCATAGAAGAATTTGTGGTATCTGTGGTGTTCAACTGGTATGTCTAATGGAACACCGTGAGACCTCAAACATAGGCGTAACTGTATGTAAAAAAGCCATGTGGACTCGGTGAGGTTAAACTTAGTGCATATTTCTCCATAACTACAAAAACCCTGGTTATTAAAAATATCCCCTAATGAGTGTATGCCTTGCTCTTCCCATATAGGGAATATTATAGGACGTTTTTCAATTAAGAGTGCATTGTTATTGAATAAGGGAGTGTGATTATGCCATTTTTGTGGGTTAGGATTTTTTTTTTGTGTTTCACGCCATATCCGGATTGCATGGGTAATTATGGGGCCAAATTTCCGCTCACAGTGCTTGATTGGTAGTTTAGTGTGTGCTATGTCCTTCAGTCTATGAGGGGCTACTATGTTTTCTTCCAATTTTCTCCAGGATACCAATGCTTGGGGATCAAACCATATTGTCAATGGTCTTAATGTGTATGCCTTAAAATATTGGAAAAAATCTGGAACTGCCATGCCACCGTCTGCTTTATTTCTCTGTGCGGTGGATCTTTTTATGCAAGGTGGTTTGTTATTCCAAATAAATTTGTATGTGGAGGAGTGTAATCTTTTCCAGTAACCCTCTGGAGGGGGTAACGGTAGCATTGAACTGATGAAGTTGATTCTAGGTAGTACATCCATCTTAACTATTGATACCCTTGCCTGTACTGAGTTTTTAAGTTTTGCCCACCTGTCCAGGTCGTCTTTGATTTTGTTCTGTATTTTTGTGTAATTGTGCTTCACCGTTTGTCTTATGGTGGGAAATATTTCCACACCCAAGCATCTAAAATGTTTTACCATGGGTATCTCACCTGGGAGGGTTGTATCTTTTTTTGCATGGGTGTTAAGTGGAAGGAAAGCCGACTTCGGCCAATTTATTTTAAATCCCGATAAATCACCAAAGTTCTCTATCAACTTGAGTAGATGAGGCAATGTGGTGTTGGGGCTTTGCATGAACAATATTACGTCGTCCGCATATAAACTAATTTTATGTTGTGTGCCCTTGATTACGATTGGTTCTATGGATTGGGATTGTCTTATATATTGTGCTAAAGGCTCTAATGATAGATCAAATAGTCCGGGACTAAGAGGGCAACCCTGTCTGGCTGAGCGTGATACCGGAAAAAATTTGGAGATGAATGTACCTGTTGTAATCATGGCCGATGGGTCTTTGTATAATACTTTAATCATATCAATGAATCCTTTTCCTAACCCCATCCTTTCTAATACTGCCCATAGATACGACCATTCCAGCCTGTCAAAGGCTTTCATAGCATCCAGGGACAGCATCGCCTTAGGAATGGTGTCTTCTTTGTCTGCATCTAGTACGTGCAGTATTCGTCTTATGTTATCAGTGATCAGGCGACCTCTTATGAAGCCAGTTTGGTCCGGATGAACTAAAGACGTCATATGCTTTTGTAATCTGATGGCTAATACCTTAGAGTACAGTTTGACATCGGTTCCGAGGAGGCTTAAGGGTCTGTAACTACCGCACTCGGTGGGGTCTTTGTCTTTTTTGAGAAGGACTGAAATGAGTGCAATATTGTCGTGTTTATGGAAGCTCCCCTCCTTGACTGAGTATAAGATCATATTTAGTAATAAGGGTCCAATTATGTCCCAACAAGAAAGGTACATTTCTGATGGGATACCGTCTCTTCCAGGAGCCTTACCATTTTTCATTTAGGATATGGCCTTCTTGAGTTCCTCTAGTGTGATCGGTGCTTCTAACTGTTTAGCGTCATCCTCCGAAAGTTTAGGGAGAATAATTTGATTAAGATATGTGTCCATTTTGTTTTGATCAAGCATCGAATTAAAACGCCATCTTGGGGCCCGGGAAGATAGTATACCAAATGTTGCTTTTAGGAGTAAATAACAGTGATCTGATAGTGCATTGGGTATCATTTCCACTTCATATTTATCAAATAGTCTCAGGGATGCAAAGACATAATCAATTCTGGATAATGTGTTATGTCTCGCCGATCGACAAGAGTACTTTCGGGTCGTGGGATTAAGTGAACGCCATAAATCATTTACACCTGTAGTCTTTGACCAATCCTTTAATGCTTTAGATGAATTTTTTTGTTCGCTGGAAAAGGCGAGGTAAGATTTGTCCATCCTTGGATTCCAAATGGCATTAAAATCCACACCTATTATAAATGAGTAATCGGGATGGTTTAACATTTCATCGGTTAGTGTAGTGAAGAAACCCTCTTCGTACAAATTTGGGGCATATACCGCTGCCAACGCTATTGTCCTGTTATTGTGTACAATCCTAGCTATAGTTATACGCCCCTCCGCATCCGACCATACCCCCTTTAATTCGATATTTAACTTACGTCTGACGACTATGGCTACACCTCGAGTTCTCGTACCAAAAGAAGAGTGACTAATATTATGGTATGTGTTATCCGCTAACGTATCTATGTCTTCCTCTAAAATGTGCGTTTCGCTTAGTAGAGCCACGTCCACATGTTCTTTTTTCATCAGTGTGAGCACGCTTTTGCGTTTGTGTTGTTTGTTTATCCCACCAGTGTTCCATATCATTATATTCAAACTAGCCATAATCTATGCATGTTTTTGTGTAGTTTTTGGTAATGCTTCTGGAGTGCGAAGCTACAATAGATGTACATCCAATTATTGAGGTCCCGTTGAGAGCAGAGCTTAAAAACATATATATATACAAATAAAAATCCCCTATTTTCCCCTCACCCAGAGAGTCGTACAGGCCTGTGTTCCAAAAACACATCCTCCGCGTATGACTCCCTCCCTTAGGCCACCGGATTGCCCAAACTGAGCTTTGTAATCCTAATCTTCCTATGCTAATTGCCATAGGATCTAACATTTTCATTCTAATACAATAGAATGTCGCTTTTGGTCTTGCGCCTTCCCTTACTGTAATGAAATATTATGAAAAATGAAAAAAAAATGAAAAATAAACTTTCATCGATATATTCATTTGAACCCTCTACTAACTTATGTAGGAAACATCAGAAAAAAGGAAAAGATTGTAGAGAAACATTAACACCTTAATATGAAGAACAATGGGAAAGAACAATGTAAGATAAAAGAGAGAAAAAAAAGATAAGAATAAGGAGTGAGAGATAGAATAAAACTCAACGTGGAGAAGCCACTAGAACAGAGTTGAGTAATTAGATAAAAGAGAAAAACAGAGCCTTTTAGAGCTACAATGTGCCAATCTCTACATCAGTGGAGTGATTACTTAAATTGTTAGAATAACCTTGTTGTGCTCATACGTTTAGGTGTGGTTGATTTTTTTTTTTTTTAAGTTTTATTAAGGCCTGATTAAACTTCAGTCAATTGATCATATGCTTATGCTTATACACACCGGATGTTAATGTTAGAGTTGCAAGCCTTCGTTGTTATGGTGCATTATATTCTAGAAGGTTGTAGAATACACTAGTATATACTAACAGACTGTTGTTATGTTCCAGAATGATCTTCCTACCCAGGGTTCATGACTACTAGTATTTTCGGGAGATTTCTAAGTGACCCAGAGCAGTCGAGCGATAAGCCCAGAATATTCCAGATTGTTCTTATTGTCAATGATATGTTCTTGTCTCCATGGAGACCAGAGGTCTGAAAATATAATGCATTACGAATCTTATTATACACAATATGCCTTGGTGTAGCCGGCCTGCATATCATCTGCTACTTTTGTTGAGCCCAGATAAAGTCATTCTAATACTGATATACACAGAGAAAGAGAGAGATGAGAAGGCTTATCTGTTTTCAGACAGTGTTTCGTTCTGCCTTGGGGGTTCTGCTCCATGTCGATTCCAGTATTCCTCGGCTTCTTTAGGCGTGTGTAATCCTACCCTACGGCTGTCCCTGCCCACGATCGATAACAGCGCCGGGTATGCTAGCCTTGGTCTGAGGCCAGACATGAACAATTTCTGCATCACCTCCTTGTAGGGGAGACGCCGAGCGATGGCCTCTTTGCAAAGATCCTCGTAGATAAATATTGAGTGTTCACCATGTTTCAGCTTCCCCCTTTGGATGCGAGCAATTTTGATGATGTCATCTCTTATTGCCGTCTTCCGCAGAGTAACAATGATGACTCTTGGCCCGTTGCTTCTTTGATCCCGAGTACCGATTCTGTAAGCTTGGTCCACTGTCGGCACTGTGTTTAGAAAGTTGTTACCCAAAATCACTGATAGCACTGTTGGAAAGTTGTCGTCTGCGCAATTGACTGCTTCATCAAGTCCTACAATGCGGATGTTATTTCGCCTGTAGTAGCATTGGGTTTCGAGTAGCCTCTCCATCGCTTCATCTTTAACATCTTGTATTTTCCTCCGGCATGCCTCTTCCACCCTTTTTATCTCCTTTGTTACCTCTGTCATGCCAACGTTGATGGTGTTCTCGTTCACTTTGACTGCCCGTGTAATATCTGTCACCGTATTCTCCACTGTCGTGATTCGCTCGGACTGTACAGCGACCGCTTTCTTAACTTCTTCTAATTTAGCATCGATGTGTTCGAATTTAGAATCGATGTGTAATTTGAAAGCGACCATCTGTTCTTTCATCAGGATAGTCAGTGAGTTGAAGTCGGGTGGTGTAATTGCACTGCTTGTGTCAGTTGGTGATATGGGTGCAGTGAGGGATCCAATGGATTTGTTTGCAATTATCTTCTCAAAATCACCTGCTTTATCTCTCACGGTACTTTTTCCTGTCGTTCCTGTTATGTTGACATCTAATGTCTCCCTCTCGGGGCCAATAGTCGATGGTCCCGGTGTATTCTCCTCTATATTCCCCTCGTCGTGGCTTGTCACCGACGGATCTGCAGCAACGTCGCCTGTCATTTTTTTTGAACGTGTTTCAATCTGCGCCGTTGGAATTGCCGTTTCTTGTTTCTTTCCAATCCTCTTCCTTTCCCTGACATCTGCAACCAGATTACTCCCTTTAAAACAATATCCTGACCTGACAAATAACTTTTTTTGTAATCTGGTGCCATAATCCAAGATTCACAGTTTCAGTCACCAGCTAACTGATGGTCAATAATAAAATGTTGATTCCTGTTAACCACGTTAAACTTGAGCACTAGTGTATTTGATTCCATATTTATTCTGATATTCTATGTTGAACAAATGCCATGGAATAAATTAATTTTATAAATTTCCTAGATACACTTAAATGAGAATCCCCATTGAGGATTATGTTAGGAAAACAACATGTAACATAATTTTGTAAGAGACAGAGGATTTAAATAATTAAATTAAAATATGTACAAATAAAACAAAGATGTATGCAAGTGCAGATGCATCTTACACTTACAAAGTGTAAGTGGATTAGAGGAGGAAATATCAGCTTGCGTTTGATGGAGGTATCTATTGTTCTTCTGATTGGCCAATCGGTTCCAAGCAGCTGAATGCTTAACTATTGTCTCTGTTGTATAAGTACAGGGCTGTTTTCCAGACTGAAGTACTCATTCAACCATAAGGACGGGATAGTCTGCTGGTTGACTTCAACACCTCTCTGTGGCAGAACACATTGTCTACTGGACCAAGACTTTCTAAAAAAAAAACTCTGGATCAAAACGTGCTTATGAAAACAGATAAGACTGTGGACACCACAATATCTGTAAGTACAATTATTTATTAGATTGTTTTCATGACATTGCAGAGACTCTTATTTTCTGTGGGTTTTATTTCCGTGAAAACCAGTCTAAACGTGCCTGAGGTCACTTTTTGACTGAATTACAGAATATATTGTTAAATCGCATGCAAGGAAGTAGATTTTTTTTTGGAACTTGGAAAACATACAATCTTGGAGTGCTTCTCTCTTATCCAGGTACAATCACTGCATTGCTCCCAAACGACAAACAGATGATGGCTGAGTCAAGGCCTCACTACTGTTACCAATGTGGAACAAGCTTCATCAGAAAGCACCATCTTCAAATACACCAGCGTATTCATACAGTAGAGAAGCCCTACCATTGTTACCAGTGTGAGAAGAGATTAAAGATACACCAGCGTATTCATACAGGAGAAAAGCCCTACCACTGTGACCAGTGTGGGATGAGATTCACCAACTCGTCAACCTTAAAGACACACCAGCGTATTCATACAGGAGAAAAGCCCTACCACTGTGACCAGTGTGGGAAGAGATTCACCAACTCGTCAACCTTAAAGACACACCAGCGTATTCATACAGGAGAGAAGCCCTACCACTGTGATCAGTGTGGGATGAACTTCAATAGATCCGACAGTTTAAAGACACACCAGCGTATTCATACAGGAGAGAGCCCTACCACTGTGATCAATGTGCGAAGAGCTTCAGTCAAAATTGAGATTTAAAGACACACCAGCGTATTCATACAGGAGAAAAGCCATACCACTGTGACCAATGTGAGAAGAGCTTCAAAACATCTGGAGAATTAAAGATACACCAGCGTATTCACACCAGGAGAGAAGCCTTACCACTGTGACCAGTGTGAGAAGAGCTTCAGTCAATCTGTAAGCTTAAAGCAGCACCAGCGTATTCATACAGGAGAGAAGCCCTACAACTGTGACCAGTGTGGGCAAGGCTTCAGGAACTCCGGTACTTTAACGACACACCAGCGTGTTCATACAGGAGAAAAGCCCTACCACTCTGACCAGTGTGGGAAGAGATTCATCAACTCTTCAAACTTAAAGAAGCACCAGCATATCCATACATTTGTGAAATCCTAAAACTGTAGAAATATGCTTTCATACTGGACAGAAATCCAACTATTGTGATCCATATCAGAAGAACTTCTGACCCCCATCATCAAACACCAATTTACAAAAACACAGAAGTTTGTGAGCAAAACAAGTTAAAACGACAGTCAAGTATTAAAAGTTGTTAACAGTGTTTCTGTTTATTTTAGTTTTTAAATAATCAATTGTATAATGTTCGGTGTTATTTTTCTTGTGGGGATTTTTGCTGTGCTAAAGGAAGTATTGAGCGGTAAAGAAGCCATCTTGCTTTATTGTGTGGTTTGAGTCACCTTAGTTTATAGTGAGTAGGTCAATATTTGGTTCCTTGGTTTGGTTTGAATTGGTTTGTTTGTAGTATTTTTATTTAATTTGTCTATATATTTTGTGACAATTTCCTCTTTCTACACATAACTACCATACCATTCCCGGTAGTGCAGCCTACGTGTTTTCTTGGTCATTTATTGTTGAGTTATATAATTAATACAATATACTCCATCCCTCCTTTATTATGGCCAGTGTTTTATTTTATGAATTGTCAATAAAATAATTTTTTTGGTGTTTCAGTCTCTGGTTCTTTTTATTAGCATTTCCAGTTAATTCTGGATATTTACCATATAATTGTAGTAGAGACTACAGAGCCTGATCACCAATGAGATAAAACATATAAATAAATGGTAAATGCATTAATATAGCGCTTTTATCCAAAGTGCTTTACAATTTCTTCATCACATTTTACACATACACACAGTGACGGTGGAGGCAACCATGCAAGGTTCCAACCTGCTCATCGGGAGCAATTAGGGGTTAAGTGTCTTGCTCAAGGACACTTCGACATGCTGCCCGGGAGGAGCAGGAATCGACCTGAGAACCTCCGGATTACCAGACGACTCCTCTACCTCCGCTGTTGCCCCTACCATAACTTCACTGCTAGTGCAGTCTAGCCCCAGTGGTTTAATTTATTGTTAATTTATTATTTGAGTTATATAATAAATACAATATACTCTATCCCTCATTTATTATGGCCAGTGTTTTATTTTAAGAATTGTCAATAAAATTAGTTTTTGGTATTTCAGTCTCTGTCTCTCTCTTTCATTAGCATTTCCAGTTCATTCTGGGTCTTGTTTATCATAGAATTGTAGTGGAGGCTACAGAGCCTGATCACCAAGGAGATAAAACATAGATATACAGTACAATATACAGTAATACACAGAATTTTAATTTGCAATTATTATTTTCTGACTGTATTTTTCACATGTTCAAACTGTATCTGCTATCAAAAGGTCAAAAACCTGGACTGTGTTTTTTACCTCTGCATTTAAAAAAAAATGCAAATCAACTAATTATATCAATATTGTGCTGTCAGAACAGTGTTTGTAGATTAAGTATTTAATGTTCTCTGTTGGCCATTTTCACCTTGTTTGACAACCAAGAAATTATCAACATATGTTAGGGCTATGTTTATACATGATATATTTACAATGATCACGTTGGTGATATAAAACAAGGCTTTCATTTTGGAGGGATAATCGATGCTTTGTTCACAATAGCTCCTTGCTGCCCTCTACTGGTATATGTTCAAGATTCACGTTTCTTTATTAGTTGTCATACAAAAATACAGAGTACTTTTATATGAAATGCTTTTTTCTGTTCTGCTCATGAGTGTGCTAGATAAAAATATTATAAAATAGAAAGTCAAAAGTTCATTGTTTATACCCATACATTCTTGAGTTGTGAGCCATGTACGCAGAAAATATGTAATTTACATGAGTATCCAGAGCTAGTATGAGGAACAGCTTGGATTGTGTTAAGAAAGAACTCACTCTACTGATTCAACGTCATCATTATGATTCAACATCATCATTAATAAGTAAGAAATAAGGGAGGGAAGCCGCCTATTCTTGGTCCACAATGGTGGAACAAACTTCCCACCACAGTTAAATGATTAAATAACCTTCTTAATGGATAATTACCATAGAGTCAAATACATGGTTTCTACTAAAACACTCATTGGTTGTTTTGTCTTGTAACCTGAGATTGGTAGCACGTAATAGGTCGAGTAGGGTGTCAAACGGCGGCCATTTTAGCTTTCCAACAATGTGTTGGTTGATTGGTAAAAACACAGCCTCAAGCTGATAGACGAGGGCAAAGTGCTCTGACGTGCGCACACATGCGTGACGGCCCGCCCTCGGGCCATCCGATGGATAATAATGTACAAAAAAAAACGTTTTATATAAAATATTTGTATTGATTTTTATATGTATACACAAAACAAGACAAATACAATAATAATAAGACCTCACAATACCACAATAATAATAATAATAATGACAAGTAATAAATACAGAACATAAAAACATAAAAGAAATCAATTTACACTATTACAGACACCACAAAAGACACCACAAAAGACATATGTATGTACATATTAGTGCTGTCAATCAATTAAAATATTTAACTTGATTAATCGCATGATTGTCCATAGTTAACTCTGGATAAATCGCAAATTAATCTAATTTTTATTTTTCTACCTTAAACGGATCTTTTTCAAGTTCCAAGTTTTATGCAGCCATTTAACCCAAAAGGATGAATGACCCTCATGCATTGCAAATTTGCATCAAATTCACAACAGTGATGCACAAAATAACTTAAAAGAAAATAATAATTTAAAACAATGAATAAAGTGTGCATGAAATAATAGGGGAAAGAAAACGTTCGGAACGTGTTACATTCACGCACACAAGGGCTGAGCAATCACCCCCCACTCTCTCTCTCACACACACACTCTCTAGCTCTCTTTCTCTCTTGCCCCTTCCTCATCTCTCTCACCTCCCTCTCTATATCTCTCACACACACACACACACACACACACACGCACACGCACAGGCACACACACACACACTTCAGAAACAAAAATAGTATCAATGATACACCTGAGTGAAGTCTAGTAAAAAAAAAAAAGTTAAAAAAAAAAGTTTAAAAATATATATATATATTTAGTTAATCGTGAGTAAAAAAAATAGTGGCGTTAGAATCGGGCGATAACGCGTTAATACTGCGTTAACTTTGACAGCCTTATTACATATGTATACCCATACATTCTTGAGTTGTAGCCTTGCACACATACAATTTAATTTACAAAACCTGCCATCGGACTATCAATAAAGTTGACATGTAATCTCTCTGAACTATTTACATGTGTTACGGTCCAACTGGTAGAGAGTTTGAGCTGGGTATTTGTAGATGGATGATCAGTTGATAGCTGGCAGCCATGGATGCTTGGGGCTCCACACCAGGGCCCTGTTCCTCGTACCTGGCTAACTGAGTTAGCCGGATAATTTTCAGGATAACTTGACTTAAGCCTGACCTGTCGGTTTCCCGATGTGCGATTGTCTAAATCACTATGGCAACATATCAGAACGTTTGAACCTGGTTGAGCGCAGAGTTTAGTTCAGTTAGCTGGATAACCTGCATGGCCACACCCTCGCAAAGAAATGCCAGCTCCCTTCCTGAAATATCTTCACAGTCTAGATCCCATTATAGCATTCTGAATAATGTTTTCTGCTTCGTTTTTCTAGAGGGGGCTTTTGAAATGTAAAATAAGGACCTAAAATTCTGACCATAAATCATGTTCAGCCTATGGATTTACTTTGTCCTAAATAATGCACATCATAGGTTATACGGATACGGCGCTCGCGCTCACGACACACACTATGTGGTTATTTTAATAACGCGGAGCATTGCAAATGTGAATCCCGCTGGGATATTTTTAATTAATGAAATCGGGCATTTGGCTCTGATTAGTTTCATATTCTTCACTGTGGATGTATTTGCTCATTAACGGAGCGCCCGGATTGTGTTTCATTCAAGCATAAATTGAAGCGTCTTTATATGCGTGGATTGTGGATATGAATTACGACAAATCTGAATCTGTGGATTGTTGAATTGTATCACTGTCACTCACACGTTATTGTGATATTGTAACTAGGTTTAAAATATATGAGGAGATGCGCTGTTTGACAGATTTGATGACGTGACGTGACTTGAGAAATTGAATGAGCCTTTGACGTTTTGATGAATGAATTTGAGAAAATGCATTTATCTGTTCAAGCACTGTTATCTGATGATGAACAAGAGGGTGATGAACATGAGGTGTCACTGGTATAAACCGAAGGTTAATCAATTCAATGCATGTATGGATGATGTCCGAAACAGATTAAAACCTGATTAATAGTGTATCTGTAACTGTATAGCTGTATAACTGTATAGCCTCCAAGCCTCTCTGACACGTTATTTCGAGGGTCGCACCTTGAAAACTTTGGGAACCATGTATTTATATAGTACATGATACCTAAGCCAAGCGCATACAGTACAGATATCCTCATAATATAATTTGTATCAATTAGATACTATTTGGGCTTGTTTTTATCTACTTATTCTGAAAGAGTTGAACAAATTATTTTCTCTAGCAAGATCTCATTCGATTATTCATTCCATTAAGCCTACTGCCAGCAGGCACATTTAAAGAAATATAATCTGATTGATTGGGGTAATGAGGGCTTAAAATTAGCCTATAGATTATGCATTTAACCCTTATGTGGTGTTAGGGTCTCCAGCGACCCGTTTCAAGGTTATAATATGTAATAACTACCATCTAGTTGATTTTATTAGAACAAGGCTTTATGATATCCTCCATAACACATATATAAGCACAGCAAAACTATGTTTCACCATTTTGAAAATTCTGAAGGTATCTGCAGAAAAAAGGTACAACTGTGGTGTTAGGGTCATTCTTGACCCGGCAAGGTAAAACAATAATATAAAAATAGTACTAAACTTTTTTTCAGAAGTTATATTCTAATATTGTTCTATTATAGTCAGAAAACATTATTATCTATGGGTTTCACATTGAACAACCTCATTTTCATCTTAAAAATAAGGGACATGATGTGTCTCAGGGCCATAAAATCAAATTACAATGGGATTATATGGTTATGAATGCATATAATGTTAGTTAGGATGTAGTATTAACTATATTAAGTGATACTTCTTTCATTTTAGTGGTCAGGACTGAGTTAGACCCCGGGTCAACATTGACCCGCTAACAACGGTCAGTCGTGCCAATTCCCAGTGGTGCAGTGGTTGTCCCATGCAGTACCACGCTGTCCCAGCTGTTTTCTGAGCAGAAATACGCACACACAAAAATGTGTTCACAACTTTCACTTGACTTGTCGCGCCGTGCGCCAAGTACCGGCACTTATCTATCACCTAGACTTGGCATAATAATAGGATACCAATAACATAACAAAGAACGAGAAGTGCAAAACCAAAATACAAGCCCTGTGGGGGTTTGCTTGATCTGTGGAGCTCTCACTATGTGACAAATGGTCCCGACTGGAAGGATGAGTAAACCCCTTGTGCCTCCCTGGTCCCGATTCTGTCTTTCTTGATTTGTTTGTGTGGGTGTGTGTGAGCACAGCGGTGTCTGTGTTGATTATTATTTCATGAAATTGGGACAATTACTTCATTTTACATATATTTTCATTATGTCAAAAGATTATGATTTGAAACGCTCTAAAAAAAAGTTATTAGTATAAGGTACCTCTAGAGGTCCTGGCGGCGAGTTTCATCCGATCCACTTCCATGTTAAAACGCATTTTTTAATCTGCACTCATTCGTTCAATTCTAGATAGAATTATTAAACGCATTATTTTTTCACAATGTGATGGATCAAGCTCTAGTGCTCTGATGCTGTTAACGAATCTCTACACACGGTGGCGCAATTGTTCTATGGCCCACTTTGCCGGCTACTAAGCCAGCAGGAGGCGGAGACTATGCTGCTATGCTGGCTTCAGAGCTCCGCATACTGCTGCCGTGGCGGGGGGGGGGGGGTGCGAGAGAGAGATCAGCCCGCAACAACAACAATTACACTCCTCCTCCTCCTCCGCTCCTATCCCCTATCGCGTGTCACACGCTGAATCACGAGCCCCTGAGACCAGCCCCGGCTCTACGCTGAGCTCCCTGTAGAGCTCCCTGTATGCGGAAGTGCGCTGGTGGTCAAGCTGACAGCGCGTTGTCTTCAGAATCTACCGGGAGATCGAGTAGTGCTCGCCCGCGGAGATATAATAATAATAATCAGTGCTTACTAACGTTAGCGGCTCCGCTGTTTCTGACCGAATTAGTCAACTTCTTTTTTTTATAAGGGCAGTTTGTTATTCACAGGAAGTTTGTGCAGTTTTCACACGCTGCAATATGGGGTCTAAAACATATAGAGAGATATGATAAATATGCGCTTTTCAGCTTTTTCCCCCCCATAAAAACGGACTTACTATCAAACAAACACGAATATAAGTGGTTAAAATTCGGAACTATTTGTAATCTTTCATCGATATATTGAGGTTCTTAATGTTAATCATGGGATTTTTTTTTTCCAAAATAGTAAACAGTTAAAATTATATGACTTTGAACTTGATCCATACTTTCATCCCTTAAGCCTCATGAGCTCCACCAGTGCTAGGGAGGCACAAGGGTTCATTAAGTTGTGCTTCAGAAGGAAACTGTCCTTCTGTAAACTAAGTTACATTGTTAATTTAGTTTGTATTTACTTTTCTAGTTTAAGTTAATTAAATTAAAGAAATTGTAACTACAATATTGTATCTACAATATTGTATCTACAATTACATTTAAAACATTGTTTGTTTTTCAACCATATCTGTTGACAATATAATTTCTTTATATATTGAAGGCTACATCCTGCTACCTTTTTCAGCTTCTCTATTTCAAGGCAATATTTACAAAAACTAAACTAAAACTAGTAATTTCCTATACAAACATGTTTCCTACTATTTATGCATAATAATCATCTGTTCTGTGCGCACGCGGGGGAACATGTATGCGTGGGAGCGTGCGTGCACGTGGCGTCATTTAAACAGCGTACAGGCAGTTCTGATATTATGACTGCACCCCTGCCAATTCCTAACACAACATGAGGGTTAATTTGTCGGCGAAGCTATTGAGCTGTACTGTATTGTACCCATTCTGCAATCTGTTAATAAAGTTTTCAATCAATCAATCAATCAATGCCGTTAGAAAATCAGGATTTCTGCGATCGACACCTGCTGTAACTGAGGGGTACAATTCCCTGACTGTATTGATAAGTATGGTATCATTAAACCACTACCGCTTTATGTACTTTAACTACTGGCCACACAGTACATGATATAGATATGATGAACACTTTCCCACCATGAAACTAAGTCCACACAAATGTATCCGTCGAATATTTAATATATAGCAAAGGGTATATACAACGTTCACGTAATGACATTTATGATTTGAATGCACTTGTAAGGCAAATGAGTATTCGTAGGCAAATCAATATTGAATGTCCAATCTCTGGTTACGCAGGAAGCAAGTATACAACCTGGTTCTTTAGGGAACTATAGCGATGGTACTTAATGATTATAGCTAGATATACTAAAGGGGGTCCTGCTGGTTGTAAGTCAGTAGAGGGGGGGGGGGGGGTTAGGAGAGCCGCCGGCGATATCCCATCTGGCCAACGATTTCTTGGGAGAATTCAGAGTGCTGAACACGGTGCCCACAGAACCTTGGTCCACAGATGAATATGCTTGGGCCCTCTTGTAGACGGTAGCTGCCGGTCCACAACGAAGAGACGTGAGGCGACCTCACTCGGGGTAGAGCGCCATCTCACCTGGGCTCCTCTCGGGGGTAGTTCCAACACTCACCAGTGTTGGCTGTTATCCATGGCATAAATCAAAGCACCCAAAGCAAGTAGATAATCCAAGCCGTGTAGGGCTCGCCGTTGTCCGGGTAAGGTAATCCAATGTGCAGGTCCACTCGTCCTAGCCCAGAACTCCTCGGATGAAAGCACCACACGTGGTCTGCCCAGCCTGGTTAAGACTCTAGATAACGCGAGGAAACGATGGGGGTACTACTCACTGTATAACTCTAACCGAACGATGCACCATACATAATAGACTATTATTAACTTAATAGAAATATGTCCCACTCGACGGTATAGTGCCAAACTATGACAATTCAACTATTAATCCACACGGTGTCTCAATGCCATTCTAAGGCCAAGTTGACCATACTGCACCACACGTGGATCGTGGGTGAGGCTTAACGTCTTGCCACTAGGTTGGAGGGTAAAGAACTAATGGACTAAAGGACTAAAAAAGTTCTACTTTACTTGCGCCATATATATATGCGCTGTGAACAAATAGTACCATTCGTATTTCGCCAGACGTATTCCTACGCGGAACCGGGCTAGTAACGACATGTTCGTCGGCACGATTGAACTTGAACCAAGGGGCTTGGCTGCTGGCGCCAAGTTCTTGTCCAATGAGAGAATGAAACTATTATGGGCTGTTAGTAGACTAAAGGGATATTCAGTGTATATGTACAAGGAATATACAAGGGATATCAAACGATATACAAATACTATTAAATATATATCCATAAATAAATATATATATTCGGTTTAATCTGATCCTTCACAACAGCCGCCCCCTAATTAGTCCCACCTAATTAGCTAAGCAGAGACAGATTAACCGCACTGTCTACCACTCAAGGTCCGCTGTAAGGGTCAGTCAACTCACAAAGTCGTGGGGTCATGGTCGTCATCGATAGTGTCTGGGAGTCTGGGCAGTTCTATTAGCCTCGCCACGGGTCGTGTGTAAGTTCGCCCTTGGACGAGCACCTCAGCTGCTCGGACCTTGCCATCGGCACCGGTGATCACTTTGCTTACGCGGCCAGCCGGCCACATAGCTCTGGGTAGTGACTGGTCGATAATCATGACGACTGTTCCTTCTGTCAAATTGTCTCTCTCTTTTACCCACTTCTGGCGGGTCTGTAGAGACGGTAGGTAGTGGAGTAGAAAGCTGTTCCAAAACTTGTCGGCTAGTACTTGACTGTACCTCCACATTCTTCGGCCGTTCGCTTCTTCAGGCCTGTACATTGTCTGGGGTAGCGCGGGGTCCAGCCGCCCCATCAAGAGTGTGTTGGGGGTGACTGGGTCGACATCTGCTATATCACTGGAGACGTAGCCGAGGGGCTTGGAGTTCAATACTCCCTCGATCTCCGTGAGGACTGTCATTAAGACTTCTTCCGCTACAGTCTGGGCCCCAAGCACGGCGTACAGGGCTGTCTTTATAGAACGTACTTCTCGTTCCCAGGTTCCACCGAAGTGGGGTGCGTTCGGGGGATTAAACTGGAAGTCAATCTGGGATGGAGCGAGGTGGGTCTTAAGTTCTGGGCCCATAGCTTGGAAGCTCTCTCTCAGCTCTCTTTCTCCGCCTTTGAAGTTTGTCCCGTGATCAGACAACAATGTAGACGGTTTTCCTTTCCGTGATGTGAATCTTCGGAAGGCCATAAGGAATGAGTCTGTGCTCATGGTTGGAAGGAGTTCGATATGTATCGCTCTGGTGGTCATGCATTTGAATACAATACCCCACCGCTTCTCGGTTCCTCTTCCTTTTTTTATATACAACGGGCCAAAACAGTCCATGCCTGTGGAGTGAAAGGGCTTGTCGCCGAGTCAGAGGCGACAGGGAGGTAGGTCAGCCATCCGGGGTATGCTGGGCTGCGCGCGCCACTTTCGGCAGTCTAGACAGGTTCGCTGGAAGCGTCGCACTGCTTCTCTCCCTTGAAGTATCCAATAGCGACGTCTGATCTCCGCGAAGACTCTCTCTGCTCCTGCGTGGTGCACATCCTCGTCGTATTTCTTTATGATCAGCTCTGTGACCTTGTGTCGGCTGTTCAAGACTATCGGGTACTTAACGTCATCCGGTAGATTGGGGGCCCTCCGCAGACGACCACCCACTCTGATGAGATTATGGGCGTCGCTCTCGGGTGCCAGGTGGAGCAATCTGCTGTCTGATGGGACGGGCTTTCCTCCCTGTAGACAGTCTAGCTCGTCGGGGAACGAGTCTCTCTGGGCTCGTTGTAGTAGAAGAAGTTCTGCTTCTTCGTAGTCAGCTGCTGAAATGTCGGCAGTGGGCTGAATCTCTGGGTGATGCCACAGAAATGTCTTTAGTTGCGCACTCTGTAGGGTGAGGCAATCATCTATGTTGGGGTCTGTGGAGGCGACTGTGCTCAGTCCACAGAACATAGGTTTCTTGTTCTCAGCCTCCTCTTTACTCGCCTCCCGTGGGGTGGGCGTAGGCCACTCTCCTTCCGGGAACTTGAGGAACTCTGGTCCGTCACTGTAGATGTTGTGACGGGTGAGGTCATCTAGGGACATTCCCCGGGTGATGACGTCAGCTGGGTTGTGTTTGGTGTCCACATACTGCCAGCTCGCTGCTTCTGTTAACTCTTGAATATCTGTGACTCTGACTCCCACGAAGACCTTGTATCTGCATGAATCAGACTTGATCCATGTGAGTACTGTCGTGGAATCTGACCACAAGATTGTTCTGTGCACCGGAATGGTGAGTTCACGTTGGATTAACGTGGCTAGATGCGCTCCTGCTAGGGCTGCGCAGAGCTCTAGACGCGGGATAGATTGTTGCTTTCGTGGGGCTATTCTTGAGCGAGCCAGGATGAAGGCGGTGTGTATCTCTCCTCCCTTCTCTTGGGCACGCAAGTAGGCCACTGATCCATTGGCTACTTCGGAGGCGTCGCTGAAGACGTGTAGATCCATCTTGCATGTCTCTGGCCTCACTGTGGGTGGGAAGTAGCTGCGGCGTATATTGACGCCTGGGAGTGAGCGGAGTTCCGTCTCCCACTCTCTCCATGTGGAGGCAAGGGGTGCGGGTATTGGGTCGTCCCAGCCCTGGTCCTTGTCCCATAGTGCTCGTACAATCATCTTTGCCCTGGTGGTGTAAGGTAGAATACATCCCAACGGGTCATATTGTCTGGCGAGTGTTCTGTACACACTCCGTCTGGTGGTCGGTATCGCCGTCGACCTTCCCTGCTCCGTGGTCAGGGGTTTGTGTCTATAGTGGAGCGAGTCTGTTTTGAAGCGCCAGACTAGTCCTAGTGTCATTTCTTGGGCTTCTCCTGGGATTGTCGCCATCCAGGTCTCGCTGCTGGCAGCCTTGTCCGCGGGGGAGAGGCTGCGCAATACGTGCGGGTCGCTGCTGGCCCACTGCCTGAGATCAAAGCCGCCTTTGATCAGAGAGGCGCGTAGCTTGAGTAGGAGAGCCTCGGCTTCTTCTTGAGTCGAAACGCTTTGTAAACAGTTGTCCACGTAGAAACTGTTCTTCACACTGTGTCGGACCTCTTCATCTGCTGCTGGGTCCTCTGCGACGTGTTTCTGTAGTGCAAATGTAGCACAGCACGGGCTGCATGTAGTTCCGAAAGGGAGGACTTCCCATTGATAGATGGCGGGGTGCTCATCTCCGATCCTCTCTCTCCATAGGAACCGCAGCAGGGGCTTGTCCTCCTCCACTAGTCTCACCTGCAGGAACATCCCTTTGATATCCCCGCTGATAGCCACCTTGTCCTGGCGGAAGCGTAGTAGCACGCCTAGTAGCTTCTCAATCTCAGCGTGGTACACACTCTCTTGAGCGGGGTCTTTGGCTAGGCGCCGCTCTGTGTTCAATAGATACCGCTCCGTAGCGTCTTTCTTTGCGTGAAAGGTGGGCATTCCCTCTCGCCTCAGGAGTGGAGTTGCGTATCTCATCACTCCGCTGACTGTGACTCTCTTTGTCCCCTGCTCGAGGAGGTTTATAGCGTAAATGTCTTCTTTAGAACGAATGTCTTTCTTTTCGTTCTTAAAGGGCATTGTCTCTAGTGTCCATAGCCTCTCGACATGCTGCAGGAGAGTGGTGTCTTCTTCTGTCACTCTGGAGTGGAGGCAGCTAGTGGCTGCTGTTCGGTTAAGAGATTTAGCGAGGGGGCCTTGTAGTGTCCATCCTAGGCGGGTCTCGACTGCTGCAGGACAGCCTCTGGGTCCTGTATGGACCCGGTCTATCGGGACTATGAGGTCTGCATGGTCGGAGCCTATCAGCAGGGTCGGGGTGGCGCCGTCTATGAGCGGGATAGGTAGTTGACGCAGGTGCACATATTTATCCATCAGCTTGGCGATGGGGTAGGTGTACTGTGATAGTCCTATTTCTTGGCTGGTGAAAGCATTTGTAATCCTATACCGTCGCTCTGGCTGCCCGCTTGCTGCGATAGTGAAGGAGACATTCTCGCCCTTTATCGTCTTTAAATCTCTTCTTATTGTCCGAATCGTCATTTGGTTCTCGCTCCCCCGCAGTCCCAGCTGGGCCGCGGCGGACGCGAGCAGGAGGGTCTTCTCTGACCCGTCATCAAGGACGGTGTAAGTGTCCATGACTTTATCTTGGTAGCTCAATGTTACACGGACTACCTTTAAGAGCACTTGGGCGCCGCTGCTGCTGGCGGGGTCAATGTACATGACACTTGCCTTGGTGCTGCTCGATGGTGCAGGTGCAGGCTTTCTTCTGTTACTGTCGTGTAGGACATCTAGGTGGGCTCCGTCACACCGACTGCACCTCTTCTTTAGGCGGCACTCGGCTGCCATGTGACTGCGCGCACATCGGTAACAGCGCCTGTTGGACTTTATCCATTGACTCACTTCTTCTGCATTCATCTTTGTGAACAGGTCACATTGTGACAGCCAGTGTTCCTTCTCGCAGTACGGGCACACCATCTTCCACTTCTCTTTTCTCGAGGGGGTACTGTGGTTCTTACTGCTCGGTACTGATTCTGATTGGTGCATGACAGTCACCGATCTTCTTCCATCGTTTATTCTCCTGGGTCCCTCTCTGGAGCTTGGTGTGCTCCGCACGAACGTATCCAGTCGTAAGCTGCTGACTTCTCTCGCCAGGAAGTCGGCTAGATCGAGGAGGGATGGTTCGGGACCGTTAGGATCACGGTGGTCTCTCTGCCGCCTAAAGCGCTCTTGTCTGGCGGGTGGCAGCTTCTCTAAAATCCTCTCGACGTTAGAGTTGGCGTATAGCTCGTGCATACCCTTTTCTCGTTGCGCTCCCAGCATCCCTACCAGGGACTGCACTTTTATAGACAGGTCGTCTAATGAGCGATTGTCTGTTGCTGGGGGTAGGCGGTCAATATGCCTTATCTCTTGGATTACGTAATCCCATATACGTCCATATCTCTGGTCCAGCGCTGCTAGAGCCGCGGTGTATGGGGTCGTAGAGGTGGCATAGGCTAGCGCTATATTGTGCGCTCGGGGTACTTTCAGGTGCTTCAGTAATATTGCATACTTGTGACGTTCATCAACGACATCCACCATCATTGTCTCTAAGCACATTCGGAGCTCCGTGTACTGTGCCCGATTCTCATGGGTGAAGTCTGGGATGGTCGGTGTGGCAATGTATGACGCCGTGGATGGCTGATACATCGGCGAGCGTTGGGGGAGAGGCCTCCTAGGCGAGTCTCCTCTTGCGCCTCTCTGTGGGCTGGTACCGGCAGGGTACCATGGCCCGCTGGTCCAGGTGCTATTCCTCGGGGCTGGTCGTGCGTCGTGCTCACCCGTGAATAGAGTCGGGGGTCTGTAGCGCAGCGCCGCGGGGGTATAGCCTGGGCTGTACTGGACCTCCTGGTCCGGTGGAGTACTGTGCTGTCGTCGGGCTTGGTTCTCCTCCTCTCCCTCTTCTTCTTCTATCAGGTCCTCTAGATCCTGTAGTCGTTTATTTAGCTTCTCCGCAGTGTATGCTGCTCCTTCCTTGTAGCTGGGTCTCGCTTGGACCGGTCGGGGAAGGGGGTCTGCGGGGGGTATAGGCTTGGTCTGTTGGTCAAGTTCAGGGTCGCTTGCTCGGTTAGGAGACGCTGCCCTTGACTGTTGTCTCGACGAGTTCCTTGAACCCCTGGCGGAGGGAGAGGGTGTTGCCTTGAGGATCAGCTGCTCCATTAGTTGCGTTTGTAGCTTGTCGCGCTCGGCTTGTAGTCTGTCGCGCTCGGTTTCGCGCTGGATGAGAGCGAGGTCGCGCTCTGCTTCTCTTTGGGCACCGGCAGCGGCACGCTGGGTGTCTGCTCGGTCTCTTGCCATATTCTCTTCCGTCTGAAGGCGTCTCATCTCCAGGCGTATGCGCTCTTCTTCGCTCCGTTGCTGTGTCTGGAGTCGATCGCGTTCACCATGAAGTCGATCGCGTTCACCCTGGAGTCGATCGCGTTCGGTAGAGGCTGTCAGGCTGACGAGGAACGCCTGTGATAGCATCCTCTCCGCTTCGCTGGGGGAAGACGGTTGTAGAGGTGAGCCGCTCCTGGCGGTACTCGTTGGGGAGTCCTGGAGCTCTATTTCCTCGGCGCTCTCCTCCTCTTCTTCCGTGCAGAGTTCTCTCTCTGTAGGGTTGTCTTCCTCCCGGGGCTGGTCGGAGACTACTTCTTCGGTATTGGCGGGGGGTAAAGGCATGTCAGCTCCCTCCTGGTCCCCACCGTGAGCTTGGTCAGTTGCATTAGAACCCACTAGGGCCTCTGTGGTCGGGGTAACCTGGTCGTTAAAGTCAGACATAATTTTACTTTCTACTTTTACCGCGTTTACTGTCTGTAGAAGGCTAGGTAGTTGACTGACAGCGTAATCCTCTAAGTACGGAGGTGGCTGTCGTCTGCGCCGCGGGCGTTCTACGTTAGGAAGACCGTTTCGTGGAGTGTTCATCATAGGCCATTTTAATATTAATAACACTATATTAATATTACACTAGTTACCCTCCGGCTCGAAGGACCAATTGTAACTGAGGGGTACAATTCCCTGACTGTATTGATAAGTATGGTATCATTAAACCACTACCGCTTTATGTACTTTAACTACTGGCCACACAGTACATGATATAGATATGATGAACACTTTTCCACCATGAAACCAAGTCCACACAAATGTATCCGTCGAATATTTAATATATAGCAAAGGGTATATACAACATTCACGTAATGACATTTATGATTTGAATGCACTTGTAAGGCAAATGAGTATTCGTAGGCAAATCAATATTGAATGTCCAATCTCTGGTTACGCAGGAAGCAAGTATACAACCTGGTTCTTTAGGGAACTATAGCGATGGTACTTAATGATTATAGCTGGATATACTAAAGGGGGTCCTGCTGGTTGTAAGTCAGTAGAGGGGGGGGGGGGGGGGTTAGGAGAGCCGCCGGCGATATCCCATCTGGCCAACGATTTCTTGGGAGAATTCAGAGTGTTGAACACGGTGCCCACAGAACATTGGTCCACAGATGAATATGCTTGGGCCCTCTTGTAGACGGTAGCTGCCGGTCCACAACGAAGAGACGTGAGGCGACCTCACTCGGGGTAGAGCGCCGTCTCACCTGGGCTCCTCTCGGGGGTAGTTCCAACACTCACCAGTGTTGGCTGTTATCCATGGCATAAATCAAAGCACCCAAAGCAAGTAGATAATCCAAGCCGTGTAGGGCTCGCCGTCGTCCGGGTAAGGTAATCCAATGTGCAGGTCCACTCGTCCTAGCCCAGAACTCCTCGGATGAAAGCACCACACGTGGTCTGCCCAGCCTGGTTAAGACTCTAGATAACGCGAGGAAACGATGGGGGTACTACTCACTGTATAACTCTAACCGAACGATGCACCATACATAATAGACTATTATTAACTTAATAGAAATACGTCCCACTCGACGGTATAGTGCCAAACTATGACAATTCAACTATTAATCCACACGATGTCTCAATGCCATTCTAAGGCCAAGTTGACCATACTGCACCACACGTGGATCGTGGGTGAGGCTTAACGTCTTGCCACTAGGTTGGAGGGTAAAGAACTAATGGACTAAAGGACTAAAAAAGTTCTACTTTACTTGCGCCATATATATATGCGCTGTGAACAAATAGTACCATTCGTATTTCGCCAGACGTATTCCTACGCGGAACCGGGCTAGTAACGACATGTTCGTCGGCACGATTGAACTTGAACCAAGGGGCTTGGCTGCTGGCGCCAAGTTCTTGTCCAATGAGAGAATGAAACTATTATGGGCTGTTAGTAGACTAAAGGGATATTCAGTGTATATGTACAAGGAATATACAAGGGATATCAAACGATATACAAATACTATTAAATATATATCCATAAATAAATATATATATTCGGTTTAATCTGATCCTTCACAACAGCCGCCCCCTAATTAGTCCCACCTAATTAGCTAAGCAGAGACAGATTAACCGCACTGTCTACCACTCAAGGTCCGCTGTAAGGGTCAGTCAACTCACAAAGTCGTGGGGTCATGGTCGTCATCGATAGTGTCTGGGAGTCTGGGCAGTTCTATTAGCCTCGCCACGGGTCGTGTGTAAGTTCGCCCTTGGACGAGCACCTCAGCTGCTCGGACCTTGCCATCGGCACCGGTGATCACTTTGCTTACGCGGCCAGCCGGCCACATAGCTCTGGGTAGTGACTGGTCGATAATCATGATGACTGTTCCTTCTGTCAAATTGTCTCTCTCTTTTACCCACTTCTGGCGGGTCTGTAGAGACGGTAGGTAGTGGAGTAGAAAGCTGTTCCAAAACTTGTCGGCTAGTACTTGACTGTACCTCCACATTCTTCGGCCGTTCGCTTCTTCAGGCCTGTACATTGGCTGGGGTAGCGCGGGGTCCAGCCGCCCCATCAAGAGTGTGTTGGGGGTGACTGGGTCGACATCTGCTATATCACTGGAGACGTAGCCGAGGGGCTTGGAGTTCAATACTCCCTCGATCTCCGTGAGGACTGTCATTAAGACTTCTTCCGCTACAGTCTGGGCCCCAAGCACGGCGTACAGGGCTGTCTTTATAGAACGTACTTCTCGTTCCCAGGTTCCACCGAAGTGGGGTGCGTTCGGGGGATTAAACTGGAAGTCAATCTGGGATGGAGCGAGGTGGGTCTTAAGTTCTGGGCCCATAGCTTGGAAGCTCTCTCTCAGCTCTCTTTCTCCGCCTTTGAAGTTTGTCCCGTGATCAGACAACAATGTAGACTGTTTTCCTTTCCGTGATGTGAATCTTCGGAAGGCCATAAGGAATGAGTCTGTGCTCATGGTTGGAAGGAGTTCGATATGTATCGCTCTGGTGGTCATGCATTTGAATACAATACCCCACCGCTTCTCGGTTCCTCTTCCTTTTTTTATATACAACGGGCCAAAACAGTCCATGCCTGTGGAGTGAAAGGGCTTGTCGCCGAGTCGGAGACGACAGGGAGGTAGGTCAGCCATCCGGGGTATGCTGGGCTGCGCGCGCCACTTTCGGCAGTCTAGACAGGTTCGCTGGAAGCGTCGCACTGCTTCTCTCCCTTGAAGTATCCAATAGCGACGTCTGATCTCCGTGAAGACTCTCTCTGCTCCTGCGTGGTGCACATCCTCGTCGTATTTCTTTATGATCAGCTCTGTGACCTTGTGTCGGCTGTTCAAGACTATCGGGTACTTAACGTCATCCGGTAGATTGGGGGCCCTCCGCAGACGACCACCCACTCTGATGAGATTATGGGCGTCGCTCTCGGGTGCCAGGTGGAGCAATCTGCTGTCTGATGGGACGGGCTTTCCTCCCTGTAGACAGTCTAGCTCGTCGGGGAACGAGTCTCTCTGGGCTCGTTGTAGTAGAAGAAGTTCTGCTTCTTCGTAGTCAGCTGCTGAAATGTCGGCAGTGGGCTGAATCTCTGGGTGGTGCCACAGAAATGTCTTTAGTTGCGCACTCTGTAGGGTGAGGCAATCATCTATGTTGGGGTCTGTGGAGGCGACTGTGCTCAGTCCACAGAACATAGGTTTCTTGTTCTCAGCCTCCTCTTTACTCGCCTCCCGTGGGGTGGGCGTAGGCCACTCTCCTTCCGGGAACTTGAGGAACTCTGGTCCGTCACTGTAGATGTTGTGACGGGTGAGGTCATCTAGGGACATTCCCCGGGTGATGACGTCAGCTGGGTTGTGTTTGGTGTCCACATACTGCCAGCTCGCTGCTTCTGTTAACTCTTGAATCTCTGTGACTCTGACTCCCACGAAGACCTTGTATCTGCATGAATCAGACTTGATCCATGTGAGTACTGTCGTGGAATCTGACCACAAGATTGTTCTGTGCACCGGAATGGTGAGTTCACGTTGGATTAACGTGGCTAGATGCGCTCCTGCTAGGGCTGCGCAGAGCTCTAGACGCGGGATAGATTGTTGCTTTCGTGGGGCTATTCTTGAGCGAGCCAGGATGAAGGCGGTGTGTATCTCTCCTCCCTTCTCTTGGGCACGCAAGTAGGCCACTGATCCATAGGCTACTTCGGAGGCGTCGCTGAAGACGTGTAGATCCATCTTGCATGTCTCTGGCCTCACTGTGGGTGGGAAGTAGCTGCGGCGTATATTGACGCCTGGGAGTGAGCGGAGTTCCGTCTCCCACTCTCTCCATGTGGAGGCAAGGGGTGCGGGTATTGGGTCGTCCCAGCCCTGGTCCTTGTCCCATAGTGCTCGTACAATCATCTTTGCCCTGGTGGTGTAAGGTAGAATACATCCCAACGGGTCATATTGTCTGGCGAGTGTTCTGTACACACTCCGTCTGGTGGTCGGTATCGCCGTCGACCTTCCCTGCTCCGTGGTCAGGGGTTTGTGTCTATAGTGGAGCGAGTCTGTTTTGAAGCGCCAGACTAGTCCTAGTGTCATTTCTTGGGCTTCTCCTGGGATTGTCGCCATCCAGGTCTCGCTGCTGGCAGCCTTGTCCGCGGGGGAGAGGCTGCGCAATACGTGCGGGTCGCTGCTGGCCCACTGCCTGAGATCAAAGCCGCCTTTGATCAGAGAGGCGCGTAGCTTGAGTAGGAGAGCCTCGGCTTCTTCTTGAGTCGAAACGCTTTGTAAACAGTTGTCCACGTAGAAACTGTTCTTCACACTGTGTCGGACCTCTTCATCTGCTGCTGGGTCCTCTGCGACGTGTTTCTGTAGTGCAAATGTAGCACAGCACGGGCTGCATGTAGTTCCGAAAGGGAGGACTTCCCATTGATAGATGGCGGGGTGCTCATCTCCGATCCTCTCTCTCCATAGGAACCGCAGCAGGGGCTTGTCCTCCTCCACTAGTCTCACCTGCAGGAACATCCCTTTGATATCCCCGCTGATAGCCACCTTGTCCTGGCGGAAGCGTAGTAGCACGCCTAGTAGAGAGGGGCCGAGTGTGGGGCCGGGCAAGAGCTCTTTATTCAGATTTTGGGATCCGATCTGGTAGCTGCAGTTAAACACAATGCAATCCTTGCCGTTGTGGTGGACCTTGTGGTGCGGCACGTACCATGATTCGGTCGTCTGATCGGCCTCTTTAATGTCAATCTTTGTCACGTGTCCCGCTGTGATTAGCTTCTCAATCTCAGCGCGGTACACACTCTCTTGAGCGGGGTCTTTGGCTAGGCGCCGCTCTGTGTTCAATAGATACCGCTCCGTAGCGTCTTTCTTTGCGTGAAAGGTGGGCATTCCCTCTCGCCTCAGGAGTGGAGTTGCGTATCTCATCACTCCGCTGACTGTGACTCTCTTTGTCCCCTGCTCGAGGAGGTTTATAGCGTAAATGTCTTCTTTAGAACGAATGTCTTTCTTTTCGTTCTTAAAGGGCATTGTCTCTAGTGTCCATAGCCTCTCGACATGCTGCAGGAGAGTGGTGTCTTCTTCTGTCTCTCTGGAGTGGAGGCAGCTAGTGGCTGCTGTTCGGTTAAGAGATTTAGCGAGGGGGCCTTGTAGTGTCCATCCTAGGCGGGTCTCGACTGCTGCAGGACAGCCTCTGGGTCCTGTATGGACCCGGTCTATCGGGACTATGAGGTCTGCATGGTCGGAGCCTATCAGCAGGGTCGGGGTGGCGCCGTCTATGAGCGGGATAGGTAGTTGACGCAGGTGCACATATTTATCCATCAGCTTGGCGATGGGGTAGGTGTACTGTGATAGTCCTATTTCTTGGCTGGTGAAAGCATTTGTAATCCTATACCGTCGCTCTGGCTGCCCGCTTGCTGCGATAGTGAAGGAGACATTCTCGCCCTTTATCATCTTTAAATCTCTTCTTATTGTCCGAATCGTCATTTGGTTCTCGCTCCCCCGCAGTCCCAGCTGGGCCGCGGCGGACGCGAGCAGGAGGGTCTTCTCTGACCCGTCATCAAGGACGGCGTAAGTGTCCATGACTTTATCTTGGTAGCTCAATGTTACACGGACTACCTTTAAGAGCACTTGGGCGCCGCTGCTGCTGGCGGGGTCAATGTACATGACACTTGCCTTGGTGCTGCTCGATGGTGCAGGTGCAGGCTTTCTTCTGTTACTGTCGTGTAGGACATCTAGGTGGGCTCCGTCACACCGACTGCACCTCTTCTTTAGGCGGCACTCGGCTGCCATGTGACTGCGCGCACATCGGTAACAGCGCCTGTTGGACTTTATCCATTGACTCACTTCTTCTGCATTCATCTTTGTGAACAGGTCACATTGTGACAGCCAGTGTTCCTTCTCGCAGTACGGGCACACCATCTTCCACTTCTCTTTTCTCGAGGGGGTACTGTGGTTCTTACTGCTCGGTACTGATTCTGATTGGTGCATGACAGTCACCGATCTTCTTCCATCGTTTATTCTCCTGGGTCCCTCTCTGGAGCTTGGTGTGCTCCGCACGAACGTATCCAGTCGTAAGCTGCTGACTTCTCTCGCCAGGAAGTCGGCTAGATCGAGGAGGGATGGTTCGGGACCGTTAGGATCACGGTGGTCTCTCTGCCGCCTAAAGCGCTCTTGTCTGGCGGGTGGCAGCTTCTCTAAAATCCTCTCGATGTTAGAGTTGGCGTATAGCTCGTGCATACCCTTTTCTCGTTGCGCTCCCAGCATCCCTACCAGGGACTGCACTTTTATAGACAGGTCGTCTAATGAGCGATTGTCTGTTGCTGGGGGTAGGCGGTCAATATGCCTTATCTCTTGGATTACGTAATCCCATATACGTCCATATCTCTGGTCCAGCGCTGCTAGAGCCGCGGTGTATGGGGTCGTAGAGGTGGCATAGGCTAGCGCTATATTGTGCGCTCAGGGTACTTTCAGGTGCTTCAGTAATATTGCATACTTGTGACGTTCATCAACGACATCCACCATCATTGTCTCTAAGCACATTCGGAGCTCCGTGTACTGTGCCCGATTCTCATGGGTGAAGTCTGGGATGGTCGGTGTGGCAATGTATGACGCCGTGGATGGCTGATACATCGGCGAGCGTTGGGGGAGAGGCCTCCTAGGCGAGTCTCCTCTTGCGCCTCTCTGTGGGCTGGTACCGGCAGGGTACCATGGCCCGCTGGTCCAGGTGCTATTCCTCGGGGCTGGTCGTGCGTCGTGCTCACCCGTGAATAGAGTCGGGGGTCTGTAGCGCAGCGCCGCGGGGGTATAGCCTGGGCTGTACTGGACCTCCTGGTCCGGTGGAGTACTGTGCTGTCGTCGGGCTTGGTTCTCCTCCTCTCCCTCTTCTTCTTCTATCAGGTCCTCTAGATCCTGTAGTCGTTTATTTAGCTTCTCCGCAGTGTATGCTGCTCCTTCCTTGTAGCTGGGTCTCGCTTGGACCGGTCGGGGAAGGGGGTCTGCGGGGGGTATAGGCTTGGTCTGTTGGTCAAGTTCAGGGTCGCTTGCTCGGTTAGGAGACGCTGCCCTTGACTGTTGTCTCGACGAGTTCCTTGAACCCCTGGCGGAGGGAGAGGGTGTTGCCTTGAGGATCAGCTGCTCCATTAGTTGCGCTTGTAGCTTGTCGCGCTCGGCTTGTAGTCTGTCGCGCTCGGTTTCGCGCTGGATGAGAGCGAGGTCGCGCTCTGCTTCTCTTTGGGCACCGGCAGCGGCACGCTGGGTGTCTGCTCGGTCTCTTGCCATATTCTCTTCCGTCTGAAGGCGTCTCATCTCCAGGCGTATGCGCTCTTCTTCGCTCCGTTGCTGTGTCTGGAGTCGATCGCGTTCACCCTGAAGTCGATCGCGTTCACCCTGGAGTCGATCGCGTTCGGTAGAGGCTGTCAGGCTGACGGGGAACGCCTGTGATAGCATCCTCTCCGCTTCGCTGGGGGAAGACGGTTGTAGAGGTGAGCCGCTCCTGGCGGTACTCGTTGGGGAGTCCTGGAGCTCTATTTCCTCGGCGCTCTCCTCCTCTTCTTCCGTGCAGAGTTCTCTCTCTGTAGGGTTGTCTTCCTCCCGGGGCTGGTCGGAGACTACTTCTTCGGTATTGGCGGGGGGTAAAGGCATGTCAGCTCCCTCCTGGTCCCCACCGTGAGCTTGGTCAGTTGCATTAGAACCCACTAGGGCCTCTGTGGTCGGGGTAACCTGGTCGTTAAAGTCAGACATAATTTTACTTTCTACTTTTACCGCGTTTACCGTCTGTAGAAGGCTAGGTAGTTGACTGACAGCGTAATCCTCTAAGTACGGAGGTGGCTGTCGTCTGCGCCGCGGGCGTTCTACGTTAGGAAGACCGTTTCGTGGAGTGTTCATCATAGGCCATTTTAATATTAATAACACTATATTAATATTACACTAGTTACCCTCCGGCTCGAAGGACCAATTGTAACTGAGGGGTACAATTCCCTGACTGTATTGATAAGTATGGTATCATTAAACCACTACCGCTTTATGTACTTTAACTACTGGCCACACAGTACATGATATAGATATGATGAACACTTTCCCACCATGAAACCAAGTCCACACAAATGTATCCGTCGAATATTTAATATATAGCAAAGGGTATATACAACGTTCACGTAATGACATTTATGATTTGAATGCACTTGTAAGGCAAATGAGTATTCGTAGGCAAATCAATATTGAATGTCCAATCTCTGGTTACGCAGGAAGCAAGTATACAACCTGGTTCTTTAGGGAACTATAGCGATGGTACTTAATGATTATAGCTGGATATACTAAAGGGGGTCCTGCTGGTTGTAAGTCAGTAGAGGGGGGGGGGGGGGTTAGGAGAGCCGCCGGCGATATCCCATCTGGCCAACGATTTCTTGGGAGAATTCAGAGTGCTGAACACGGTGCCCACAGAACCTTGGTCCACAGATGAATATGCTTGGGCCCTCTTGTAGACGGTAGCTGCCGGTCCACAACGAAGAGACGTGAGGCGACCTCACTCGGGGTAGAGCGCCGTCTCACCTGGGCTCCTCTCGGGGGTAGTTCCAACACTCACCAGTGTTGGCTGTTATCCATGGCATAAATCAAAGCACCCAAAGCAAGTAGATAATCCAAGCCGTGTAGGGCTCGCCGTCGTCCGGGTAAGGTAATCCAATGTGCAGGTCCACTCGTCCTAGCCCAGAACTCCTCGGATGAAAGCACCACACGTGGTCTGCCCAGCCTGGTTAAGACTCTAGATAACGCGAGGAAACGATGGGGGTACTACTCACTGTATAACTCTAACCGAACGATGCACCATACATAATAGACTATTATTAACTTAATAGAAATACGTCCCACTCGACGGTATAGTGCCAAACTATGACAATTCAACTATTAATCCACACGATGTCTCAATGCCATTCTAAGGCCAAGTTGACCATACTGCACCACACGTGGATCGTGGGTGAGGCTTAACGTCTTGCCACTAGGTTGGAGGGTAAAGAACTAATGGACTAAAGGACTAAAAAAGTTCTACTTTACTTGCGCCATATATATATGCGCTGTGAACAAATAGTACCATTCGTATTTCGCCAGACGTATTCCTACGCGGAACCGGGCTAGTAACGACATGTTCGTCGGCACGATTGAACTTGAACCAAGGGGCTTGGCTGCTGGCGCCAAGTTCTTGTCCAATGAGAGAATGAAACTATTATGGGCTGTTAGTAGACTAAAGGGATATTCAGTGTATATGTACAAGGAATATACAAGGGATATCAAACGATATACAAATACTATTAAATATATATCCATAAATAAATATATATATTCGGTTTAATCTGATCCTTCACAACACCTGCTGTGTTTTCAGGTGAGGCGGCCGTGCGCAATTATCCTGAGTATAAAGTCTGGTTCGAATGAAGGAGACTGAAACTGCCTTCGAGGAACAGGGAAAGCCTGGATTCAGCCTTAGTACTTTAATTGTTCCCTGCTATATACATGTTTATAGGGTACTTCAGTCTCATAATATTGACTTTTCAATTGGAAATCTATCATGAGATGGACGTGGCCAAGCAAGACAGCCAGGTATGCATATCTCATTAGTGGCTTGCTACTATCTTGGTTCTGAACATGGTCTGGGGACCACCAGGGGTCCTTGAGGTTTTTCCAGAACAATGAAGAATAGTTTAATTTCACTATTGCATTGACTAAATGCAATGAGAGAATGTACAAGAGTATTATTCTGATCATGTGTTCCACTGTCTACTGTTATCTCCTCAAATACAGTAAATATACGTGACAGCCTTGGAACTCATACCAAATACATTTCCTAAAGACACATAATGATTTGGAACCTGAAACATTCTATATTTTTTTCAATATATATATATATACAAATAAAACTAAAATACATCCAAGTGCAGATACTGCACAGATACATAGTGATTGTACAAAGTGTAGTCTTTGAAGATGATTGGACGAGGAATATCAGTTTGATGGAGGAGGAGGTGTCTCTTGTTATTCTGATTGGCCAATCAGTTCCAAACAGCTAAATGCTCAACTATTGTCTCTCTTGTATAAGAACAGGGCTGGTAACCATAAAGACATAGTCTGCCGGTTGATTCGAACACCTCTCTATGGCAGAACACATTGTCTACTGGACCAAGACTTTCTACTAAAGCCGATCTGGTCAGAAATGAGACTGTGTACAAAATGTGACCAAGTACAATTATTTATTAGATTGTTTTCATGGCATTGCAGAGCCTCTCTTATTTTATGTTGTTTTTTCTGTGTTTCCAAGAAAACCATTCTAAACATGCCTGAATGTCTGTTCTTTATTTGTCTTCAATACGTCAGTTTATTTGTACAATGACAGGTGCCACCACAATATTGCAGGCAACTGCCCAGTATTTTAACTAAAGTTGACATTTTCAAACCCAATCCTGGAGCAGATTCAGACGGGCCCGGTACTGGGACGAAATTATTATGACGTCATAAATAGATCAATACAGTCTGTATTAATTAATGTTGTTTAATGTTAAATAATGTTTATTTTTCAAATGTAAAGAGTAAAGACCCTAACCCTATCAAAACAGCAGTCAAAATGTTAGCATTATGTTCCTTTGGTTCATTACATTACATTACATTACATTACTCAAGCATAGTAACATGGCTGCTTTTTTATATAGTGCTTTTATCCAAAGCGCTTTACAATTTGTTACTCAAATCCAAGATTCACAGTTTCAGTCACCAGCTAACTGATGATCAATAATAAAATGTTGATTCCTGTTTCCCACATTAAACTTGAGCACTAGTGTATTTGATTCCATTTTTATTCTGAGATTCTATGTTGAACCAATGCCATGGAATAAATTAAATTAATACATTTCCTAGATACACTTAAATGAGAATACCCATTGAGGAGTATTTTAGGATGCTAAATGCTCAACTATTGTCTCTGTTGTATAAGTACAGGGCTGTTTTCCAGAGTGAAGTACTCATTCAACCATAAGGACGGGATAGTCTGCTGGTTGACTTGAACACCTCTCTGTGGCAGAACACAATGTCTACTGGACCAAGACTTTTAAAAAAAACATCTGGATCAAAACTTTCTTATGAAAACAGATAAGACTGTGGACACCACAACATCTGTAAGTACAATTATTTATTAGATGGTTTTCATGACATTGCAGAGCCTCTCTTATTTTTTGTGGGTTTTATTTCCGTGAACACAGTCTAAACGTGCCAGCATTATGTACAATACGAATCCGGTATTTGTTTAGAGGTCACTTTTTGACTGAATTACAGAATATATTGTTAATTCGCATGCAAGTAAGTTGATTTTTTTTGGGAGTTTGGAAAACACACAATCTGAGTTCTTCATTGGAGTGCTTCTCTCTTCTTCAGGTACAATCACTGCATTGCTCCCCAACGCCAAACAGATGATGCTTGAGTCAAGGCTTAACTACTGTGACCAGTGTGGAACAAGCTTCATCAGAAAGGACCAACTTCAAATACATCAACGCATTCATACAGGAGAAAAGCCCTACCACTGTGACCAGTGTGAGAAGAGCTTCAGTAGATCTGGATAATTGAAGATACACCAGCGTTTTCATACAGGAGAGAAGCCCTACCACTGTGACCAGTGTCGGAAGAGCTTCAGCAACTCTGGAGATTTAAAGCAACACCAGCGTATTCATACAGGAGAGAAGCCCTACCACTGTGACCAGTGTGGGAAGAGATTCATAAACCCTTCAATCGTAAAGAAGCACCAGTGTTACGAAGGATCAGATTAAACCGAATATATATATTTATTTATTGATATATATTGCATAGTATTTGTATATCGTTTGATATCCCCTGTATATTCCTTGTACATATACACGGAATATCCCTTTAGCCCAGACCATAATAGTTCATTCTCCTATTGGACAGCGGTCCACCGGCGCCAGGGACCGGCCTCCGGAGCCAGGTTCAAAGTCACCGTCAAGATGTGTCTGGACATGCCCGGCCTTGCCCAGGGATACGCGACAGAAGTGAGAGTGGAACTAGTTTGTTCACCGTGCGTATAAATACGGCGCAGGTGAATGTAGAAGCCCCTTACCTTCCTTAGTATGTTACCGATAAGTTGAAGCCTCACCCACGATACAACGTGCGGTGAAGTATGGCCTGTTTGGCCCCAGAATAGAGCATCGAGACCGCGTGCGAATTAGTAACTGAATTGTCAGAGTTTGGCGCTATACCGTCGAGTGCGACATATTTCTATTAAGTCTTTAATAGTCTATTTGTGTATAGTGTATCGTGCGGTTAGAATTCTACAGTGACAAGCATCTCCAACGCTTTCTCGTATTAGCTAGAGTTCTTATCCAGGCTGGGCCGACCACATGGCGCTTTCACCCGAGGAGACCTAGACGAGAGCCGTATGGACATGTACATTGGATTAATCTACCCGACGACTACATAGCCCTTTGCGGCTGGAATATATTTGCTTTGGTCCTGTGATTTATGGAGCGGAGAACCAGCCAACGCTGCACGTGTTGGATTTACCCCGAGAGGAGTCAAGTCGAGTCGGCGCCTCAGAAAGCCTGAGGCCGACTAGCTTTCTTCACTGTGGAGCTACAGTCTACAAGAGAACCAAGCTGTATTCGTCTGTGGATCAAGAGGCTATTGCACCGGCTTCTGTACCTGAAGTCTCCCTAGTCATCGTTGACCAGACGTCCTACTACCGACAGATCTTCTACCCCCCCTGCTGGCTTACAACCAGTGGGAACCCCTTCCAGTATCTCCGCTATATTACTAGTGTACCATAGATATAATTCCCTAAGATTCAGGTTGTATAATTACCTCCTGCGTAACCAGAGAATGGACATTCGTTATTGATTTGCCTACGCATACTCCTTTGCCTTACAAGTGCATTCAAAGAATAATGTAAAGTATCCTATGTACCTTTTGCTCCATTAAATACTTGATTAATACCTTTGACTGGAACCGATTTCATTGTGGGAAGTGTTCATCATATTCATATATCGTGTACTGTATGGCCAGTAGTTAAAGTACATAAAGCGGTAGTGGTTTAATGATACCATACTTATCAATACAGTCAGGGAATTGTACCCCTCAGTTACAACCAGCGTATCCATACATTTTTCAAACCCTAAAACTGTAGAAATATGCTTACATACTGGACAGAAATCCACCTATTGTGATCCTTGTCAGAAGAACTTCTGACCCTCATCTTCAAACACCAATTTTACCAAAACACAAGTTTGTGAGCAAAACAAGTTAAAATGACAGTCAAGTAGTACAAATTGTACGAGGGAGAGCTGCCAGCCTGTGACAATGACATCAACATGTCTGTTTTTTTTTGTTTTTAATAGGGCTGTCAGTTTATCCCGTTAATTAGATTAATTAATTACACAGCAAATTATCGCGTTATGAAAATGTACGCAAAATGTATTACAGCCTACCTATATTTAGTGGCAAATCGGTGCGCTTTTATTTTAACCAGCCATGAAATCCACGCTTGAGTTGGGCGTATTAAACTTGGCCCATTGAATGACCCGTAGCCTACTTGATAGTTGCGTCCCTTCACACATGCGTTGTCTATCAAACAAACAAACAAAGGAATTTGCTGGAACACGATGGCATCAGCATCACCCGAGGCGAAACTGCTGGGACCTATGAACGGCAAGTTCAATTTAAAAAAGAATACAGATGGGACAGTAAACAAGACCGTTGTCATATGTAGCTTATGTCAAAAATAATTTGCGTATCACCGAAGCTGCTCTAGTCTAATGTATCACATGAACGCTAAACATGTCCAGGCGAGTTGTTCCACTGTAAATACCACGAGGAGCTCCAGTGTAGCTAACGTTAGCTCAACTGCAACTCGCACGCTTCGTCAAACCACTCTTGGAGAATTACCGTTAGGCAAACGATTGAGCAAATCTACCACAGACAAACTAACCAACAGCGTCGCGAAGTGGATTGCAAAATATTGTAGGCCAATAGCTATAGTGGAAGACAAGGGCTTAACGGAGTCATTTCAAATACCATCGTCTGACCCAAATTACAAGCTACCCTCGAGAGTTACAGTGATGAAAAGGATCCACCAGATGTACGACACAGAGAGGGAGGCGAGGGAAGAAGTGTTGGCACGGGCTGGCCCAATGGCCCTAACAGGTGACCACTGGACGTCGGTGGGCAATCATAATTACTTGGGTGTCACAGTGCACACGATCGACAGTGAGTGGAAACTCCAATCATTTGCATTAACCGTGACCAAAACAGCGGGCCACCATTTCGCCGATGCGTGTGCTGATCAGTTCAACACTGTGATAGAGGAGTGCAGTGGTGCAGTGCTGGTATAACTCGGTATAACGGCGTTATACCTCGGTCACTGAGGCTGAAGTACGCGCAATCGCTTTTTACATGGCATTATCCAACCGGACTCCCGGAGAAGCATGCAGCTGCAGAGCCGCAGAGCCAGCGGCGCTCTCTGGGCCGCGCGCTGACGGCCGCGCTGTGAGGCAATAGTATCCAGCTGCAGGACGAGAGCAGCCAAAAAAAACTGTGCATGCGCGCGCACGCGCGTGGAGCGTTTGACCTACTGTCAATTTGCCACTGCATCACTGGAGGAGTGGAATATAAAAGATAAAGTCACATCTATTGGGACTGATTCCGCACGTAACATGATAGCAGCAGCACGCCATCTGCCGTTCCAGCACATGCCATGTGCTGCACAGATGCTGCAAAGAACCATCACAGTCTCCCTTGAGGACAGAAGCCTTGACACCACCCTGGCAAAGTGCCGCAAGATGGTAGGCCACTTCAAGCACAGCCCTGCCAGTACAGAAGAACTGCAGCAGCAGCAGACTGCCCTCGGACGAGTGAGAGAGCCCATGATTCAAGATGTATCCACAAGGTGAGACTGTTTAACTACCTGATGTAGGCCTAGGGTACATTTAGTGTGTGTGTGTGTGTGTGTGTGTGTGTGTGTGTGTGTGTGTGTGCGTGTGTGTGCGTGTGTGCGTGTGTGCGTGCGTGCGTGCGTGCGTGCGTGTGTGTGTGTGCGTGTGTGTGTGTGTGTGCGTGTGTGCGCGTGTGTGTGTGTTTATTTGTTTGTGTTCTGTACAATTGCAACATGCTGCACTATTAACAACCCCCAGTGGGACTAATACAGTTATTTTATTGAATTGGAAGGTGGATTTCGACACTGGCCATGATCTCACGGTACCTGTGGAACCAGGAGGCTGTGACTGCCACTTTGGACCAACAGAACCACAAGCTGTCCATGCTGACCCCCACCGAGTGTGACAAACTGAGGAAGCTGGAGCTTGTACTTGAGCCCTGCAGGTAAGTGTCTCTCCCTCTCTCTCTCCCCCACATGCACCCCCCTCCTCTCTCTCTCTCTCTCTCCCCCATACACACACCTCACACCTCTCTCTCTCTCTCTCTCTCTCTCTCTCTGTGTACTGGTGACTACTGAAAGTAACAGTAATGTTACGTGTAATGTTATGTAATGTGTGAGAGCATTCTGCAGATATAAGTATAAAAAAGTATCCAATTGCTGTTCATGGCATTAAACTGCATGATAATGTAATAATAACCAAAACTGTTATTTTCAAATATACATCAAATATTGAATATCTCATTTTGAGGGACATTTGAGTTAACATGTGATTATTATCATTTGTTTAGATGACGTTTAGAAGTGTGTGCAACGATATCACAATATCGTCCCGATATAATCCCGATACGATACAATAAACGATAATATTGAATTATCACCCAACCCTCATTCATTTGTACAATGCTACAGTTTATGGTGCTGGGAAAATAATGCAATCTCTCGTTCTCTCGTTCTCTCTCTCTCTCTCTCTCTCTCTCTCTCTCTCTCTCTCTCTCTCTCTCTCTCTCTCTCTCTCTCTCTCTCTCTCTCTCTCTCTCTCTCCCCCATACACACACCTATCTCCCTCTCATACACACACCTTCACCTCTTTCTCGCAAATATCTGGCTACTCCTGCCACCTCTGTGCCATGTGAGAGGCTATTTTCACTTGCAGGTCACATAGTCCAAAAGAAGCGGGCAGCCTTACACTCAGACAATGTAAACAAGCTTGTTTGTCTTAGCAATTGGCTTAAGGAATAGATTTGTCATGCATACAGTAGACCCTGCAGTAGACCCTGCAGTAGACCCTGCAGTCATGCCCCCAGACACTGTAGCTTAGTGTAAACTGTTTGGCCATGTCATGTTCACTCACTTATCCGCTGTATCAGCAGCAAATGTGGCCTTGTTTTTTTGTGTCCATTGTTTCACTACCTACCTGCTGCACCACCAACAAATGTTGCCTTATGGAGAGGTAGGTTTTCATTCATTTTATTTATTCAATTTAATAAAATTGATTTCTAAAGCATTCTTCTTGGTGTATTCAATTGATCAGTCACCTGCCACAATAATGTAATGTCCTTGAATTTGAAATATTTATATGAATATGAAATATTTATATGAATATGAAATATAAATATGCGATTAACATGCGATTAATTAGATTAATTAATGACAACCTGCAATTAATTAGATTACATTTTTTAATCGCCTGACAGCACTAGTTTTTAAATAAAGACACAACTAGAGGGAGCCAACCACTGTTTTCCACAGAAGTATTCTATTTTAGTGCCTTTAAATAAACGATTTCATCATTTTCTGTTTTATTTTCCTTGTGGGCCTTTTTGCTTTTCTAAAGGAGGGACTGAGTGGTTGAAAAGCCATCTTGCTTTATTGTGCTTTATTTTGTGGTTAGAGTCACCTTAGTTTGCAGTGAGCAGGTCAATATTTGGTTATTTGGTTTGAACTAGTTTGCGTCTAGTGGTGTTTTATTTTAATTTAATTAGTTTACATATTTTCTGACTATTCCCTCTTTTTACACATAACGGAGGGTTATGTATATAACCCAGTTCTATGAGTTATGGTGCGCTCAGCACCTGTCTGCACTGTACTTCACTTCGTGCACGAGCACTGAATAAAAAATTCCACCATGTACCTTTACATCCCAACATCCGTCTGACCACACCCCCTTCCGCTTACCTTCATAAGCAGGTGTGTGGTCACCTACTCGCCTCCTTCCCAAACTTTCACCACAAGGTGAGATCAAGGGCCGCAGCGGCGTCCAGGTGCTGAACGCACCATAACTCATAGAACTGGGTTATATACATAACCCTCCGTTCTATGTCGTTAATGGCTTGCTCAGCACCTGTCTGCAACAGGGGCTGAGCGGGAGCAATAGCCCGACAAATGTACCCCGCTGAGGCCCCCCACAACCATCAGACCGGGGAGGACCGAGCCCACCCGACCCTCCCTAATGGAGGATACCCCCCCCTATTGGAGGTTCACAGGAGGGCGACGGATCCGACCGTGCGAAGAGGCACTCAAGCAACCCAACGCACAGGGTGAGCAGACCGTGGCTTGACCCCACGGCTACACACACGCACAACCCGCATGCCAACCGGGAACGAACGAAGGAACAACCTCGTTACTGCCCCCAAAATCACGGGGTCAAGAGCAAACCCAACCCCATGGCAAGGCCATAGCAGAGGAGCGCGAAGGAAGACCCAGTCCCACTTAAGGGACTGGATCCCCTGGAAAAAGGGGGCCCGGAGAGGTCAATGACGCCAGGCATTAAGACCCCACCAGGTGGTCACTTAGTGACACCGCCCCCCACATCGCCAGTGTATTCGGATAGGGTCCCTCCAAGAGCGGGCCCTTTCCCCCCAATAGCCCACCGCCTGGCATACTGACTGACCCTGCAGAACAGGCAGTCAGCATGGCCGTAAGCACACAAAAAAGGTTAACCAACGGAAGCAGGCTGCACACCGGGGAAACCAGGCAACAGGCTGTAACCTGAGCCTGGAGTACTGCGGACGAGACAGGCGCCAAGGAGTCAGCTGAAAACAGCCCCTCCGGCGGAAGGGGCGCATGCTGGCGTTGTTGATCACCATGACTAAGCCTCTATAAAAAAAAAAACACCCAGAGGGGTCGAGGCAGAGAAGGCTGACATGATTGGCAGACGTCATGAACGTGCAGGGGCACACTCAACCGGGCAACCCAGGAGTTGACTCTGCTCCAACACACCAGGGAACCAACCACCCCCATGATCACATGCGGTGGTTGTTCCTATAACCCCTCAAGAAAAAACTCCAAAACACACCTGCGGGTATACACTGGCTATACCGCAGTACAAGTGTTTCAGTTTTCAAAAAAGGGTTATTCCAGGTCTACGGTATCAACGAAACTTTACTTCGGACCGGGCCCGGTGGCTCGGGAAGCACACAGGGTTACTAGAGGAGGTCCAGAAGACCACCCTGACAACCCTCCCTCCGCCATGCGAGAGAGAGAGGAGCGAAGAAAGAAGAGAGAGAGAGAACCAGCCCCTTATGATAGTGCCAGGTACAAAAAAGTGTACCCAACAAGGGTCTCTATAGCGCCTAACCTTGTGACACCCCGGGCCGACCCGGCATTTTTTCCCCCGAAAAAAGCCCAAGTCCCTCAGGGTACCAGAACAGCAGATCTGCATCCCCGGCGGACAACGGGTTAACTGACCTGGACCAGCGTGACCAGAACCAGTCCCGTGCCCTAACCACGCCGACATGCCTACTCCAGGAGAAGGGGCAGATATGCGTGTCGATCAAAAAACACGAAAAGAGGGATGAATGAATGAATGAAAACTTTATTTAACAGATTGCAGAATGGGTACAATACAGTATGGCTCAATACATACAATTGTTAAGGGGATGCAGACCTGAGAAAGACGTTTGTCTTGTTTCCATCAGGGTCCCCCATTTTCAATTCATGTAGACATTTATGACATACACAACATACATGACATTTATGGCATAGGGACATATAGGTATTTAGTACTGATACATTTGTGACATAAGCGGTATTCAAATATACAGTACTGTTACCCCTAGATCCTGACAGAGTATATACATATGATGGGGAGGGGACTGTACATTAGGAGGGGGTGGGAGGGCGCCACCCAAACGGACCGGAGAGAACCGTCATGGTGGCCCACCCCAAGGGCGTGAGACCCCTCTACCTATGTTTTGATCTCATTCCGTTAACATCCCCCAGACATGAACGGGAACCCGTCGAGAACCAGTAATAGGGTCTCGGAAGAGGACAAACCCTCCATCCCAGTTGCTTTATAAAAACGCTGTTTTAACCATAAGCAACCAAGGCGTACTAGCTACCCGCATGATTCTTATCAGAAAACACCCCGAGCTAGCACTATGCATGCGTCGGGACACAACCACATCAATGAACAGGTTAAATGAGACCTTTCATTGAATCCTCAAGGCGCCTGGGAGAACGACAAGAAGGGCGTGGTGCTTCCTACACCCCACACTCTTTTATTAAAAAGAAAAGAAGCACCGACTGAATGAATCCCATTTGACACAACTAAGGACAAAAAATGTTCACATTTTTATATTCCGTCACCCCCACCACAGAGGATTAAACGTAACTCCCCAGAGAGGCTTCCCACATGAGTCATAGAGTGAAAAAGCCATGGTAATCTTGAGTCATGTGACCAACCGACTCAGGTTACACATATATCGAGCGTAGAGGACACGTAAGTCCTACGCTCTACCCCGACAGCTTGACAACAACGGACCGTACATATAGGTCTAACTCACGGAAGCCATCGTCAATGGCAACGTGCGTAGTGACGTATGCTATGACTGGGGGAAACCCAACACTCAACTCCTGTGTAATAAGAGCGGAGTCAGGGAATCCCTTCCCCCCCCCCCCCCCCCCTCCCTGCCAAGTCGTCTAACGGCTTGGTCCTGACTGGACTGACAAGAGATGAGTAAAACCCCCTGACCAATCAAAAAGAGGGAAGGAGGGGTTTATTCGGCACCCCCTCACAAGCCCTTCCCCCTGCACACAATAACAACTTTAGCATATGATACCTTTGGTAGAATGCTAATGAAATAGCGCAAGCTAATACAATGCACGCTACCCACAGAAACTGTGAACAGGGTTTACAACAAAACCAAGTCGCGTGTGTGTGTGTGAATCCTACACTGCATCCTATGTTGTACACAGAAAAAACACTGATAGAGAGAGCGAACGGCTGGGCCGTGATACGTGTTCATACGAGCATTACTGCAACTAACACAACAGTGTTGTAGCTCAACATCACTTGTGTAAGCAACAGAACATACAACTATCCTCTACCTTAATGTGGAGACTCAGGCCGAGGTAGAAAAAACCCTTTTTTCCAACCGAATGTAGGTTGCAGGCCTTGCTTAAGCTCATAACACAACGTAACCCTCCTATCAATGCATACAAGTTAAGATTCACACTTTGCAACCTCATCATATGTTTTGGTGAAGAAACACACAGTTTGTTAACAAAAAATACAGTCCCCCTTTAGAGGGGACTTTTTATTTTTGAATCAAATTATATGAGAGGGCCGGGGAGGGGTAAACAGAGGGGACCACGGGGGGAAAAAGTCACTGGGCTAACGGCGCCTGCCGCCTCGAGCCGCTCTGGGTCTGCCACCTCGGGGAGCCCCGGAGGGACGGTAGACAATCGGTGGCTGGTCTCGACGATCCCTACCGTCTCCTCCAGGCGTAGATGGGCCGGCTGCAGCGGCGGCGCCCTCTCTTCTCCTGGCCTTCTTCGAAGGGCCAGCAGCGGCGGTGGTAGTAGCGGTAGCCACGGCGGAGGAAGTTCGACGACGTGGCAGCCGTCTGACTCGACCGGCGATGTCGGGAGGGGGAAAATGAGGTTGGAGCACGGAGCGCTCCTCCTGCATTTCTCTGCACGTCAGGGTCATCAACTGCAGGGCCTTCCCGAACAGTCCAGCATCGGATAGGGTTGCCGACAGAAGAGGAATCCTCTTATTCTCCGGCACACTCGCCTGCTCCAACCAAAGATGGCGCTGGACCAGAGTTGCCAGGGCGCGCACTTTCCCAGCGGCTATGGCAAGTTAAAACGACAGTCAAGTATTAAAAGTTGTTAACAGGGGGAGCTGTCAGCCTGTGACATCAACATGTTTCTGTTTATTTTAGTTTTTAAATAAAGACACAACTAGAGGTGTTTCCGTTTTGGATACTCGCCAAATCTCGCAAACAATGGTGCCATGCAATCTGTGTGAGCCGGATACGGAGCCGCTGTTGCTCAACGCCCATGCGCAGTAGAGACCTGCACGGTTATTTCCAGTGTTTACAGCAGAGCTGTCCCAAGTAGCTGCGGCTACCATGTGTTGTCAAGTTATTGTTATAAGGAGCCCAGTCCAAGCTACAACAGTCTGCATTCCCTTAACAATTGTTTATATTGAGCCGTATTGTATTGTACCCATTCTGCAATCTGTTAAATAAAGTTTACATCCATTCATTCTGCTAGCATTAACGTTACCAAGCTGCTAGCCACAATGCTATACTGTTATATTGGCATATACCAATCATGTTAGCACGTAAGCTAACAAAATCGGCGACAATCTTTTTGTGAGACTAAACTCCGCTCTTGGTGGTCAATTGTGTTGATGTTAGTTTTGTTTCATCAACAAATGAGAGGCAGAACACACAGTGAATGTATCCATTTTGTTTATTGCACTTTTATTGCACTTTTTTTGCTGAAAAATAAATGCTACGTTGGCTAAATGGCTCACGCGAGGCATTTAAAGATGGTGGATTGTTGATTTTTAGCAGGAAGTGTATTGGCACATTCAACTTTTCTGATTTGTTGAAAATTGCCTTCATGTTTGAACTACATCGCCACCTACTGCTTTGGCATTGTACTACATGTATATACATCACTGTGCTCAGGAGGCAAAAACTATGTCTAACTTGCCTGCCATTACGTTGCGTTCTGAAAAGCGAAACAGACCCTGAAAACGAAACGAAAACTGGCCGTTAGTGTAACCGCAGCCCATGTATTTAACGTTTTCAATAGGCCATTTTCACCTTGTTTGACAACCATGCAATTATCAACAGAATGTTGTTTTTACTGTAAAAAACGAATCTAGAGATTGTTCCAACAAGGTTATGTTAATAGATAGGGTTATGTTTATACATGATATATTTACAATGATCACGCTGGTGAGACAAAACAAGGCTATCTTTTTGGGCGGAGAGGCAATGCTTTGTTCACAATAGTTCCTTGCTGTCATTTACAATTGTTTCATTAAATTGTAACAAAATATGATATTTCTCTTTCATGATTAGCCTCAACATTTTCTATGATTTGATGTCAAAGTCTATTAAATTAAACCTACCATGTGACTATCAATACAATTTAAATTATATCAAATCACTGAACTATTTACATGTTGGAGAACTGTAAATGAATGGTTAAAATGTATGTTTAAGTGGGCAGTGTTTATGTGAAAAGATAAACAGTGTAAAAACAACTTGTAAAAGTACAAAATATATATAAAGTGAATTCATTGGTGGTTGAATGTGAGAATGAGAAAATGGATGATAATACATTTTACATAGACAATACATATCGGACCGATACTGAGATCGGTACCATCCCTAATGATGCTACTGTATTGGGCACACTAACTACCCCCATTCAGCCTTAATACCCTAATTATTCCCTGCTATGTAGGCCTACATGTTTATAGGGTACTTCAGTCTCATCATATTGACTTTTCAATTGCAAATCTATCATGAGGTGGATATGACCACAGTATACAAATGCATATTAAGTATGACTGGGCCATTGGCTCTGGTATTTCCATTGTCACTGTATAGTTTCATGTTTAAATTGTTTGGGGGTAGCCAGGGAGGGGCACTGAGCTGCAGAGGCATTAGAAATGTTTATATTGTGAAATAAATTGTGAACTACATGAATCAATATAAAATACATCATATCAACATATGATGTTTTGCACATCTTGGAATCACATCTGTAAAACAATATCCTGACCTGACAACGTTTTTATCTGGTGTTTATCTGGTGGCATAATCCAAGAATCACAGTTTCAGTCACCAGCTAACTGATGGTCAATAATAATAAAATGTTGATTCATGTTTCCCACATTAAACGTGAGCACTAGTCTTAGTCTAGTCTGATTTTAGACAGTTATAGGTATCAAACTATGGAACACTTTGCAGAATGATAAAGAGTTCTACTAATATATTTCACTTCAAAAGGTTGTACAAAGAAAAGATAAATAGACAGTATAGCACAGTTTAGTATAATATTGCAGTTTAGCATAACATGATAATATAGCATAGCATTAGAGTATAGGCTAGTAGGAGTATAGTAATATAGTATATAGCAGCGTGACATAGAATAATAATATTGTATAATACTGTATACCAATATGGTGTAGTATAAATAGTATGATTTAGTTATATTATAATAAAATAGAAATAATAAAATTATATACAAATATAACATAGAATACATTATATAAATGTATAGATAAGTGTGTGTGTGTGTGTGTACGTGTGTGTGTGTGTGTGCGTGCGTGTGCATGTGCGTGTGTGTGTGTGTGTGTATAAATGAATGAACCTAAATATGTAGTCAGTGAGCTGTATGTGTGTATAGGGCAGGTAAAGTCAAGATAGACTGCGCTCACAAATTGTAACACTGGGTGCTGAAATCCCGTCGAGTATAATAGAAAGAAAGAGGAAGAAATGAAGAACATTTTAACTTCTGAGCAGCAGACCGAATTGCTAGAGTCTTTGAATCAGCAACTAGATAAGTACAAACTTGACATCTTACAGCATAAAAGAGCGAAGAGACGCAGAGACGAGCAGGATTACGCGGCCCACAGGGTCTACCCTTGGTTGCATCAACCACAAGCCATGAGCCGGAGGCAGAACTGGCAGCCCAGAGATCGACAGAGACACTCGGACTCTTCTTCTACGGCTGTCAGCTCAGACGAGGCGCCCTCTCAAGAAAGGTATTCCCTCCGCAGCCAATCGAATTTTCAGGACCCGCGGGACGGCCCTCTCCCACCCAGACCGCCGCGAGTGGCCACCGGAAGACGCGGAGGAGCCAGAGAAAAAGGCCAACGGTTTCACAGATGAGCACCATATCTAACCTTGTGAATATTTCTAATACACAGTTGAGCGACTTGCAACAAACTGTATTGTCCAAAGGGTTATCATTTGTCCCGGCACGGAGAGTGGACGCTTTCACTACTAAGGTAGAGCTTTTTAAGTTTTTTCGTAATATTAAGTTGAAGGCCTTTTATGCCAAAGGGATAGTTAACAGAACCCAATATGTTACTAACCTAAACGTGCCAGAAAATGTGGTTGTAGATACAGAAATGGAGCCCGATGAATGAATGAATGAATGAAAACTTTATTAACAGATTGCAGAATGGGTACAGTGCAGTACAGCTCAATACATACAATTGTTAAGGGGATGCAGACCAGAGAAAGACTTTCGTCTTGTTTACACCAGGGTCCCCCATTTCCAATTCATCGTAAATTGGATACCCACTCTTTACCTACTAGTAGAGTATTTAAGCCTTGCAGCTTGTTTGTACCCCATCTTAACCCGCCTTCAGTGGATACTTTTTGTAGACTGGTACAGAATGAGGTCTTGAATTTATGCGATACCAGCCACAAGGCCCAACTTTACTGGAATCGGAGTCGAGAGCGCTCAAGGAGCTCATGGAAAAAGACTATTTAATTTTTAGAAAAGCGGATAAGGGTGCAGGAATAGTTCTCCAAAATAAGAGTACGTATGTGACTGAGATTATGAGACAATTGAATGACATGGAGGTGTATACCCAGTTAAATTCAGATCCAGTCTTCCGATTTTCTACGGAAATTAAAACGGTCCTAAAAAGCCTCAGATTAGCTGAGGTAATCACTGAAAATTAATTTAAATTTATGTTTGTAGAGCACCCAATTACGCCTATCATTTACACCTTACCCAAGATCCATAAAGATCTAGTTAACCCTCCAGGTAGACCTATAGTCTCTGGCATAGGCTCTGCCACAGAGAAAATATCGCAATATATAGACGCACATATTAAGGATTTGGCCTCTTCACAACGCGGGTATTTAAAAGACACTACTTCCTTCCTGAGTGGGCTCCTAGTCTGTAATATTAGTCCCACAGACTTTCTAGTTACAATGGATGTAGTCAGCCTGTACCCTAGCATTCCACATGCTGACGCGTTAGACGCATTGAGTTTTTATTTAAACTCGAGAGCAGAATTACTCCCCTCCACAGACGCGCTAGTTAGACTAGCCGATCTTGTGCTTACGAGGAACTACTTTAGATTTCAAGATATATATTATTTGCAGAACAGAGGACTCAGCATGGGCTCGCCAGCTGCAGTGAACCTTGCTAATCTTTTTATGTCGAAATTGGAATTAGAACATGTTTTTAATAATAACCCGTTTGAGAAACATGTCAAATCCTACATGCGCTATATAGATGACCTATTCTTTATTTGGTCAGGTACATCGTCTGAGCTCCATGACTTCCTTGAATATCTCAACTCTTGTAGAGTAACGATAAAATTTACTTTGAAGTTTGACTTACAAACGCTACCCTTTTTGGACGTTTTAATCAACAAAGCCCCAGGTGGGACTTCATTACATACAGAGGTCTTCAAAAAAGAGACAGACAGAAATTCGTTCCTACATTTTTCTAGCTACCATACCCCGGCTTTAAAAAATAGTCTTCCTTTCAGCCAAATACTCAGGTATAAGAGAATCTGTGACACGGAGGTCAGATTCAAGGCCCAAGCCGAAACCCTACGGGAGAACTTTCATGACAGAGGATACAGTGCTATATTAACAGCCAAGGCCCTGCACAAAACTCAGCAGATTGACAGATCCTTGTTACTAGCCCCTAAGAAGAAAAAGGTACACTCTGAAAAAGTAGCCTTTGTGTCTACTTACAGCCCGATTACTAGAGACATACGTACCATTGTCAATAAATACTGGCATATTTTACAGTCAGATCCTATAGTTGGAGCGGCGTTTCAGCATTCGCCCAATTACTATTACAAAAGACAAGCGAATCTCTAAAATCTGCTGGTGAAAACGGATTTTCCAAAGGTAAAATCTACTCACTTTATGTCTAACATCCCAGATGGGAACTTTCCCTGTCAATCTTGTGTACATTGCCAAGGGATGATCAAAGACAAAAGTTATACACACCCAAAAACGGGCAAACGGTTATCGGTCAAAGGGCGTATCACCTGCAATTCCTCCAACATAGTGTACCTGCTGAAATGCCCCTGTGGTTTTTCATATGTGGGCAAAACAAAGAGACCATTCAAATTAAGAATCAGTGAACATAAGTGTTCAATCAGAAATGCAGACGTCAAATCGGCGGTAGCTAGACACTTTAATTCTTGCAAGCATGCTGTCAATGATCTCCGTTACATGGGTCTTGAATTGGTACATAGGCCCGCCAGGGGAGGTGACAGACATAAGCTACTTTTGCAAAGGGAATGTTATTTTATTCACCTCTTTAATTGTATAGAACCAAGAGGTATGAATGAAGAGAACTTGTTGACCTGCTTCCTTTAAAGGGTTTCAAGTTTACTTTTGATTGTTTATGGTTTATTTATAAAAAATGAATAAGGTATTAGAGTGTATCTAGCTAGCCATACATATTGGCGGACGTATTTACCCAAGGGTTTTTATGGTTTATTGTTTATTTATATAAAATGAATTAGCCATTAGAGTGTATCTAGCCATACACAATGGCGGACTTATTTACCCAAGGGTCTCTGGTTTACTTTTGATTGTTTATTGTTTATTTATAAATGAATAAGGCATTAGAGTGTATCTATCTAGCCATATATAAATGCAGACTTATTTACCCAAAGGGTTTCCTGTTTAGTTTTAGTTTTTGTTTATGGCTTATATAAAATGAATGAGGCATTGTAGTGTATCTATCTAGCTAGACATACTAGATATTTTGCTACTTTGATTTATGTTTTTTGTTTCCTGCACAATAATTTTAATTTTAATCTTATACCTACATTTACCATCTGTATATTGTGGTAATTTTGACTTTAGTTTTTTCATCTGGTTTGCTCTTTATTACGAGGCTCAAAAAAAGAGTTTGACTGTAAGCCAAAGGGCGGACTTATTTACCCTAGGGTTCTTGTCTATGGTTCATATTGAAAATGAATAAGGCATTAGAATGTACCTATATCTAGCCATGCATATTAGATGTCAATTTTGGTTTTGTTTCTAGTATAACAATTTTATGATTTTGTATCTATTATCTACATTTGGTATTTGTATATTTAAGAATGGACTCTTGACTTTTAAGTACTTCCTGGGTCAAACTAGACCTTATAGTAATTCAACACACCTGTGGATGATGTCACTTCCTGCTGTTCTTGATATAAAAACAATATTGTCTGTGAGAACATTTGCTAGCCATCAACACTGAAGAAGGAACATTACAGTTCCGAAACATGTTTGTTTCAGGCTGCGATTAAATCTACCAAAATCTGAGAGTGTATAGGGCAGGTACAAATAAGAATTTTCGTCTTCCTGCTCTCCGGCCATAGAATTTGGTGGATCATATTAATATGTATTTTTGGACTGCAGTAATTCCATGTACAAATAAATAAATGATGATGATGATGATTTTAATTTGTATCCTTTGACGCTATATGTTTGACATGGAATAAATAATATCAATACATTTCCTAAAGACGCATAATTAAAAGTCCCACTGAGGATTATGTCTGATTTGGAACCTGAAATATGGCAAATTAATTATATTTTCAATATTTAAAAAAAATAATTGGGTTAAATGATAACCCAGTATCTTGTAAGAGAGAGAGGATTTAATTTTTTTTTTTTTTTTTAAGATAATTTTTGGCATTTTTATTGCTTTATTGGACAGTTTCAGAGAGGAAGTATGGGAGGAGAGATGGGGAGAGACATTCGGTAAAGGTCGCCGGGTCCGGGAGTCGAACCCGGGATGGCCGTGTTGCACTACAGTGCATTACGTGGTGCGCCCTCGGGCGGCCCAGATTTAAATAATTTTATAATAAATAAATAAGTACAATATGTATAAAACTCAAATATATACAAGTGCATATACTGCAAATATACAGTGAGTATACAAAGTGTAGTCTTGGATGAGCAGAGGAGGGAATATATTTGATGGAGGAGGTGTCTATTGTTCTTCTTATTGGCCAATCAGTTCCAAGCAGATAATGTTAGCATTATTTTCCTTTTTACTCAAGCATAGTAACAGACACAATATTTCTGAAAATGTGGCTCAGGCTTAAGATGTTAAAAGTATAATCTGTAATATTATCAAACATTGACCTCTAGGCAAAAGAGCCCTGCTTGATACTGCACTTAAATTACTTTCCTCAGATGTGTGGGTTGGAAGAGAGTGGGAGTTGAAGGGGTTGTTATTGTCTGTATGTATTCAGCATGAATAATGCTACTGTATTGCTCACACTACCTACCCCCATTCAGCCTTAGTACTTTAATTGTCCCCGCTATATACATGTTTATAGGGTACTTTAGTCTCATAATATTGACTTTTCAATTGCAAATCTATCATTGAGATGGACGTGGTCACTGTATCTCACTTGCTATACAAATGCTTATTACATGACTGGGTCATTGGCTCTGGTATTTCCATTGTCACTGTATAGTTTCATATGTAAATTGTGTGGGGGTATGCAGTACACTGCAAAGACAGCAAGCAAGACAGTCAGGTATGCATATGTCCTTAGTGGCTTGCTACTATCTTGGTTCTCAGTTGTATTCATTTTAGTCACAATAAATAATAAGAAAGCCCAGAGCAGTGCTTCACTTTCATTACAAAGTTCACACAGCAGGAAATATATTCAATCAACTGAATGGTGTCTGACAGTTCTATGTAATTTTTGAAATAGACAATAATAGAAGATTAGAATATACAGAGTCAAATAATGCAACAGTGCAGTACAATCACATTCTGGATGCAATGAGTCCAAGCAGCAAAGTGTATTAAAAGGCTATTGTGAAGAGGTACGTTTTAGCCTTTTTTTTTTTTTATATTTAGAGATCTAGCTTCCATGACATTTGCAACCAGATGACTCCCTTTAAGACAATAAAACAAGACAAATAACCTTTTTTATAATCTGGTGGCATAAACTATTAAAATGCAGCCATTTACAATTTTATAAAATGATGATTCCTGTTTCCCTTGGGACCTGTACCAAATACATTTCCTAACAACACACAATGATTTGGAACCTGAAATATTAAATGTTCAATATTATATATAAATTATATATATATATATATATATATAATAAAAAAAAGAGGAATTGGGTTAAATGATAACCCGGTATGTTGTAAGAGAGAGAGAGGATTCAAATAATGAAAGTACAATATGTACAAATAAAACTAAAATATATGCAAGTGCAGATACTGCACAGATACATAGTGATTGTACAAAGTGTTGTCTTCCAAGATGATTGGAGGAGGAAATATCAGTTTGATGGAGGAGGTGTCTCTTGTTTTTCTGATTGGCCAATCAGTTCCAAGCAGCTAAATGCTCAACTATTGTCTCTCTTGTATAAGTACAGGGCTGTTTTCCAGACTGAAGTACTCATTCAACCATAAGGACCGGATAGTCTGCTGGTTGACTTGGACGCCTCTCTGTGGCAGAACACATTGTCTACTGGACCAAGACTTTCTACTAAACACCATCTGGTCAGAGATAATACTGTGTACACCACAACATCTGTAAGTACAATTATTTATTAGATTGTTTTCATTGCATTGCAGAGCCTCTCTTATTTTCTGCACTAAAACATAATTCAGAATGGTATAATGGGATCTGTGAGAAAGGGAGCTGGCATTTTTTTGCGAGGGAGTGACCAGTTTATCCAGCTAACTGAACTAAACCCTGCGCTGGAGCAGGTTCAAACTTTTCGATCTGTTGCCATAGTGATTTTCTTCTGGGAACCGAAAAGCTTGTCAAGTTATCATGGAGATTATCTGGCTAACTCAGTTAGCCATGTACGGGGAATATATCCCTGCTTGGTACTGCCCTTTATGTATTTTTCTCAGATATGTGGGTTAGAGTTGAAGGACATTTTTGGAACTTCAGAAATATAAACAAAACCAAATGCAAAACACACAATCTGAGTTCTTCATTGGAGTGCTTCTCTCTTCTTCCAGGTACAATCGCTTCATTGCTCCCCAACGACAAAAGGTAATGGCTGAGTCAAGGTCTCACTGCTGTGACCAATGTGGAAAAAGCTTCATCAGAAAGGGCCATCTTCAAATACATCAGCATATTCATACAGGAGAGAAGCCATACCACTGTGACCAGTGTGGGAAGAGCTTCACTAAATCTGATCATTTAAAGACACACCAGCGTATTCATACAGGAGAGAAACCCTACCACTGTGAGCAGTGTGGGATGAACTTCACTCAATCCCACAGTTTAAAGACACACCAGCGTAATCATACAGGAGATAAGCCCCATCACTGTGACCAGTGTGGGCAGGGCTTCACTCAATCTGGTAATTTAACGATACACCGGCATATTCATACAGGAGAGAAGCCCTACCACTGTGACCAGTGTGTGAAGAGATTCAACAACTTGTCAAACTTAAAGAAGCACCAGCGTATTCATACAGGAGAGAAGCCCTACCACTGTGACCAGTGTGGGAAGAGATTCACCAACTCGTCAAACTTAAAGAAGCACCAGCGTATTCATACAGGTGTCAAACCCTAAAACTGTAGAACTATGCTTTCATACTGGACAGAAATCCAACAATTGTGATCCTTATCAGAAGAACTTCTGACCCTCATCTTCAAAGATGAATTGTATATCTAGAATCAAAACACAGAAGTTTGTGAGCAAAACAAGTTAAAACGACAGTCAAGTATTAAAAGTTGTTAACAGGGGGAGCTGTCAACCTGTGACATCAACATGTTTCTGTTTATTTTAGTTTTTAAATAAAGACACAACTAGAGGTGTTTCCGTTTTGGATACTCGCCAAATCTCGCAAACAATGGTGCCATGCAATCTGTGTGAGCCGGATACGGAGCCGCTGTTGCTCAACGCCCATGCGCAGTAGAGACCTGCACGGTTATTTCCAGTGT